>NC_079196.1:93320572-93630269 GCF_029499605.1 Hyla sarda | reverse complement strand
TGAAACTGGGGAGCAGCGCCTTAAATCTGTTTGGCGCTATCCATATTTGTGAAGTGTTAGTGTGACACCATGGTCAATCTACTCTCATCCATCAGGCATTGGTGGTTGGAAATCCTGGCTGATCCATGCCTGACAGATGAGTTCTCCTTGGGGTAGCTATGACCCCCGTCGCACTAAACACCTGCTCTGATGGCACACTACTGGCAAGACAAGACAAGACAAGACAGCTTTTCCAGAGCAAACATTGCTAGTTGTGGCCACAAATCAAGTTTGGCTGCCAGCGGAAGTCCAGCGGATGTCAAGGGCATGTCAAGGTATGCCACCACCTTCTGGTTCAGGTCCTGTTCCAGGTCTACCTGCTGGTGATGAGTTGCTTCACTATGCGTGTGAAGAAAGATACTCATCAGTGACTGTAGACTCAGGCTGCTGCTGATGGAGCTGGTACCACTCCTGCCACCCCACTCCTCCCCAGCAGACATGGCAGTGGAAGGTGAGCGCAGGGGGACCCCCAATTCAGACCTGCGAGAGGATGGACAACAGCGCCGATAGGCATCTGCCAACAGACTACATAGGATGCCTCTGTAGTAGGTCACTTTGTCCTCCCTCTCAGTGGGTGTAAAAAGGCCCCTATTTTGTGGCAGTAGCGAGGGTCTAATAAGGGGGAGATCCAGAAGTTATCCCGCTGCCGAATGGTGATAATACGACTGTCACTGCGCAAGCAAATGAGCATGCATCGTGCCATTTGTGCAAGTGACTCAGTGGGACTCCCTGCCTCCTTCTCCACTGCATACTGCCACGGTGTGTCTGGGTTCTCTGTCTCGCCTTCCTCATAATCCTCTAGCTCCTCTAGCTGCTCCTGCTCCTCCTCTCCTGTCAGATTACTAGAAAAACCACCCATTTGGCGAAACCTAAACTGTGCTCCACTGTGCCCCTCCCCCTCTTCCTCCTCCAGTTCAGCCCCCACAGGGCTCATGTGGCCGTGAGATGTAGGTGCCACGTCTCCAGTGCCCTGACCAGTCATCATTTCCAACACGTGTTGTAAGAAATGAAGTAGTGGAATGACGTTGTTCATCCCGTAATCCTGGCGACTTACTAATAATGTGGCTTCCTCAAAGGGCCGAAGCAATTGGCAGGTGTCACATATGAGCTGCCACTGGTTGACATTGAAGTTACACATGGGAGTACCCCTATCCGCTTGGATCATCAAGAAATCAGTGATGGCTTTTCTCTGTTCGTACAGTCGATCCAACATATGGAGCGTGGAATTCCAACGTGTGCCAATGTCACGAATCAGAGTATGTTGCTGCAGCTCAAGGAGGATGTGCTTTGCGGTGTACGAGTAGTGATGAGCGGCATAGGCCATATTCGAATTCGCAATATTTCGTGAATATATGGACGAATATTCATCATATATTCGCGAAATTCGCATATTCTTAATATTCGCTTTTTTTATGGGCATATGCGGAAATGTATGCGCATATGCGAAAATCGCGGCGCATATGCGCATATTCGTGATTATTAAGCTCTCCCTTCTTTATAGGGAGCTAATGGGCTAGTGCATTAACTCTGTGATTTTTTTGCCCATTGAAACCAATAGGCCCATTGTGGTCTATGGGGATCTCACGGTAGCTAAAGCTGTAAGATAAGCAGGAGGGTCTCGGCAGAACAGTGGATAGGAGACTGTTTGGTGGTTTAAGTCCCGGGGTGGAACGGAGTGTTACAGTGTTGTGGTTTAACTTTACTTTCCTGGAAAAGCTGCTGAGTTGCCCATAGCAACCAATCAGATTGCTTTTTTCATTTAGCAGAGGCCTTGTGAAAAATGAAAGAAGTGATCTGATTGGTTGCTATGGGCAACTCAGCAGATTTTCGTGGAAAAGCTGCTGAGTTGCCCTTAGCAACCGATCAGATCGCTTCTTTCATTTTTCACAAGGCCTCTGCTAAATGAAGGAAGCAATCCGATTGGTTGCTCATAGAAACCAATCAGATCGCTTCATTCATTTTTCACAAGACCTCTGCAAAATGAAAGAAGCGATCTGATTGTTGCTATGCGCAACTGCACAATTTTTCCTTTGCACAGGTTTTGATAACTCTCGCCCTGTGGGGGAGATTTATCAAAACCTGTCCAGAGGAAAAGTTTCTGAGTTGCCCATAGCAACCAATAAGATCGTTTCTTTCATTTTTTAAAAGGCCTCCAAAAAATGAAGAAATTATCTGAATGGTTGCTATGGGCAACTCAGAAACGTTTCCTCTGGACAGGTTTTGATGAATCTCCCTCTATGGGGGAGATTCATCAAAACCAGTGTAGAGGAAGAGTGGTGCAGTTGCCCAGGTATTGATAAATATCCCATTATGTTCCTTAATCTCCCATTCATTCATACCCAGCTTTACACATTACATCCAGTTTCAATTAACCCCAATACCCACATTTGGTACCCCATTAACCTAGTTCCCACGGTTCAAATACTCAGTTAATTGCCAATTGACCTAGTTCCCACGGTTCAAAGGCTTTCTTAATTACCAATTGACCTACATTTGTCAATTACAAGTAAAAAAAATTAAACCACAACACTCTGTCCCACCCCGGAACACTAACCACCACACAGTCTCCCATACACTGTACTGCCAAGACCCTTCTGCTTATCTTATAGTTTTACATACCGTGAGATCCCCATAGACCACGATGGGCCTATTGGGTTCAATGGGCAAAAAATTACAGAGTTAATGCACTAGTCTAGTCCATTATTTCCCTGTACCATTAAAGAAGGGAGGGCTCAATATTCGCAAATATGTGCTTATGCGAAGAGCAGAGAAGGATGATCAGTGATCACTGTGATGTGTACTGTGAACAAAAAACAAAATAAAACAAAAAAAAAGTGAATATTCGTAATTGCAAATATATAGTGCTATATTTGCAATATTCGCGAATTTGCGAATACGCGATACTCGCGATTAAAATTAGAATTGCGAATATTCGCGAGCAACACTATGTACGAGTGGCTGAAGTGCATGCAAAGTTTCCTTCCCATTGTTAGGATGTCTTCAGGAACTGCTTCACAACCAGATTAAACACATGGGCCATGCAGGGCGCATGGCTCAGCCTTCCCAGTCGCAGCGCATGCAAGATGTTCTTCCCGTTGTCAGTCACCATGGTTCCCATTTCCAGCTTTCGTGGAGTAAGCCATGCTCAGATTTCTTTATGAATGACTTTTTGCAGTCCCTCCCCTGTGTGACTCTTTTTGCCAAGGCAAACCATGTGAAGAACAGCGTGACACCGCCATGCCCTGCACACATGGTATGCTGAAGGGCCACTGAGACTTGTCTGGGCAGTGGAGGCTGAGGACACGGTGGAGGATAAGGAGGCAGAGTTGCACACTGTCACTGGACCAACGGCCTGAGAGCGTGGAGGAGGTAGCTGCGTGACCTGTCCAAGTTTGTGTTCTGACTGTCCAGGAACCACATTCACCCAGTGAGCCGTAAAGGACATGTATTGTCGCTGACCATAGTTACAGCTCTGGACGTCGGCGCTGCCGTGCACTTTGGTGCACACCGACAGGCTCAAGGACTGGACTACCTTCTCTTCCACAAAATTGTGCAAGGCTGATACTGCCTTCTTCGTCATGAAATGACGGCTTGGTACTCTCCACCTCGGCTCAGCATATGCCATCAGTTCTCTGAAAGGTGCAAAGTCCACCACTTGAAATGGGTGGGACTGCAGCACCAGCAACTTGGATAGAAGCACATTCAGCTTCTGTGCCATTGGATGAGTGGGCGTATACTGTAGTGTCTTGGACATGGCCTGTTGTTTGAATGGCTGACTAAAAGTAGGAGGAGCAGAGGCATCTGGAGCAACAGAATGAGGGTATGACACAGAGCTCCCTTCGGCTGAGGTGGTGGAGCCTTGGCTGCCTTAAAGAGGGAGCGGCATGCCACTGGGCGATGCAGCAGGCTGGACCACTACATTGGAGCCACGGTTCTAACAGGCCGCTTTATGGTGGCGAGGCATATGTTGACGCAGAGCCACGGTGCCAACATTGGGACCCTGCCACGCTTTACCTTCTGCCGACATATCTTGCATGTGGCTAGGTGAACCTCCTTTGGATGCTTGATGAAAAACTGCCACACCGCTGAGTAGCTGATTTACCTACCAACAGTCTGCATTAATTGACTGCTACTGCCGCCATCTCAAGGAACCCCTGTTCCACTACCTCCCAGAAAGGCAAGCTTCCGCAAAGCAGGTGGTCTCCCCCGGGCACGTTTGGCTCCAGAATTTCCACTTCTGCCACAATGCTGACTGCAAACCATACTACCACTTTGCTGGCTCAGCTGCTGCCTCACGGGCAGCCTGCAACTCTCTTCTCCTGATGATGATGAAGCCCCTTCTGCACCCAATTGCGATCGGCTTCATCATCATCAACAAGTGTCTGCACATCACTGATAACCTTTAAGGGGTGACCCCCTTGCGGGAAAAACCCTTACTAGAACCCCCCCCCATAAAATTTACTATCTTTATTGGTATTACTGTTTAAAACAAAAACCCTATAAACACACACGTTAAAACTATCAGCGGTGTCAGTGAGTAAAGAAGGAGAGGGTAGCTTTTTGCTTTTGTGCTGCTGGCACTTATTGTATGCACTTTGTGACAGCTTCTATTGCACTGATCTGCAGATCCCTATCCGCTGTATTAAAACAATGGCTAGGGATATGCAAATCAGTGCAATAGAGGCTGTCACAAAGTGCATACAATAAGTGCCAGCAGCACACAAGCAAATAGAAGAGGCTGATAGTTTTAAAGTGTGTATTTATAGGGTTTTGTTTTAAACAGTAATACCAATAAAGATAGTAAATTTTACGGGGGGGTTTCTAGTAAGGGTTTTTGCCGCAAGGGGGTCGCCCCTTAAAGGTTTTTAATGAATCATTGCCCTGGAACCTTCAGGGATCTCTTTTGTAGTACATATGCATGTCACTGATGTCCTCCTCAGGTTCGTCAACAGTGTCTGCTTCAGGACCCTGGACCCTGGCAACACCGCCTCCCACATTACTCTCCTCATCACTACTTGCCCGCTTAGCGGAGGACGTGGCAGATGTCTCCTCCACTTCTTGGCTGGGCAGTAGCTGCTCTAGATCGTCCTCAACAAATAGTGGAGCTGAACCCACAGCATAAGATACTTTTGTAAGGGAGGGAACAGCATAGGACAGAGGCAATGGGAGGACATGGACAGCTCACAGGCCATGCCAACTGAGGGTTGTGTCTGATGAACCCACTGACTGTTGACTGGGGATATCAGATGTCACTCATGATGAAGTGGATGACCGTGTTAACCAATCGATGACGGCAGATGGATTGCTGGTCGAGACACAACAGCTAGCTGATACGGGGAGCTCAGGCCTCTCACTGCAACTCCTGCTGCCACCCGCTCCTAGTCTGCTGTGATCTCTGCCTGATGAATTTAGGCCTCTGCCACTCCTCTGTGCATGTCCTGGCACTTCTCTGCATGACATACTTAGTGCGTATTTGAGGGGAGTACGATACGCTTCATTGCGCTTAAAACAGTTTTTGTCTAGAACAGCACCAGGTGTGTACTTTTGCCTGGACTTTCACAGTATCTAGGCCCTTGAATGATTAACGGGATCAAAATAGTACACTACTTAGAGGTAGGTATGTGGAATGCACTTATGAGGGCAGAAAAATGTGCTACAGTACACTTAAAAAAGTATCTGAGTAAAAACACCAGCCGGTGAGTTCTTTAGCCTAGACTTTCACAGTATCAAGGCCCTTGACAGATTATCAGGTACAAATAGTATACTACTTAGATGTATGTATGTGGTATGCCTTTATGAGGGCAGAAAAATGCACTACAGTTTACTTAAAAAGTATCTTAGTAAGAACACCAGCTGGTGAGTACTTTTGCCTGGACTTTCACAGTATCTAGGCCCTTGACAGATTAACAGTTACAAAATATTACACTACTTAGATGTACGTATGTGGTGTGCACTTATGAGGGCAGAAAAATATACTACAGTACACTTAAAAAAGTATCTGAGAACAACACCAGCCGGTGAGTACTTTTGCCTATCCTTTCACCGTGAGTAGGCCCTTGACAGATTAACAGGTACAAAATAGTACACTACTTAGATGTAGGTGTGTGGTATGCACTTATGAGGGCAGAACAATGCGCTACTGTACGCTTCAAAAATTATTTGAGTAAAACACCAGCCGGTGATTACTTTTGGCTGTCCTTTCACAGTATGTAGGCCCTTGACAGATTAAAAGGCAAACAATAGTACACCACTTAGATGTAGGTATGTGGTATGCAATTTTGAGGGCAGAAAAATGCGGTACAGTACGCTTAAAGAAACATATTTTTGTAAAACACCAGCTGGTGATTACTTTTGCCTGGCCTTTCACAGTATGTAGGCCCTTGACAAATTGACAGGTACAAAATAGTACACTACTTAGATGTAAGTATGTGGTCTGCACTTATGAGGGCAGAAAAATGCGGTAAAGTACGCTTTAAAAAAAGTATTTTTTCACAACACCAGCAGAACACAACAGTGCTGCAGTACAAAAAAGCTGTGTACTAAACACAAAATTTCACTCTGTCAAAGACTATTAGGAATGGACTGCTGGGTATTATACCGTCTACAGACTAGTATAACCAGCAGATGATTTGTTGTGGAACAAAAACACAGAATTGCGCTGACAAAGTATTCCTGCCTCCTCTGCTAAGATTTATGAAGTTGAGGCAGCTTGTTGAAATGTATGAGGCAACACACATCTATCTGCCCCACTCTGTAATACAATGCTGAAGAAAGTGACTGGGAGGTTTACGGCTGCAGTAAAAATCTTTTTCTTTTTTTGAAAAAAACACTGCTCTCTTTCCACCAGAACGCTGATGTGACTAGGATGTGAAATGCTGCTGGAATGAGCTTTTCTGTGTAACACAGACACAGCGATGTCTGTCCTATCTGTATATCTGTATGCAGTGTAATGAATGATATGAAGAGCCGCAAAATGGCTGCCGAATATATAGGGCTGTGACATCACAGGGGTGACCGGCTGCTGATAGGCTGCATCCTGCATGTGATTTAGGGTCATCCCGCATACTTTGCTTCCCCCCTTGCCTTCCTGCCTTCCCAGCATTCCTTGCTCCATGTACTGACATGTGGACCTGCCATTTTAGATGCCCTGGAGCCTGGACCGCAGTAAGTTTAATGAAGCGATTCGCACGATAGAATCGTGGCGATATTCGCATTCGTTGCAAAACGAATATTTCATGATATTCGTTTGTCATGGATTTGTCAGCTTCGATTCGCTCATCTCTAACTGTGAAAGCATGTGTGTGTTATCTGTGTACTGTGACATCACTGTGTATATTATTCCTGTACTGTGACATTACTGTGTACATTATCCCTGTACTGTGACATTACTGTGTGTATTATCCCTATACTGTGACATTACTGTGTCCATTATGCCTGTACTGTGACATCATTGTGTGCATTATCCCTGCAATTTGACAGCACTGTGCACATTATTTCTGTACTGTGACATCACTGTGTGCATGATCTATGTACAGTGACTTTACTTTGAGCATTATCCCATTACTTTGTTGTCATTATGCATATTATCCCTGTACTGTGACATCCCTGTGCATATTAACCCTGTACTGTACAAGGATAATGTGCACAGTGACAACATAGCACAGAGTTAATATGCATAGGGACATCACAGTACAAAGTTAATATCCACAGTGATGTCATAGCAATGTCATGGGTATCATTTTAATCGTATTGACCTACAGAATAAAGATAACATACCAGTTTAACCATAAAGTGCACTGCATAGATACAAAACCCTCCCAAATTTGCTAAATTGCATTTTACTTTTTACTCTTCCCTAGCTAATATTTTCACTGCTACGCCATACATTTTGGAATACAAAGTCCAATTAGTCCCGTAAAAAACAACAAGCCCTCATATGGATCTGAAGATGAAAAAATGGGCCTGGCTCTTAGAAGATGAGCAGGAAAAGCCAAAATAAAAAATGCAAAATGCTGTGCTCTCAAGGCCACAATCTATTGTGTCCTTAAGGGGTTAATTTTGGCATACTGACCCCAAATCAATCCAAAAATTGCAGTGTTGTTGCCCAAATTTTACTAAAATCACAGCAAAATGCAATAATATGCCTGTCAATAGGGCATCAAAGGGCAGGTACAGAAAAAGGGCAGGGACTCAAGCCCCTCTTATGTCTATTTATACTCATCCCTGGGACCAATGTATGCTTCTCTAATGTGCCTTTCGCCTATTCCGGGGAAAGCAGCCAGGACAATGATTCCAGGTATCTGAAAGACAAAAAGTATTTGTGAAAGACAGGGACGAGGATAATAGGGTGACACAAAGAAACCAAATGAGCCACAGGAAAATAAAAAAGAATGTATAGAAATGAGAAATGAATGAAGAAAACCATAGGAAACCCTATAAAATGGGAGTGGAAAGAAGAAAACAGTACATGAAAAGTTAAAGTAATTATAAATATGAAGGTGGAAGTAATAGCAATAATAAGGGTGTGAGAGATATATCAAGAGAGAAACAAAAGAGAAAAAGGGGACTAGAGAGGCCTATCTAGCAAACAATATACAATAGGAGACACAGAATGAAATAAAGTTATTAATAGGAATAAAGTAAAACATAAAAATGACAATGCAAATAAAAATGAAAATAAAACTCACAGAATACAAAGTGTGATGTACATATGCAATGTAAATAATCAATGGATACTTACAAGAAAGACGCACATCTGTTAATTTAGTTCAGTCCCGCAGGTGTCTTGGTTGCAAGTATTTCAATCCATCTACATTTCTTTTGCGTTAAATGTTTCTTCCTGTTGTATCTTGTTGATCCTGTTGTACCTTGTTGACCTCCTGTGTCTAACCTAGACTGTTGACCATACTTGTGCTCTCACCACGCCTGAACTGCTTCTGACCTTCTTAGCTATGCTGTTCTACAAACTCAGCATTGCTATAGAACCAAGTTAACACAGCTACAGTGAACTATGCTTCTACAACCTACAGCATCAGTTTTTCCCTTCTGTCTGTATTCCCATTGCTTGGCTTCGAGGCATTTTTACCTGACTGGGCAGCCTCAGCCTAACTGGAATCACTTTTGCTGGAAATGACCTGGTATCTCCCCTGCAGCTGAAGTCAAGCTTCCACATTCTAGAATGGGATAATGGGTGAAAACCAGGGGAATACTTAGATTCTGTTCACATTTTTGGTCAAAAGTCAAACCGGTAGGTAGCACAGTGGTCAGTTTTGGCCTAGAAATGTCTACTCCAGAAGGCTTGTAACTGAATTAGATCCCCAAATCGTAGAACAAAGGTTTCATCATTGTAACAAAACCATGTTTATGCATATTGAAACCAGTGGGAGGTATAGACCATTTAAAAAATCTGTGATATAGATATTGGCATATGTAAGTGCCACATTGGACCCCATGTCCATTCCTCTGTTTTGGACGTAGAAGTCATCCCCAAAATGAAAATTGTTGTGCCTAAGCATGACTCTCAAAAAGGTCAGAACAATTGGCTCATTTTCCATCACAATACTTCTGTTCCGGAGCAAAACCAGAGCAGCAAGCATAGCAGAAGCCTAAGGTTTTAAATTGCTGGATCCTGCATACATCCTAACTGAGGCTTTTTGCCCAGAACAAGTGAGAATATTAGGGTCCCATCTCTCTGTGGTGCATGGGGGGCACGTTTTAATCAAAAAGGTAAATTAAAGGGGTTGAGCCATCTTGTAAAGTTATCCCCTATCCCCAGGAGGCAGTCCACACATACTGTGATTCTAGTTTTGCCACAGCAGGAGGCACAATGTTTGGAAAACACCTGGAGGATCATTAATATCCAACTGAGAGATACATTTTCTATTTTTTGTTTTATTGGGGAGGCGAACATTTTTTTACTTAATTTTTATGAAGCATCCAGGTGTTTTATTATGTCTGTAATATAATAAAAAAATATTTTAAAAATCATAAACTTAATGTATGTTTTTTTTTCAATGCAATGAAAAAGTATCTATAATGCTGCCCAATGTTTGACAAAATTATACTTTTTACATACAGCTGCCTTATAAAAGCTCCTAAGACACCATACAGTATATGCCAGGACACCTTTTTTTTTCCATTGCAGACCATTGATTCCCAACCAGGGTGTCTCCAGCTGCTGCAAAACTAAAACTTCCAGCATGCACGCACAGCCTTCAGCTACTGGGAGTTGTGGCTTTGCAGCAGCTGGAGGCACCATGGTTGTGGAACACTGTTCTAGACATACAGTACACTGCCAACTACATGGAATAGGTTTAGATGTTCACATACAGCAGTAGAGCAGCAAACTGATTCTTTAACCCCTTAAGGACCAGGCCCATTTTGGCCTTAAGGACCAAACCAATTTTATTTTTGCATTTTTGTTTTTTCCTCCTAGCCTTCTAAAAATCATAACTCTCTTATATTTCCATCCACAGACCCATATGAGTGCTTATTTTTTGCATCACAAATTTGACTTTACAATGAGATCACTTATTTTGCCATAAAATGTATGGCACAACCAAAAAAATATTATTTATGTGGGAAATTTTAAAAGAAAAGACGCAATTTAGCAAATTTTGGAAGGTTTTGTTTTCACGCTGTACAGTTTATGGTAAAAATGACATGTTTTCTTTATTCTGTGGGTCAATACGATTACAAAGATTCCCATGTTACATGCTTTTCTATAATTGTACCGCTTAATAAAAATCTCAAACGATTTTAACAAAATTAGTATGTTTGAAATTGCCCTATTTTGACCACCTACATGATCTGTAGTTTTTATCAGTACCACTTTTGCTTAGGTTTTACTTTTTATACATTTTTTATTCATTTTTTTTGGAATAAAATGTGACAAAAAAGCAGCAATTTTGGATATTTTAAAATTTTTTACATTTACGCCGTTCACTGTATGGGATAATTAACAATATATTTTAATAGTTAAGACTTTTACGCATGCATGTATGTGTATAAATAATTTTTTATGCTTTTTTTGTGGGTAAAATGGGAAAAACTACTTTTTTATTGGGGGAGGGGATTTTTGAAATTTTTTAACTTTTTTAAATTTATTTTTTTACTTATTTTTTTTTTTTACACTTTTTATCTCGCCATAGGGGACTATTCATAGCAATCATTTGATTGCTAATTCTGTTCAGTGCTATGTATAGGACACAGCACTGATCAGTATTATCGGTGATCTTCTGCTCTGGTCTGCTCATTCTCAGACCAGAGCAGAAGATCCCGGGAGACAGCCAGGGCCAGGTGAGGGGACCTCCGGTTGCCATGCTGGATGATCGGATTGCCGCGGCAGCGCTGCGGGCGATCCAATCATCCATTTAAAGAATGTGAATGTATGTCAAGTATGTGAATTTCTATTCTCATCACTGGCCGGCCCAGAGTATAGTGCAGAGATGCGGAACGCAGGAGAAAGCCGCTCTGCATCTCAGAAGGATGAAGGGCGATTGCAGCAAGTGACACCCGTTGTGATCTGACCTTAACTGCAGGTACTACTGCTCCCAACATGGAGCATACTCTGCTCTATGCTGGAAGCTGTAGTACCTGCATTAATAGGTGTCTCTTCTGACACCCATTGTGATCTGTCAATTAATGCAGGTACTACAGCTCCCAGCATGTAGAAGAGTATGCTCCATGTTGGGAGAAGTAGTACCTGCAGTTAAGGACAGATCCCAGCGGGTGTCACTCCTGATGCCCGCTGCAATCCTCCTGTATCAGCTATAGAAGTGGGTGGTTGGCTGCACTTCTCTTGTCTCCTGCCCGGCAGCGGTATATGACGCTGAGAGTTGTGATTGGCTGGAACCATTCATCCAATCACAGCTCTCAGCGGCAAATATGAATCTGTGATGTGAAGAAAACTTCACATCACAGAATACAGTGCAGGGCAGTGGAGAAGTGCGGCCGTGCCGCCGGCTTCTATAGATTATAGAGGAGGATCACAATGGGTTTCAGAAGTTACACTCGGGGCGATCTGTCTATTAGTACAGGTACTACTACTCCCAGCATGGAATAGTCTGTTCCATGCTAGGAGGAGTAGTACTACCTTAAAAAGGTAAAAATAATAAAATGAAAAAAGTTTAAAAAATAAAAAAACACAGACTTTATTAAACACATTAAAATACATCATTAATAAAAAGTTTCACAAAATTAATTATAAAAAATATATAATTTTTACAATTGAATGGCCCCATTTTTTATATTTCTATTTCCGGCTACCCGCCCCTTAGTAAAAATGTTGCACTAAAAATTATAAATTTAGTTAAATGCTATTTTTTCCATCCCTACTGTATTTATTTATTTTTTCAATAGTACCCTACGAAATGTTATAAGAAAAGGTATCTCCATCCCTTTTTTGGATCGCTAAAGTCCAAAAGATAATGAAAACTGCCTGCAAAACACCAAAGTTAAACCCACATGGCGTTGTTTCACTCCCATAGACTTCTATGGGAGAAAAATGCCAAAATTTCAGTGAACACAATGCCATAGTCTCAACATGCTGCGATTTTGAAAAACTGCCAAGGAGCAGGAAAACGCCAAAAGTATAAAAAAAAAAACACCAAACTGAAAAACGCCAAGTGGGAAAAGCATTTTGCATTTTCCTATTGACTTGCAGCTAACATCTGGCCGCAGCATTTTTTTCACAGAAAAAATGTCATGTGGCAGATTTGGTGTTTTTATTGGCGTTTTTGAAAAAAATAAAAATAAAAAACTAATGGAAACTAAGCCGCAAGGAATTTTTCTGTGTCATTTTTTATTTATTCTTTGCTCCTATGACAAAGGAAAATGCTGGTTTGAACACACCTTTGTATTTTGGTTTGTATTTGGTATGTATTTAAAAAAGCCATTATATATTTTTCTCTTTGCTTTATTTACTCCTAGTTTTGGCTTACAGATAGTTATGTAAAATAGTGAGACCTTATACTTTGTTGAGAAAGTATTCTTTTGATTAATGTGAAAATTAAGGCACTAAGGTCCTTTTCACTGTTTCGTTATTTTTTTTTAGGCATTTAGCTATAACTGACTATATAAATCACAATTTTACAAAAAACAATATCTATATCTTTTGATAGAACATACATCAAATAAAAAAAAGTTAAGTTAAAGCATACATGCTATATACTATTGACATTACAAGGAATAAAATCAGCCACATAGACACGTTGTGTAAATGGTTAGAGATCTGTCTGATTCTGAGCACTAGGTGGTGTCAGAAACCCTAAAACCATAGCTAAGTACACGACTCAGTTTCAGATACTTGGTACAGTTAACTTATTCTTTATTAAAAGGAAACGCTGTATTGATATGTTTTTTTATCATAATTGTTTCACAAAGCAAAAGAGGAAACAACTGTTTTATGAAAGGTAAGTACCCCCTTTCTACAGTTCCTACATATCAGATAGCATTTATACATACCCCCCGCGCAGCTGAAAAGTTATTATACAGTAAATGTTGGTAGTGATTGGAGCAGATTATGTATAATAAAATCTAAGAACACAATTTTCAATAAAAGTAAAAAATAAAAAAGGTAAATAAATAACTAATAAAAGTTTAAATGATACCTCTAATCCCATTCATAACTTATACTGAGTCTTCCACATTTAGAAAAAAAGAAAAATGTAGATCATATACTGCAAATGTCAACTATAAAAAAATAACTCATAGATTATCTTTATTGATCCACAGAAACAAACAAACAAACAATTCTATTAAAAACGAATTAAAACCATAACAATCCCAGTCCACAGAGCCATAACTACAGACCTAACCCTTAACAATTCTCTAAGCAAGGACAGGCAAAAAAGATTTAAGGGTATTAAATACTTTACAACATTAAAGGGGTACTCCGGCGCTTAGACATCTTATCCCCTATCCTTTGGAATAGGGACCCTGTTAGAATCAGTCCCCGGAGCGTGTTCGCTCCGGGTCTGATTACTGTCGATCACGGGGACGGAGCATTGTGACGTCACGGCTCTGCTCCCGTGTGACGTCATGCTCCGCCCCCTCAATGCAACTCTATGGGAGGGGGCGTGACAGCTGTCACGCTCTCTCCCATATGCTTGCATTGAGGGGGCGGAGTGTGACGTCACACGGGGGCGGAGCCGTGACATCACAATGCTCCGTCCCCGTGATCGACAGTAATCAGACCCGGAGCGAACACGCATCAGGGACTGATTCTAATGGGGTGTGGTATACAAGATCACGGGGGTCCCCAGCAGCGGGACCCCCGCAATCAGGCATCTTATCCCCTATCCTTTGGATAGGGGAAAAGATGTCTAAGCACCGGAGTACCCCTTTAAGTACTGAATATAATAAACTCCAAAATGAACACACCCAATAAGGCTAGGTACATACTGCTTTTAATGTTTCCATTACAGGTTTCCATTGCATTCTTGCTGTGAACAGGATGCCAACGTATACTGTGGCAGAGAGGAACAGATGACATTCAATTTAATGACCTGAACAGGGTCACCTAGCTTTGTTTTGTAGATTTAGGCAGAGTATTCAGGGGACAAGACAGTTAATAATATTTCTATTCTACAGCTGGAGGCCTACATAAAGCAGGACTATAATACTATACAAGAAACATTTTTAAATGGGCATTGTCAGATATAAAAACTTTTTATATGTTCATCTTGGCAAAACAATCGTTTTATCTAATATACCGTATTTATCGGCATATAATACGCACTTTTTAGGCT
Source organism: Hyla sarda (assembly GCF_029499605.1). NCBI lineage: Eukaryota > Metazoa > Chordata > Amphibia > Anura > Hylidae > Hyla > Hyla sarda. The sequence continues at coordinate 93,615,480 of NC_079196.1, read as the reverse complement.
AAAATTTTTAGCCTAAAGTCTATGTGCGTGTTATACGCCGATACCGCCCCAGGAAAGGCAGGGGGAGAGAGGCCGTCGCTGCCCGCTTCTCTCCCCCTGCCTTCCCTGGGGTCTAGAGCGCTGCTGCCGGCCCTTCTCTCCCCCTGGCTATCGGCACCGCTGCCCGTTCTGTCCCCCTGACTATCGGTACCGGCGCCGATAGCCAGGGGGAGAGAAGGGGCGGCGGCACCCATTGACGGCGCCGCTGCCCCGTTGCCTCCCCCCATCCCCGGTGGCATAATTAACTGAGTCGGTTCCGCGCTGCTGCAGGCCTCCGGCGTGCTTCCCCTTCGTCGTTGCTATGCGCTGCACGGCGCGGCGCATGACGTCAGTGCGCCGCGCCGTGCATAGCAATGACGCAGGGGACGCACGCCGGAGGCCTGCAGCAGCGCGGACCCGACCCTGGTAATTATGCCACCGGGGATGGGGGGAGGCAACGGGGCAGCAGCGCCGGCAATGGGTGACGCTGCCCCTTCTCTCCCCCTGGCTGTCGGCGCCGCTTCTCTCCCCCTGGCTATCGGCGCCGGCAGTGGGGTTCCGGTACCGATAGTCAGGGGGACAGAACGGGCAGCGGCGACGATAGCCAGGGGGAGAGCAGGGCTTTAGACCCCAGAAAAGGCAGGGGGAGAGAAGCGGGCAGTGACGGCCTCTCTCCCCCTGCCTTTCCTGGAGATGTATCGGGGTATACACGCGCACACACGCACCCTCATTTTACCATGGATATTTGGGTGAAAAACTTTTTTTACCCAAATATCCTTGGTAAAATGAGGGTGCGTGTTATAGGCCGGTGCGTGTTATACCCCGATAAATACGGTATATTTTTTTTAAATTGATCACATTTTATTAAAGAAAACTGCCTGCGAAAATCCCACCGCTAGGGGTCCCCATAACTCCTGGGACACTGATAAGTCCCCCAGCAGCATGAGGGTGTCCAAGGGTTATGGAAACGAGATGTCACTGCTGTACAATGCTGTAACACAGAGTTTTACCAATCATGTGCCTTCAGCTGTTGCAAAACTACAACTCCAAGCGTGCCTGGACAGCCAAACGATGTCTGGGCATGCTGGAAATGGTAGTTTTGCAAAAGCTGTAGGCACACAGCTGAAGGCAACACTTCTGTAAAAAAGAGTTTTCCAAACACTGTACCTCCAACTATTCCAAAACTTCAAGTCCCAGCATTGCAGGACTGGCCACAGATGATACACATGAATTACAAAGGAAGATCTAAGTACAGGAAAACTCCAATAATCATTGTGTGTGTGTGTGTGTGTGAGGAAAGGGCTACAGAGCAGGGCTGCCAGGCTCCTCCAAGAGCAGTGAGTCAGCAGAGTGAGGGAGGGGGAGAAATCATCACAGTTCAAAAGAGAAGGTCACCCTACCCCCATTTGAGACAACTGAAAATATATTGAACAGCTGTAAAATGCTAATTTTTTGTGACATATCCGGATGAGATACTGTGTAACATATAACAGTTTTTTTTTATTTTTATTGTGGGATCTGTCAGGTATGCTTTAAGAAAAAGCTAGTAGAATTTAGCATTGATTATTAATACAATGTGAACTGATTGTTACCTTACTCACAATTATAGATGAACTCAACTGTTGTTGGGCCTTAGGCCCAGATTTATCAAACTGTGTGAAATAGAGTGATTTTCCCACAGCAGCCAATCACAGCTCAGCTTTCACTTTACCTCAGCTTGTTAGCTGAGCTGTGATTGGTTGCTGTGGGAAAATACCTCATTTTTTTCTCACACAGTTTGATAAATCTCCCCCTTAATCTTTTCTTTGTACATTTATTTCAATTGTGATCCATTGTTGGCTGTGGTTTAAAAAATGCATAAATAAACCTAAACATGAGAACATATGCTAAACCTGATAGCACACGAACAGTAGTTCTGGTCATTTACCAGGCACAGCTATATCTGTAGTTGTTCTTTGTATCACAGCTCAGACCTATTCAGTTGATGGGAACTGAAGTGCATTGCCACTAGAAAATGCACAGCACTAGGTCTGGAAAACAATGAAGAGGCAGTAAAACTTGCTGGAGCACTGAGACCTCTTGAATCAATGGGTTGTGGGGATGTTAGGATTCGGACCACCATGAATATTATATTGATGACCTATCCTAAATTTTGGAGCCTGTAAAGAAGCTATTCTATTAGTCAAAAAATTGTTGCCTATGCATAACATATGCATTCAAAAAAAGGAAGTTGGACTAGGACAAGTGCTGCAGCACCTTCAAAACAACGCTGAGTACACAAGGCTGATTTGTGTATTGCTGTTGTGTATATGGGCAACATATCATGAGCACCTAAATTTTCCTAATTTCTGAGGGCAATCTGGCAGTGGCAGCAGCCTTTCTTAAATATCCTAAAGTTAGGCTATCAATGTCACAATCCAGGAAAACCTTCTCAGCAATGTTCACACAGTGGAATGTCCACATGAAAAAATTCTGTGTGGGCATTCCACCAACAGCAGCGCACCGGCAGAATATGCCGGTGCTAGGACCACTCGGAAATGCACCATCTGATAGACAGCAGTGCATTTCCATGTGAAATCCCCAGAGAGAACAGACATGCCTATTCTTTCTGCGGATACTGGAATCATAATTCCCACGGGAGAAACATCTGGCACGGAAATTTTGCAGTGTGAACAGTGCAGCAGAATCCAATTGAAATCAATAGGACTCTGCTGCAGTGTAATGTCCGTGCATAATTCTTCTGCAGAATTACGCATGGACATTCCACCGTGTGAACATGGTCTTCATCATTGGGAACTGATTGGATGTCATGCTTTTTTAAACTGGGAAGTATGGTGAAATTGTGAAACACCATTATATGGGTCATCACTTGGTGCTTTAACTAAAGGTGCAAATAAAACTCTGAACTGAAGAGGGTACCGAACAACTTTTACTCTTAATTACAGAGATAAAAGTTTAACCAAACAATGCTAGTACCATTTTCAGCATGAATGACAACTAAGCTCACATTAAATTGTTACAATGTGCTGTCTTTTGTGATTATGGTTCTGCTTTTGTGCTGCTGACCTAGATTTTTACCTTATTTTACTGTAGTTGTCTTATTTGCCTTTAACTGCTTAATGATGGGTTGTTTTGACCTTAAAGGGGCATTTCAGGATTTTTATTTTATTTTACAGTGCTAATATAGTTTCTGTACCTATGTTTTATGGTTGTCCTGCAATTCTTATGTGATCTTTGATTTTTAATATCATGCAAACTGAGGGTCATCTCAGGTTTTCCCAGGTCGCAGTGTGGACCGAGACATTACATCACTACATCACTAGTCAGATTTTCAAAGGAGCCTGTCTGCTTTAATAGGTGGAGCAACTGCTGGGTGGGAGGGAGATCATTCTCCACATGACAGCAGGGACTTGTTCCAGGTGTGCTTCAATAGTAGAGTGGCTGATGTGTGGGGGGAAGAAAAGTGACCCCACACATACTCAAGAAATCCTGGGACTTGTAGTTGGAGGGAGGGAACATCAACAGGAAACAGACATTTCACAAAAAGAAGTCAGCAGCATTATGGTCGACTCACAACACAGCCATTTAGCACCAAGACAAGCGCGGATCCTTCCTAAGCATGTCCATTACTGTCTGGCAGGAGAGTACTAAAGTCACCTTATGGTGGATATATGACATGTGTCACTTTAAGTGGTAATAATTTTGCCATGTTTTTACTAATCAAAAGTAATTCTAAGAAAGTTTTTTCATGACATATTGTACTTTAAATTAGTGGCAATTTTTTGTTTGGTACATGCAGCAATTTTTGTGAAAAACTCTGCATTTTTTTAATTTATTTTTCATGGTGTTCACTGTGTGAGAAGATTATTACAGCTGTGGCCCTTTGCATAATTGGGGTGTGTGTGGTAAAAATGACATTGGGGGAGATTTATCAAAACCTCTGCAAAGGAAAAGTTGACCAGTTGCCCATAGCAACCAATTAGACTGCTTATTTCCTTTTTCAGAGGCCTTTTCAAAAATGCAAGTAATTTGATTGGTTGCTATGGGCACCTGGTCAACTTTTCCTCTGCACAGATTCTGATAAATCTTCCCAATTATCTTTATTCTGTGGGTCAGTGCAATTTTGACAATACCTAATTTATATGTTTCCCACTACCCCTTTTTTTGCCATGTTCTGATAGCCCTAACTTTTTTATTTTTGGTCTTACTGCCTTGTTTGAGGACTTATTTTTTGCTAGACAAACTGTACTTTTCATTAGCGATATATATGCTACCTTTTGATCATTTTTATACAATTTTTTTAAGGCAAGGTGACCAGAATTAGCAATTCTTGTGCTTTTTATTTTTTTTATTAAAAGTGTTGATACCGATGCAATCTCCTACGCCATGTCCCGGATTGCAGGAAATATGCAGGACATATGGGAACGTACATGCTGCAAGGACGTACCAATAGTGGAAAGAGGTTAAAATAATTCAGTTAAGTGATTTCAGAAAATGAGAAGCAGCACGTCACAGAAGCTGCATCACTTCTCTTCTCAAGAGAATAGACGGTCTGATACCTGAAGCACCAGATACCTGAGATTACAGTCAGCATGAGTAACTGGAAAAAATTGGGATAGAATTAGCCTGCAGGGATGAGAACTAAGAGAAAGAGCAGAGAGAGATATGAAGACATTGGGAGAGATTTATTACTGAGTTGTTTTGTTGTTATTTATAAAGTCATTTTTGTTACAGGTTTTTTGTCAGACACGTGCGTAATGTATCATACTGTAATGTGCAAGTCCACCAAAACTAACACTTCACAACACCATATCTGACTTTGTAAAGCAGGTTTCTAGAGCAGCAATGAAGGTGGTCTATGTTTGCGTGTTTTTTTCAACCATTGCTTTGTAACTTGGCGTAATTTTAAAACATTGCAAATGATAGATTAATAACCACTGCATTTAAAGTGGCCTACATAGATAACAAGAGGGTTATTTATCCTGTGAAAAATGAAAGAAGAAATCTGATTGGTTGCTATGGGAAACTACACCACTCTTCCTCTGCACACATTTTGATAAATATTCCCCAAGTCTTTAGAAATGACTTATAATGCAAAAAATGATGCAAATCCCTAAAATTTCCCCCCAAAAACATGCAAATTAGACAAAAAACTATTTTAAAAGATTCATAAATATCCAGTTTTCCAGATGAACTGTTGCAGTAGGTTGGACTATCACCTTGTGCTGTCTGCCATGTATAGTGTGGTTGCATTGTTAAAGTTTGCTTAATTCATTTACTTGAGTAAATGTATATAATTCCAAGAACATAATGTGAAATATTATGCCTTATCTCAATTTTATGAGAGTACTCTGTTGTAATGTTTTTTATGTTTATCCACCTTTTTGTATTATGATGTCCCCTACTGGTCACATACTGTCCATTTCACTACGCTGCCCCATACATATACACAGAGAATGTTCTGGAAGGTGATGGGAGCCTGGTTGGCTTGGGCTCACTTCCCATAGAGACAGATAAAGTCAGGAGAGAGGGGCATTGAATCAAGGGAGAAGGTCTGCATTCACTTTTAATGTTGCACTAAGACCCTTACAGGTTTTAGACCAAGCCTAGTACCCATCTATTAGAACTTGTTGGTGTCTATTAGACACCAACTATTAGGACCCACACCCTTATTAACCCTTGCGGTTTATATCCATCTCCAAGTACCTTTAAATCAGGGCACTGCTGTAAGTCAACCAGTGAGTTACCCCTGACTTTTGGACTAGAGACTAGTCAAGAGTAGTGATAAGCGGCCGGGGCCTTATTGGAATTTGCGATATTTTGCTAATATATGGACAAAATTCTTCCTGTGTTCCTTGTCTTTTTTTTCCATGCGAAAATTCGTAATGAAATTCACATTACATCTTTCACCTAAAAGAAGAGAGGGATCAGTGTCCGCTGATTGGAAATGCCGATATTTACAAATATTTGCATTTTTGCAGATATTCGTGAAATCGCAAAGAGACGATATTCACAGTAAAAAGTTGCATTTTGAAAATTCACGCTCAACACTAGTCAAGAGTAAAGAACATGGGGACTCCAAGTTATCAGTTCTGCATATGCAAGGGCACCCCATTTCTTCTGCCATTTACTGCCAATTGTTGGAAATCTCTTCTGTCAAGTATATGCTTTACTGTCATGACAGGATATTCTACAGTAAAGAGACCAATTTGTTGCATTGTGTTTTTGGTGTGATTCCTGCATTTTATGATCAGGGCAACACACTCAACATTGTTCCTGACAAAATGTCATTTTGTGCCCTGAGGGAACATTACTAACTATACTACCTATGATAATCCAGTTCTCCAAGATATATGATAAACATATAAAACAGACTGCTTATACAAATGTATTAATTGATGAATTCGTAACAAAGTACTAAAAGGTTAGGTAATTTTACTTAATTTCACTGTCACGATTCGCCTAGCTGGTTGTGGATCCACTGTGTCAGCGAGGGATTGGCGTGGACCGTGCCGGTGGACCGGTTCTAAGAGGCTACTGGTGTTCACCAGAGCCCGCCGCAAAGCAGGATGGTCTTGCTGCGGCGGTAGCAACCAGGTCGTATCCACTAGCAATGGCTCAACCTCGCTGACTGCTGAGAAGGCTTGGGACAGAAGGACTAGGCAGAGGCAAGGTCAGACGTAGCAGAAGGTCGGGGCAGGCGGCAAGGTTCGTAGTCAATATGGATAGCAGGAGATCAGGTAACACAGGCTTGGACAACACTAAACGCTTTCACTGGCACAAGGCAACAAGATCCGGCAAGGGAGTGCAGGGGAAGTGAGATGATATAGCCAGGGAGCAGGTGGAAGCTAATTAGGCTAATTGGGCCAGGCACCAATCATTGGTGCACTGGCCCTTTAAGTCTCAGAGAGCTGGCGCGCGCGCCCTAGAGAGCGGAGCCGCGCGCGCCAGCACATGACAGCCGGGGACGCAATTCGCCGGGGATGCAATTCGCGAGCGGGCGCGTCCCGCTATGCGAATCGCATCCCTGCCGGCAATGTCAGTGCAGCGCTCCCGGTCAGTGGGTCTGACCGGGGCGCTGCAGGGAGAGAGACGCCGTGAGCGCTCCGGGGAGGAGCAGGGACCTGGAGCGCTCGGCGTAACAGTACCCCCCCCCTTAGGTCTCCCCCTTTTTTTGTCCGGCAACTGCTTCACATGGGACGAGGACACCGGGAGTGATAGTAGGGTTTCCTCAAAGGCAGGCAGTACAGCAGGAGTGGGAATGGGGAGGGAGGGCAGAGGGTGAAGCTTGGCACGGGGCAGGGTGTCACCAGGACGGGGGCCAAGAGGAGGCACTGAGGCTTGCCTGACGGGACTGGGAGGAGAGGAGAGGCATTTGTGACAAGCAGAGCCCCAATTCTTGATCTCCCCGGTGGTCCAGTCAAGGGTGGGAGAATGAAGCTGGAGCCATGGCAGACCGAGGAGGACTTCGGAGGTGCAGTTGGGAAGGACGAAAAATTCAATTTTTTCGTGATGGGGTCCAATGCACATTAAGAGGGGTTTTGTGCGGTAACGCACGGTGCAATCCAATCTAACTCCGTTGACCGCGGAAATGTAGAGCAGCTTGACGAGACGGGTCACCGGGATGCAGAACTTATTCACCAAACAATCCAGAATAAAATTCCCAGAGGCACCAGAGTCCAAGCAGGCCACGGCTGAGAGGGAGGAGTTGGCAGAAGGAGAAATCCGCACGGGCACCGTGAGACGTGGAGAAGCAGACTTCGAACCAAGAGACGCCACACCCACGTGAGCTGGGTGCGTGCGTGCGTTTCCTAGACGTGGAGGACGAATAGGGCAATCTACCAAGAAATGTTCGGTACTGGCACAGTACAGACAAAGATTTTCTTCCCTACGGCGATTCCTCTCTTCCTGGGTCATGCGAGACCGATCCACTTGCATGGCCTCCTCGGCGGGAGGCACAGGCGTAGATTGCAAAGGATACTGTGGGAGAGGTGCCCAGAGATCTAGGTCTTTTTCCTGGCGGAGCTCCTGGTGTCTCTCAGAAAAACGCATGTCAATGCGGGTGGCCAAATGGATAAGTTCTTGCAGGTTGGCAGGAATCTCTCGTGCGGCCAGCACATCCTTGATGTTACTGGATAGGCCTTTTTTAAAGGTTGCGCAGAGAGCCTCGTTATCCCAAGATAATTCGAAAGCGAGAGTACGAAATTGGATGGCGTACTCGCCTACTGAAGAATTACCCTGGACCAGGTTCAGCAGGGCAGTCTCGGCAGAAGAAGCTCGGGCTGGTTCCTCAAAGACACTACGGACTTCAGCGAAGAAGGACTGGACTGTGGCTGTGGCAGGATCATTGCGGTCCCAGAGCGGTGTGGCCCAAGACAAGGCCTTTCCAGAAAGAAGGCTCACTACGAACGCCACCTTAGACCGTTCTGTAGGAAATAGGTCCGACAACATCTCCATATGCAGGGAACATTGAGACAAAAATCCACGGCAGAGTCTAGAGTCCCCATCAAATTTGTCCGGCAGGGACAAGCGGAGGCTAGGAGTGGCCACTCGCTGCGGAGGAGGTGCAGGAGCTGGCGGAGGAGATGGTTGCTGCTGTCCTTGTTGGGCAATTTGCTGCGATTGCTGAGCGACCACCGTGGTAAGGTCAGGGAGACTTGGCAGCGGCACCTCAGCGGGATCCATGGCCGGATCTACTGTCACGATTCGGCTTGCTGGTTGTGGATCCACTGTGTCAGCGAGGGATTGGCGTGGACCGTGCCAGTGGACCGGTTCTAAGAGGCTACTGGTGTTCACCAGAGCCCGCCGCAAAGCGGGATGGTCTTGCTGCGGCGGTAACAACCAGGTCGTATCCACTAGCAACGGCTCAACCTCGCTGACTGCTGAGAAGGCGTGGGACAGAAGGACTAGGCAGAGGCAAGGTCAGACGTAGCAGAAGGTCGGGGCAGGCGGCAAGGTTCGTAGTCAATATGGATAGCAGGAGATCAGGTAACACAGGCTTGGACAACACTAAACGCTTTCACTGGCACAAGGCAACAAGATCCGGCAAGGGAGTGCAGAGGAAGTGAGATGATATAGCCAGGGAGCAGGTGGAAGCTAATTAGGCTAATTGGGCCAGGCACCAATCATTGGTGCACTGGCCTTTTAAGCCTCAGAGAGCTGGCGCGCGCGCGCCCTAGAGAGCGGAGCCGCGCGTGCCAGCACATGACAGCCGGGGACCGGGACGGGTAAGTGACTTGGGATGCGATTCGCGAGCGGGCGCGTCCCGCTATGCGAATCGCATCCCCGCCGGCAATGTCAGTGCAGCGCTCCCGGTCAGCGGGTCTGACCGGGGCGCTGCAGGGAGAGAGACGCCTTGAGCGCTCCGGGGAGGAGCAGGGACCCGGAGCGCTCGGCGTAACATTCACAGAGCTGCCTGGACATTTTTTACTTGCATTTTAGATGCTACAATCAAATTTGATTGCGGTGTCTAAGGGGTTAAATCCGGGCATCACCGTGATCGGTGATGTCTGGCATTAGAGATGGGTCCTGGTGGCAGACAGCCGCCAGGACCACACAGCTATGACCCGCGATCAGCTCCTGAGCACATGTCATAGAAGGGGAGTGGGATGCTGTTGTCCACAAGGGGTTAAAGGTTGAATTATGGAAGGTAGAAGTGATCCTCACGCCTACTGGTAGGTGGTGTAGCTTTGCGCCTAAAAAAGTACCTTTGCGCACAAAATAGCGACTTTTGACAATAGTCGCAAATTATAAATATGTGACCACTGCATGGTCAAAAAGAAAAAGTTCTACGGGTAGGCAAAAAGAGTGAAACTGTCTATATCAAAAGGAGCATAAAAGTCGCAAAATATGCTGCTTGCGCCTGAACTGCGTCTAAACATAGACAAAAAAAATGCTCTAAAAGCAATTATAAATCTCCCCCTATGAACTGTTTATGCCAATAGCAACCAATCAGAGATCACCATTTACTTTTCACTGAGGATAACATGAAAACTGAACTGTTTTTGCTGTGAGACAGTTATGTGTTGCCAAAATCCAAAGTCATCCACAGACTATTGGTTCCAAGACTCATGTGGCTGCTGTAAAGAATATCTATGAACTCTGTTAACGGGAATTGTGGCAAGATGGTTGATAACTAGATTATAAAAAATAATTTTTTGCAACTTTTTGAAAATGCTTATCATAGGCAGCTTTGTACTTCAGGTCAGACCTGGAGTAGACTGGAGACTTTTTTTTTTAAAGGGGTACTCCGGTGGAAAACTATTTTTTTTTAAATCAATTGGTCCCACAAAGTTAAACAGATTTGTTACTTAGTTCTATTTAAAATCTTAATCCTTCCAGTACTTATCAGCTGCTGTAAGCTTCAGAGGAAGTTATTTTCTTTTTGATTTTTTTTTCTGTCTGACCACAGTGCTCTCTGCTGACACCTCTGTCCATGTCAGGAACTGTGCAGAGCAGGAGAGGTTTACAATGGTGATTTGAGCACTGTGGTCAGACAGAAAAGAAATTCAAAAAGAATCCTCTGGGGCATACAGCAGCTGATAAGTACTGGAAAGATTAAGATTTTTAAATAGAAGTAATTTACAAATCTGTTTAACTTTGTAGGACCAATTGATAAAAAAAAAAAAAATTCCATTGGAGTACCCCTTTAAGGGGTTGCAACTTTATTTAAGAGGTTTTATGTGTGTCCCAATGATTTACATTTGGGTCACCCTGCAATAGATCATGACAATCTGCTGCATCACAATATTTTAATATGTTGAGATATATGGAGACAATAAAGTCATAGCATAAAAAAACAGCAACTCGTATATTCCTTAAGATAAACATATATTGTTAAAATATACATCAAGGCTGGATAACACTGTAAACATGATCAAGTTATTAAAATATGAAATGCAGCTGTGTATACATTGTATAATAAATAATAACTATACTTACTAAGTAAACAGAGTTCAGAGATTTTGAGCGGAATTCATCATGCTTTTTAGATTTGTTCTAAATTGATCTAAAATTGTTGCATCAAAAGTCTCTTCACTTCTCCTGCGACTTTTGTGCGACTTTTGCTATAGATCATATCTGAAAGTGAACTACCATGTGCAGTGCTTTAGGCTAGTTTTATGAAGCGGTCATCGATTCCTAACCTCTGAAAGTCACACAAAAGTCACAGCTCCCGTCCATTACACACTAACCCACACTAATTTACTTCAGCCCTGAAAAGTACTCTAAATGCCCAAAGCCGCCCCTCCACGTGCTGCACGACCATCCGGTCTCGCCCCATAAGGTTCTGGGTTTAACCCCCAGATAGGACAGATGATTATAGAATTACTCACCATACCTCTCAGACTGGACTGAACTGGTGGGAAATATAGTGGAACTGTGAGGTAAATCTTTAGGAATTTTCCGTGTGTGCCGCAATTCATCAAGGGGTGTGCGACTTTTCATGAACTGGCACAGGGAGTTAAAAAACAAGGTGACTTTTCATGACTAAAATAGTAAAAATATAGACAAGTATTGATGAATTCCCCTATTTATTCTTTAAATGGTAACTAATCTTTCACCAAACTGTTCAGGATAAGTTGTCATGTGTAAGTAAGTTAGTAGCACAATTTCAGGCCATTATATATCTGGGTTATGATATTTACCACCTTGTTAACCTCTGCAGGCTCAGTCTCTATTTTTCAGTTTTCAGTTAGTAGATGGAGGAAGTGGCACAGGTCATTAAGGGAGCAGTGGCACAGTATATCAGAGGTATCATTCATTGTTTGAGGGGGCACATACACATCATTCATTGTTTCAAGATTATATTCAGGGACACAGTGTGTGACAGTAGGATATTCATGGGCACAGCATGTGGCATCTTTGTTTTCAGAAGACACAGTGTTGGGCAATAATCAGGGGCACAGCCTGTGGCAGTATTATATTCAAAGGTACATCATGCGGCAGTATTATATTTAGGTGCACAGTGTATAGCACATTACTGTCTCCAGTCCTCCACCCCTACGGGTGGGTGTACATACACTCAGATTCCATTTTGCTGTCCTGTACTTTGTGTTTTATTGTACTGCTGCAGCAACTCTTACCACCACCCTTGCTGTTGCTACTACCAGGCTACACAACCCCATGATCCCAAAAAAAGGTATAATTCTTTTTCCATTTCATGGCCTTTCTTCTTTACTTTTCAGGTGGTAATCCCAAAAAAGATGAATTTTTGACTGCTTGGAAAAAGCTGTTACTTCTTATGATACCTCCTTGTGCGTTTTTACAAGCGGCAGACATCTGCCAACAACAATGAATAATTTTTGTACCTTTATTTTATTTTTGAAAGTATACAAATCGGCTAGTGCAATGTCCCAGTGTAGTATATTTTTGGAAGTAATTCAATAAATGAATCTGAATTTATTGTACTCTATGCAAAATGCACTGTAAAGTTATTAGATTTCACTTTTTTATGTTAGTAGGTAAAGGCAGATGGTAACAAGGAATTAAGCTTATTCACTAATGACTTTCTAGCATATGGGTAGGTTTATTACAATTAGCTCCCTATTTTACCTAACCAAATGGTCTCAAAGTATGGTCTCAGGGCAAGAGGATTTACTAGTATTGTGTGTTCAGTTGGAGTTTTAGCATAGTTGCTAAAGATTACCAGGGTAGCATGTACCAAGACAGGCTACTACATCTGATGACTACAGAAATCTTGTTCTGAAATTTTACGCTGACTAGAAAGACTTATTTCCTCTGAACTTTTCCAAAGCCTGAAGGGATAACCATATTCCAGGGTTACTTAGCTATCCTTGATTTTGTGGACCTCTGGTTGGGCCAGATGATCATGTCCTGCTGGGAACCCACCTACAGTTTTTCAAAATGTTTAAGGTGATCTACCGCCTCAGGAACTGATACCAAACACCAGAGACCAAGGTATTTATTACACAATGCGCTCCAGCCGCAAGCTCCGACTGAGAGCTCAGTGTCCCTGGGTCGCCATTTACCAACAGGGCTGGGATTCGCATCGTGGGACGCGCCCGCATGCGAATCCCATCCCATCACTCATCACGCTCCGCTGTCCCTCTGTCTCAGCTCCGGCGCATGCATCCTCATCTCCTGGGGCGCGCACGCCGGAGTTCTGAGATTTAAAGGGCCAGTGCGCCTGTAATTAATGTTTGCACCTGACAACACATTATACATCCCTGCACCTCCCACAGTTCTCTGCCAGATCTTCAATGCCCCTAGCCTGAGATTAAGTGTTCCCTATTGCCTGTTTGTCTTTCCAGTGTATTTGACTACGCTACCCCCTTATCCTTCAGTACCTCACCTTGCCCAGCTACCTCTGTGGTCGAGCCGTGTCAGGGGTAGCGACCTGGGTGTTGCCTGCCGCAGCAAGCCAATCCTGCCTTACAGCGGGCTCTGGTGAAGACCAGCGGCACCTTAGACTCCGCTCCCCAATATGGTCCGAGTCATCAGCCACATAGGTAAGAGGATCCACATCCAGCTCCGTTACAGTATGTATTATCACAAATGAATCAATCTTTATTGGAAACATAACATGATGAAAACCATATAAAAAACATTGATAGAGAGGTAGATTGGTTGCACAGGTGAAAATATGGAGAGCAAGAGGAATGTTGTAGACAATATTATTGCATAAAGGAATGCAATAGGATTATAGAGGGCATCAACATTGGATAGTCACATCATATTGGTACAACTCAATATCTGACAACAGTATGCAAAATATAAACCCAATGGGGTAATACAGATACTATAGTGATGAAACAAGATGACACTTGGATACAAAAGTTAATAATGAATCACATAAAGGACATTACCAAATACGAAATAGTCCTGCACCCTGCCTGGACTCCTCTCACCTCCTCCCCGAATGCGCGTTTTTGCACAATTCTTCTCAGGAACTCCTCAAGAGAACACCTACACTCCTCATTGGTCAACTTCTTTAGTGGCACCTACCGTCTGGCATCGACCATCTCAGGTATAGTTGTTGTTGGAACTATTCAAGATGTTTGCCTCAACTATGTGAAAGAAGTACAGTAAAAGTTGCTTGTTATTCTGCAACCCCTTTTGAGTTTCAGTGTCTTTATTTCTACTACACAAATTACATCAAGGTACTGTATATAGACAATAAAAGTACAGGCCATTTAGTTTAAAATACATTGTGGTAACTCTGGGGAACACTGGGGTCCAAATGCCCACTACAGCCAATGACCATTACAGCCATCCGTGACATATATGACCTCTTTGCTGCTGAACGTGGGCCACTATAAGCACCAGTGGACCCTGCCCTACCACCGTGTCTATTCGGGGCACTACATGAGCATATTGCCCACAACCTGGTAGATAGTAGGAATACTGTTATAATAGTATTGGTGCCCTATGATTACATGGTCCCTATACAGCTTTTTGCCTATATTTAGTAGCGGTTGTGATTCTGGTTACTTCAGCTTCCTATTCTGTTACTAGAATGAGGCTGACACAGCAACACAATATTTTAAGACTTTGAACTGAAAAAAAAAAGTTTATATTGTCAAAATGAAAACCTTTTTTCCAGTCTCTTTTTGCCCCATTTGGGGGCTATAGCAAATGTTAATGTACTATTTGGAAATAAGCAAAAAAAAATAAAAATACTATTTTTAGACAAAAAGGCCCAATCAAAGCCCCTCTTAATTCTACATCAGTAATAATAGTGGACATAACATTACAGTGGACATAAACTACAATAAACATTTTACCAATTAATTCAATGCATATCAGTGGAAAAAAAAACTATGTCAGTTTTATAAGTCATAGAATTGACATATTGGTCCTGATTTATCAATCAGCCTTAAACCCTAATTGTCTGTTTTTTCTCATAGCAACCAATCACAGCTCAATTTTCACTTAACTAGAGCTCGTTAAGATATGCAAGTTGATCTGTGATTGGTTGCTGTGGGAAAAAACAGACAATTAGGGTTTACGGCTGATTGATAAATCTCCCCCATCATGGTTATTTTACTTCTCAAAATGAGTCTTAAAAAACAAAACAAAAAAAAACTGTGTGTACAGGGCTGTATAGCGAGAATAGTAGAGGCACATTATACAATGCTAACTGCTATTTACATATGAAAAAAAAATCCAGAACGTAAAATTGTCCATGTTTTAATTTACTGAACAATAGAGAATCATAGTAACACCAGTCCACACCATGTCAACGCTATAACCTTTCACCTTGTGTTGAAGGAGTTAAATAACCACAATCCACAGCAATGTCATTTATAAATTATATTCATGAAATGCTCAGATATAAATCTTTGACAATGAGTTTAACATTTAATACCTAATGAAATGGGATGCTATTGACGTGCAAAATATCTATGTACAACAGAACACAAATAAAACAATTCGATAAATAGGCTAGAGTCTTTTTTTTTGTGAAGAATACAATTAACCATATGAAAATTAAACACAATCTATATAATTCTGCAGATAGGAAAACTTCAAGAAGACTTTTCCCATCCACCCTTCTTAATTTTGTTTTCTGAATGTATCACCATGTCTTTTGTGAGCCCACAAAAACATAATTGGCAGCATTGTTAAACTAAACAAAAGCATTGCGGTAATAGAAGGATTGTGGGTAATTATCTGTCAAAAACTGCATCCCAGTTGGTCACCAGATTAGATTTAATTTAAAGAGAAAAAAGTTTCCAAAAACATTATTTAAATTTTCTTTACAATTAAACTAACTGGCTGTCTTTTCCATAGTCTAAATACTAAACCCTACAGCAAAAGACAGTTTTTGTTCACTTCTTTGATTACTGTTCTCTTTTGTCCCTAACTTTGGCAGGGAGGTTGATGGATTTTAATGGGAACATGTTTGTTTTATGGAAACATAGATAACCATCCGTTTAAAGGCCTGGAAAAATATTTAAGTATTGAAATGTAGTTGCAAATAAAGGGCCAGGGCTCTAGGGTCTAAGGCAGCTTAGGTGGAGCTAGCAGTGTAGGTGGACCTGACCAGTGTGTCATATTTGTAGGTGGCTTTTTAGAGTAAAGGATGTGGGTATGCAAATAGGGACTGTTTAAGATATTGCATGCGACTATACAGTAATCATATAAAGGTAGTTTTAGGTTTTGCAGACCATAAAATTGATTACCGAACAGTGAAATCCAGTGACTTATTCTTGTGACGTCTTCTATAATATTTAACACTCCCTCTCCTTGTCTTCTTCATCTAACTTAACCTCTCCATTTCCAACCTTCAGAACAACCCCCTAAATTAAATTGGACCCTGGATAATACAGTCATGGCTGTAAATGTTGGCACCCCTGAAATTTTTCTAGAAAATGGAGTATTTCTCAAAGAAAAAATGGTCTGGACAAAAGACCATTATTGGCAGCCTTTCAAAATTGTGGCAAAATAAGATTGTTTCAAGCATGTGATGCTCCTTTAAACTCACCTGGGGCAAGTAACAGGTGTGGGCAATATAAAAATCCCCCCTAAAAACAGGTAAAAAGGAGAGAAGTTCACTTAGTCTTTGCATTGTGTGTCTGTGTGTGCCACACTAAGCATGGGCAACAGAAAGAAGAGAAGAGAACTGTCTGAGGACTTGAGAACCAAAATTGTGGAAAAACATCAACAATCTCAAGATTACAGAGTACATCTCCAGAAATCTAGATTTGCCTTTGTCTACAGTGTGCAACATTATCAAGAAGTTTGCAACCCATGGAACTGTAGCTAATCTCCCTGGGCATGGAAGAGAAACATTGATGAAAGGTGTCAATGTAGGAAAGTCCGGATGGTGTATAAGCAGCCCCAAACAAGTTCCAAAGATATTCAAGCTGTCCTGCAGGCTCAGGGAGCATCAGTGTCAGCGCGAACTATCTGTTGACATCTAAATTAAATGAAATGCTATGGCAGGAGACCCAGGAGGACCCCACTGCTGACACAGAGACATCAAAAAGCAAGACTACATTTTGCCAAAATTAACTTAAGTAAGCCAAAATCCTTTAGGGAAAACATCTTGTGGACAGATGAGACCAAGATAGAGCTTTTTGGTAAAGCACATCATTCTACTGTTTACCGAAAACAGAATGAGGCCTACAAAGAAAAGAACACAGTACCTACAGTGAAATATGGTGGAGGTTCAATGATGTTTTGGCGTTGTTTTGCTGTTTTGCACTGGGTGCCTTGAATGTGTGCAAGGCATCATGAAATCTGAGGATTACCAATGGATTTTGTGTTGCACTGTACAGGCCAGTGTCAGAAAGCTGGGTTTGCATCCAAGATCTTTGGTCTTCCAGCAGGACAATGACCCCAAACATACGTCAAAAAGCACCCAGAAATGGATGGCAATAAAGCGCTGGAGAGTTCTGAAGTGGCCAACAATGAGTCCAGATCTAAATCATATTGAACACCTGTGGAGAGATGTTAAAATTGCTATTGGGAAAAAGCCTCCCTTTTTTTCCTCCCTTTTTTGGGTTAATTCCAATACACACAAAGGGAATACAAATGTGTATAGCAAAACATGTGTTACTGCAATCCTTTTCTGTGTGAAATACTTAATTTTTTTGAAAAATGTCAGGGGTGCCAACATTTATGGCCATGACTGTATCTTCTAAATTGAATCACCATAAGTCTACATCATCTGCTTTTATGAATGGACATGAACTACGTACATAGAAATGAAGAAAGAAAAAGATGACAATATACGCACTTGAGGAGGAGTGTAGAAGGTGATTAAATAAGTACATAGCTGAGATGAATGGATATGATATATGAGGACAATACGGAATATGAGGACAATACTTAAAACATGGATTTGATTGATTGATCATTGCATCCCCAGGTGTTATTGGAGTATACAACATGTTGTTTTTAATTCTAACAGTAAACCCAACTGAAAAGAAGCTATGAATGTGACTGAAGCATAAGATTTCCTGACAGCTTGCCGTAAGATTGTGAATAAAGTTTTAGATGTCACTGGAATATACAATGTAAGTTTGGGGGTACTTGTTCTACTTTGTAGTTTGTGCGTAAAGTCTTACAAGAAATTCTCCTTGAGAAAAAAATTTAAGCAATCTAGCTCTTTTCCAAAAAGAAGAAAACTGTCTCTCTGGGCACCTATAGGTTGCTACTCTGTAAGTCATAGTCTACCCATATAAGACCCTTGGCGCAAGACAAGGTCAATAATTTAAACCAGAGTCTCCTCCAAAAAAGGGATTTAACCCCTTAACAACGCAGAACATAAATGTAGGTCTTGATGAGGTGGTACTTAACGCGATAGGACATACATTTATGTCCTATACATAACTGCGAGTATCGAGTCCTTAAGGCCCAAATGGGCTGAGTCCTTAAGGGGTTAAACACATGAATAGTGGGATCAGTCCCCTAAAACATCCCACGGGTGCTGCCAATGTTTAACGTGTCATAATCAACACCTTTGGAAGAAACCAGCAAAATCACACTGTAAGGCGCACATCAAACATATCAGCATATATACATCCTATCCCCATTCCTCAAACACAGAAGTGATTGCAGACTACTAGAACTTCCCTCATGGGATACCTGAGCTTCAACAATAACTCAATATATAAATAGAAAACCCTATGCATTCACAGGTATACAATAACAAATATTAGCAAATAATAAATAACAGCTGCTATTCATTATTTGGACTATAACCTGGAGATATACACAGAGCAAAGTGACATAACCTGGAGATATACACGGGGCAAAGTGACATAAATTAGGATAGCGCAGTCACAGGAGTGGACTTCTCACCTGGTGACTTGGTGACTTCCTCAGGGGCACCAAAAAATGGAGACACGTCTATAGTTAGTAGGTTTCTTCCTTTTTGAGGTGCCTCTATTTTGTCTACTATCTTTAGTCAGGCTTTAAAGGGGTATTCCGCCCATAGACATCTTATCCCCTATCCAAAGGAGAGGGGATAAGATGTCAGATCGCCGCGGTCCCGCTGCTGGGGACCCCGGGGATCCCCGCTGCGGCACCGCGCTGTCATTACAGCACAGAGCGAGTTCGCTCTGCATGTAATGATGGGCAGTACAGGGGCCACAGCCCCATCACGGCTCCGCCCCTCGTAACATCACGGTGAATACAAGTCTATGGGAGGGGGCGTGGCGGTCGTCACGCCCCCTCCCATAGACTTGCAATAAGGGGACGGGCCGTGATGTCACGAGGGGCGGCGCCATGACGTCACGCTGCTCTGTCCCCCGTATCGCCCGTCATTACGCACAGAGCGAACTCGCAGCGGGGATCCCAGGGGTGCCCAGCAGCGGGACCGCGGCGTACTGACATCTTATCCCCTATCCTTTGGATAGGGGATAAGATGTCTAGGGGCGGAGTACCCCTTTAAGGCTCTGACAAAGGCCACAAAAATATTATTGATGAGTGGGCCTTACCAGTTAGTAATATCCATGTCATAAAAGGTACATGTTAAGCTACATTGAACAGTACTAGCCACAAGACTCCAGTACCAGCCACTGTGCTCTTAGTTCTTTCTCAATGTTCCTGCCATTTCTGCTACACAAAGAAACATTTCTGTTTCTGAGGTAATCTGCATAAGATATCATCATCTTGATTACAGTATGTAAGAACCCGTAGGGTTAATCAGCCCTGATAGTTTTTGTTTTCCTTGGTTGCTGGGACTACGCCTGTGTGCTTTGGGTGTGGTTCAGTTTGCGGCCAATTGGAGTTCTCTTGTTACTTGCACAGGCATATATAAGGAGGTTTTTCCCTGTCATTCCTTGCCTGTGAAAGTTCTTGTAACTGAACTGGCAAACTTGGTATTCATATTGTTTATTCCTGGTTTTGTGACTCTAGGCTCGGCTTTTGACTACCCTTTGACACTCTGCTATTGTACTCCATTCCCTCCTGGCTTGGACCCAGCTTGTTGACTGCGTATTTGTGTGTGTGAGTGTTTAGGTTATTTCTGTTAGTTTGTGTGCTTCCAGCTGTACCCAACCTTTGTCAGTTTTTTGTAGTTTATTATTTTGGCTACTGACTCCCATCACTTATATAGGAAGGGACCTGCTTCCTAGGGCGGGTACACAAGTAGGCAGTAACAGAGGGAGTGGGCGAGTTCAGGGCTGCACTCTATCCCTGCCCGATGTGACATTTTCACAGGTCCAATTACCTGAATTTGCCTTTCCCCTGTATGTCTAAATTAGAGGAGCAAATGCATGGTCTCACTCTGCTGGTCCAGGATTTAGATGAGAGACTTCAGTAACATGAGTCTTCTCAGTCTCAATCTAGTTTATTCCAGACCTTGACTCAGAGGCTGCAAGAACAGGAGCAGCTAATCCAGGGCTTGCTGTTCCTGTTTCAGCTCATGTGGAGCCACAGGTTAACCTCCGGTAATCGGAAAGCATTTAAATAATTTTTTTAAAAGTTGTAAATTGTACTTTTGGTTAAGACTTTACTATTCTGGTTCTGAGTTGGAATTGTAATGTCCCTTTTGCAAGGGGGTCCTCAAGAGTGTTTTTTTTCCCTCGATCCAGATGCCCTTGAGTTGTCCTCCATGGACTTACTGTTTGCTGGTTTGGGACTTTTGTATACAGAGCCTGACAGAGCTTCTTATGCTAAATCTCAGCTGCACACCTTAAACAGGGATGGTGACCTGTGGAAGAGTACTGTGCAGAATTTAGAAGGTGGTGTGTGGCCTCCAAATGGAACACACCAACTTTGATTTCCCAGTTCAAACTGGGGTTATCTGTCACAAAGGACATGCTGGCTACTTACCCCTCTCCTGATACCCTTGACCAAGCTATGACATTAGCTGTGCGCTTGGATAGACGTCTGCAAGAACACAGAAGGGAATGTTCTTCTTCCTCTTCCTCTACCTCTCCTTTTCTGCTTGACTCATCTCGTGTTTCTCATCATGAACCTGAGTCTTAGGAGGAACCAATGCAGATAGGATCTATCCGAACCCCAGAGGAACTCAGGAGATTTTGCCAGCTCTAAGGCCTGTGTTTTTAATGTGAAGAAGACACACACTTTATCAGGTCTTGTGTCAAGCGTCCGCGTCCAAGTGGTAATCGTGGAGGCCACTTAGGCGCACAGGTATGTATCACTTCACCAGCATCCAAGCCTCGCATCATCCTTTGGGTGGCATTAATGTATCCACGGTTCGTTCTGATAAGCAAGCTGATATTGTGCAAGTAACATCTGAATATGTGGTAACTGAGGAGGTTTCTGAAGAGGATTGTGAGGAGTGGTGTGACTTAGAGGACGAGGACACAGATGAGGATATTGATGGTTCATCTGAATCCAAGCCGGTACCTCTTTTCTCCCAGGTGGTTAATGTCTTTTAAAGGGGGGGGGGGGTACTGTAAAATCCAGTGGGGTTAATCTGCCCTGAGAGTTTATGTTTTCCTTTTTTAGCTGGGACTTCGCCTCTGCGCTTTCGGTGTGGTTAAGTTTGCGGCCAATTGGAGTCCTCCTGTTACTTCCACAGTTATATATAAGGAGGTCTTTCCCAGTCATTCCTTGCCAGTGAAAGTTCTTGTAACTGACCTGGCAATCCCTGTACTCATATTGTTTATTCTGGTTTTGTGACTCTTGGCTCGGCTTTAGACTACCCTTTGACACTCTGCTATTGTACTTTGTTCCCTCCTGGCTTGGAATTGGCTCGTTGACTGCGTATTTGTAAGTGTGCGTTTTTAGGTTATTTCTGTTAGTTTATGTGCCTCCAGCCGTTCCTGACCTTTGACAGTTTTTTGTAGTTTATTATTTTGATTTCCATCACTTATATAGGAAGGGACCGGCACTGTGGTTGTCGACCCTCTTCTTAGGGCGGATATGCCAGTCGGCAGGGACAGAGGGAGTGGGCAAGTTCAGGTCTGCCCTCTATCCCTGCCCTATGTGACACAGTAATCTGCTAAAGAAGCCTCACGTACCTGGACTGTGGAACTGCTCTAATTGCAGTGAGCTCTAATGCACAGTTTGTATAAGACAAACCGACCCAGTGGGCATACATGAAGAATACCTGCTGGTTACATAATTCGTCAACTTAAAACTGAAAACAAAAAGTCTTTTTATAAAAATTTGTCCAAAGATGTGGGAAATCTGACAAATCTGTCAGTGCAATTTATGGAATCTTCACAATTAGCGAATATATATATATATATATATATATATATATATATATACATCGTCTGAACTGTCAAAGGGTGCAGCATGCACACTTTTTGTCTCCCTCCCCCCTGCTTGTCTTGCTTCATTGATTTCATTGATATGTGGGGTTTGACTTTCAGCACTAAGCTTTGTACATAAATCATGCAGGGCAGGGAGAGGTGGGGAAGGAAGGAGGTGCAAGTGGTGCAGCTCAGCATGGCCTCTATGGTAATTAAGCTTGGTAGGATAACATGATTTTATAACTTTGCAAACAACGGTAAGCTAAGAGACAAGTATTGTTTTATCTGCCCATGTCTGTAGCTCTGAGGATTACATAGAGCTGACAGATTCCCTTTAACCTGACACAAAGACACTTCTGTTGCTCTTTTTGTACTAATCTCTCCTTTTCACATTATTTTCTACCTGTATGTATACAGTGTAAATTTCAGTTCAGAGAGCTGTAAAAACACTACCAGTATGCTTTTGTTGAAGTTAAAATACAGCTCAGGCAGGAAAGTTTCCTCTAACACTCACACACATTTTCTGGCTTTTGTTAAGCAAGCAATTTATTGCATTCACTACTCTACGTTCTCAGAAGCCTGGTGTAAGAATATATTAATGTTTGATAGATGTTTGTGGGTAATGTTTTATCATACTCTTAATATTTATATTTTAACACACACACACATGTAATTCACTAATACTCCGTGGACATAGGCACACATAGGACTTCATGAAGAGGTGGCCAGGAATCCCAATTTAACAAGTGAGGGTTCTAGGGGCAGGTCTGCAACTACTCTGTATTTATGGCATATGCCTTTGATATATTTTGAGGCTATGTGCACACTATATTTTTTACTGTTCTTGGTTAAAAAAAAGGCCAAAATAATTTCAGTTTTACTGCTCAAAAGCAAAACAAGAAAAAGCTAAATTTTTCCATTTGAGTTTTATTACATGTAATGCACAAATGTCCCCTCTTGCCCACATATATTAATTGTACAGCCATTAAAATGAATGCTGTTAAATTGTATTTGGCCCTTTATTGCTGTCATCTATTTTACAAAATATGTATTTTGGCAGGTAATTTAGGATTTATTTGTTTGGCCATATATGGGCCAAAATATGTTCCAAATGAAAAAAAAGGATGTATTTTTTTAGGTTATCGCTTTTGTACAGTCCAAAAACGGCCAAATATATATCCCTAAAAACTGCTGTATTAAAGCTCAATAAAAGTCTCAAAAGAAAAAAAATGCCAGATAATTGTCTGAAAATCTTTTTTTTTTTTTTTAAATGGACATGTTTTACACCATACAAATATAGCCAAAAAATTTCTGTACATAGCCTAAATTTCTGTACATAGCCTAAAGGTAAGACTACACCTTTAATGTTACTCAGATATGCAACATAAGGATAGAAAAGGTACCGAATTTATCGGCGTATAGCACGCACTTTTTAGGCTAAAATTTTTAGCCTAAAGTCTATGTGCGTGTTATACGCCAATACACCCCCAGGAAAGGCAGCCGTCGCTGCCCGCTTCTCTCCCCCTGCCTTTCCTGGGGTCTAGAGCCCTGCTGCCGGCCCTTCTCTCCCCCTGGCTAGAGCCCCATTGCCGGCGCCGATAGCCAGGGGGAGAGAAGCGGCGCCGATAGCCAGGGAGAGAGAAGGGCCGGCAGCAGGGCTGTAGACCCCAAGGAAGGCAGGGGGAGAGAAGCCGGCAGCGACGGCCTCTCTCCCCCTGCCTTTTCTGGGGGTGTATCGGGGTATACACGCGCACACATGCACCCTCATTTTACCATGGATATTTTTACCCAAACTCTTTTTACCCAAATATCCTTGGTAAAATGAGGGTGCATGTTATAGGCCGGTGCGTGGTATACCCCGATAAATA
The DNA here is from genome assembly GCF_029499605.1 of Hyla sarda. Classification (NCBI taxonomy): domain Eukaryota; kingdom Metazoa; phylum Chordata; class Amphibia; order Anura; family Hylidae; genus Hyla; species Hyla sarda. The sequence goes on along the minus strand of NC_079196.1, from coordinate 93,591,452 downwards.
CAGTATTTAAACATGTAGTAATAAAGTAATAATTATTAAGGATCTCATTGTGTTCAATACTTTTAGTATATGTACCGTATTTATTGGCGTATAACACGCACTTTTTAGGCTAAAATTTTTAGCCTAAAGTCTATGTGCGTGTTATATGCCGATACACCCCCAGGAAAGGCAGGGGGAGAGAGGCCGTCGCTGCCCGCTTCTCTCCCCCTGCCTTTCCTGGGGTCTAGAGCGCTGCTGCCGGCCCTTCTCTACCCCTGGCTATCGGCGCTGCTGCCCGTTCTGTCCCCCTGACTATCGGTAACGGCGCCCCATTGCCGGCGCCGATAGCCAGGGGGAGAGAAGCGGCGCCGACAGCCAGGGGGATGTCATGATGCCGGCTGGTAGGAGGTGGATCCTCTGTGCCAGAGAGGGATTGGCGTGGACCGTGCTAGTGGACCGGTTCTAAGTCACTACTGGTTTTCACCAGAGCCCGCCGCAAAGCGGGATGGTCTTGCTGCGGCGGTAGTGACCAGGTTGTATCCACTAGCAACGGCTCAACCTCTCTGACTGCTGAAGATAGGCGCGGTACAAGGGAGTAGGCAGAAGCAAGGTCGGACGTAGCAGAAGGTCGGGGCAGGCAGCAAGGATCGTAGTCAGGGGCAACGGCAGGAGGTCTGGAACACAGGCTAGGAACACACAAGGAAACGCTTTCACTGGCACAATGGCAACAAGATCCGGCGAGGGAGTGCAGGGGAAGTGAGGTATACATAGGGAGTGCACAGGTGAACACACTGATTAGAACCACTTGCGCCAATCAGCGGCGCAGTGGCCCTTTAAATCGCAGAGACCCGGCGCGCGCGCGCCCTAGGGAGCGGGGCCGCGCGCGCTGGGACAGGACCGACGGAGAGCGAGTCAGGTACGGGAGCCGGGGTGCGCATCGCGAGCGGGCGCCACCCGCATCGCGAATCGCATCCCGGCTGGAGGCGGTATCGCAGCGCACCGGGTCAGTGGATCTGACCGGAGCGCTGCAGTAGCGAGAGTGTAGCGAGCGCTCCGGGGAGGAGCGGGGACCCGGAGCGCTCGGCGTAACAGTACCCCCCCCCCTTGGGTCTCCCCCTCTTCTTAGAGCCTGAGAACCTGAGGAGCAGACTTTTGTCTAGGATATTGTCCTCAGGTTCCCAGGATCTCTCTTCAGGACCACAACCCTCCCAATCGACCAAAAAAAAAGTTTTCCCTCTGACCTTCTTGGAGGCCAGTATCTCCTTTACGGAGAAGATGTCCGAGGAGCCGGAAACAGGAGTGGGAGAAACAAGTTTGGGAGAGAAACGGTTGCTGATGAGTGGTTTAAGAAGAGAAACGTGAAAGGCATTAGGAATACGAAGAGAAGGAGGAAGAAGAAGTTTGTAAGAGACAGGATTAATCTGGCACAAAATTTTGAAAGGACCAAGATAGCGTGGTCCCAATTTGTAGCTAGGGACACGGAAGCGGACATATTTAGCGGAGAGCCATACCTTGTCTCCAGGAGAAAAAATGGGGGGAGCTCTTCTTTTCTTATCAGCAAACTTTTTCATGCGTGATGAAGCCTGTAAGAGAGAATTTTGGGTCTCTTTCCATATGGTGGAAAGATCACGAGATATTTCATCCACAGCGGGCAAACCAGAGGGCAAGGGAGTAGGGAGGGGGGGAAGAGGGTGACGGCCGTACACCACAAAAAATGGGGATTTGGAGGAAGATTCAGAGACTCTGAAGTTATACGAGAATTCGGACCATGGTAGAAGATCTGCCCAGTCATCCTGGCGGGAGGAAACAAAATGCCGTAAATAATCACCCAGGACCTGGTTAATTCTTTCTACTTGCCCATTGGATTGAGGATGATAGGCAGAAGAAAAGTTTAATTTAATCTTGAGTTGTTTACAGAGAGCCCTCCAGAATTTTGACACGAATTGGACGCCTCTGTCCCAGACGATCTGCGTGGGCAACCCGTGAAGACGAAAAATGTGTACAAAAAATTGTTTTGCCAACTGAGGCGCTGAAGGAAGACCAGGAAGAGGGATGAAATGTGCCATCTTGGAGAATCGATCAACGACCACCCAAACAACAGTGTTGCCACGGGATGGGGGTAAGTCTGTAATAAAGTCCATACCAATCAGAGACCAAGGCTGTTCGGGGACAGGCAGAGGATGAAGAAGACCAGCGGGCTTCTGGCGAGGAGTCTTATCCCGGGCACAGACAGTGCAGGCTCGCACAAAATCCACAACATCCGTCTCCAGAGTCGGCCACCAATAGAAACGAGAGATGAGTTGCACGGATTTCTTGATGCCCGCATGACCTGCGAGATGGGAGGAGTGACCCCATTTGAGGATTCCGAGGCGTTGGCGTGGAGAGACGAAGGTCTTCCCTGGAGGAGTTTGCCTGATGGAGGCTGGAGAAGTGGAGATCAGGCAGTCAGGAGGAATGATGTGTTGCGGAGAGAGCTCTACTTCCGAGGCATCCGAGGAACGAGAGAGAGCATCGGCCCTAATGTTCTTATCGGCAGGCCGAAAGTGAATTTCAAAATTAAATCGGGCAAAGAACAGAGACCACCTGGCCTGGCGAGGATTCAGCCGTTGGGCAGACTGGAGATAGGAGAGGTTCTTGTGATCGGTGTAAATAATAACTGGAGATCTTGATCCCTCCAGCAGATGCCTCCATTCCTCAAGTGCTAATTTAATGGCTAGTAGCTCTCGATCCCCGATGGAGTAGTTCCTCTCCGCCGGAGAGAAGGTCCTAGAAAAAAAAACACAAGTAACAGCATGCCCGGAAGAATTTTTTTGTAGAAGGACCGCTCCAGCTCCTACTGAGGAGGCATCAACCTCCAATAGGAAGGGTTTAGATGGGTCAGGTCTGGAGAGCACGGGAGCCGAAGAAAAGGCAGACTTGAGCTGTTTAAAGGCGTCTTCTGCTTGAGGAGGCCATGACTTAGGATTGGCATTCTTTTTGGTTAAAGCCACGATAGGAGCCACAATGGTAGAAAAATGTGGAATAAATTGTCTGTAATAATTGGCGAACCCCAAAAAACGTTGGATAGCACGGAGTCCGGAGGGGCGTGGCCAATCTAAGACGGCAGAGAGTTTGTCTGGATCCATTTGTAGTCCCTGGCCAGAGACCAAGTATCCTAGGAAAGGAAGAGATTGACATTCAAACAGACATTTCTCCATTTTGGTATAAAGTTGATTGTCACGAAGTCTCTGAAGAACCATGCGGACATGCTGGCGGTGTTCTTCTAGGTTGGCAGAAAAAATCAGGATATCGTCCAGATACACAACAACACAGGAATATAAGAGATCACGAAAAATTTCATTAACAAAGTCTTGGAAGACGGCAGGGGCGTTGCACAGGCCAAAGGGCATGACCAGATACTCAAAGTGTCCATCTCTAGTGTTAAATGCCGTTTTCCATTCATCCCCCTCTCTGATGCGGATGAGATTATAAGCACCTCTTAAGTCCAGTTTGGTAAAGATGTGGGCACCTTGGAGGCGATCAAAGAGTTCAGAGATGAGAGGTAGGGGGTAGCGGTTCTTTACCGTGATTTTATTAAGACCGCGGTAGTCAATGCAAGGACGTAGGGAGCCATCTTTTTTGGACACAAAGAAAAATCCGGCTCCGGCAGGAGAGGAGGATTTGCGGATAAAGCCCTTTTTTAAATTCTCCTGGATGTACTCAGACATAGCAAGAGTCTCTGGGGCAGAGAGAGGATAAATTCTGCCCCGGGGTGGAGTAGTGCCCGGGAGGAGGTCAATAGGACAGTCATAAGGCCTGTGAGGAGGTAGAGTCTCAGCTTGTTTTTTGCAAAAAACATCCGCAAAGTCCATATAGGCCTTAGGGAGACCGGTTACAGGGGGAACCACAGGGTCACGGCAAGGAGAACTGGGAGCCGGTTTAAGGCAGTCTTTGAAACAAGAGGAACCCCAACTCTTGATCTCCCCAGTGGACCAATCCAGGGTTGGGGAATGGTGTTGAAGCCAGGGTAGTCCGAGGAGAATTTCGGAAGTGCAATTGGGGAGGACCAAAAACTCAATTTTCTCGTGATGAGGTCCGATGCACATTAGGAGGGGCTCCGTGCGGAAACGTATGGTACAGTCCAATCTTTCATTGTTAACACAATTGATGTAGAGGGGTCTGGCGAGACTGGTCACTGGGATGTTGAACCTGTTGATGAGAGAGGCTAAAATAAAATTTCCTGCAGATCCGGAATCCAAGAAGGCCATAGTAGCGAAGGAGAAGGTAGAGGCAGATATCCGCACAGGCACAGTAAGACGTGGAGAAGCAGAGTTGACATTAAGGACTGTCTCACCTTTGTGCGGAGTCAGCATACGTCTTTCCAGGCGGGGAGGACGGATAGGACAATCCTTCAGGAAGTGTTCGGTACCGGCACAGTACAGGCAGAGATTTTCCATGCGGCGTCGTGTCCTCTCTTGAGGTGTCAGGCGAGACCGGTCGACCTGCATAGCCTCCACGGCGGGAGGCACAGGAACGGATTGCAGGGGACCAGAGGAGAGAGGAGCCGGGGAGAAAAAACGCCTCGTGCGAACAAAGTCCATATCCTGGCGGAGCTCCTGACGCCTTTCGGAAAAACGCATGTCAATGCGAGTGGCTAGATGAATGAGTTCATGTAGGTTAGCAGGGATTTCTCGTGCGGCCAGAACATCTTTAATGTTGCTGGATAGGCCTTTTTTAAAGGTCGCGCAGAGGGCCTCATTATTCCAGGATAGTTCAGAAGCAAGAGTACGGAATTGTACGGCGTACTCGCCAACGGAAGAATTACCCTGGACCAGGTTCAACAGGGCAGTCTCAGCAGAAGAGGCTCGGGCAGGTTCCTCAAAGACACTTCGAATTTCCGAGAAGAAGGAGTGTACAGAGGCAGTGACGGGGTCATTGCGGTCCCAGAGCGGTGTGGCCCATGACAGAGCTTTTCCAGATAGAAGGCTGACTACGAAAGCCACCTTAGACCTTTCAGTAGGAAACTGGTCCGACATCATCTCCAAGTGCAGGGAACATTGAGAAAGAAAGCCACGGCAAAATTTAGAGTCCCCATCAAATTTATCCGGCAAGGATAGTCGTAGGCCTGAAGCGGCCACTCGCTGCGGAGGAGGTGCAGGAGCTGGCGGAGGAGATGATTGCTGAAGCTGTGGTAGTAGCTGCTGTAGCATCACGGTCAGTTGAGACAGCTGGTGGCCTTGTTGCGCTATCTGTTGTGACTGCTGGGCGACCACCGTGGTGAGGTCGGCGACAACTGGCAGAGGGACTTCAGCGGGATCCATGGCCGGATCTACTGTCACGATGCCGGCTGGCAGGAGGTGGATCCTCTGTGCCAGAGAGGGATTGGCGTGGACCGTGCTAGTGGACCGGTTCTAAGTCACTACTGGTTTTCACCAGAGCCCGCTGCAAAGCGGGATGGTCTTGCTGCGGCGGTAGTGACCAGGTTGTATCCACTAGCAACGGCTCAACCTCTCTGACTGCTGAAGATAGGCGCGGTACAAGGGAGTAGGCAGAAGCAAGGTCGGACGTAGCAGAAGGTCGGGGCAGGCAGCAAGGATCGTAGTCAGGGGCAACGGCAGGAGGTCTGGAACACAGGCTAGGAACACACAAGGAAACGCTTTCACTGGCACAATGGCAACAAGATCCGGCGAGGGAGTGCAGGGGAAGTGAGGTATACATAGGGAGTGCACAGGTGAACACACTGATTAGAACCACTTGCGCCAATCAGCGGCGCAGTGGCCCTTTAAATCGCAGAGACCCGGCGCGCGCGCGCCCTAGGGAGCGGGGCCGCGCGCACCGGGACAGGACCGACGGAGAGCGAGTCAGGTACGGGAGCCGGGGTGCGCATCGCGAGCGGGCGCCACCCGCATCGCGAATCGCATCCCGGCTGGAGGCGGTATCGCAGCGCACCGGGTCAGTGGATCTGACCGGAGCGCTGCAGTAGCGAGAGTGTAGCGAGTGCTCCGGGGAGGAGCGGGGACCCGGAGCGCTCGGCGTAACAGGGGAGAGAAAGGGCAGCGGCACCCATTGCCGGCGCCGCTGCCCCGTTGCCTCCCCCCATCCCCGGTGGCATAATTACCTGGGTCGGGTCCGCACTGCTGCAGGCCTCCGGCGTGCATCCCCGGCGTTGTTGCTATGCACTGCACGTCGCGGCGCATGACGTCAGTGCGCCGCGCCGTGCATAACAACGACGCAGGGGACGCGCGCCGGAAGTCTGCAGCAGCGCGGACCCGACCCAGGTAATTACGCCACCGGGGATGGGGGGAGGCAACGGGGCAGCGGCGCCGGCAATGGGTGCCACTGCCCCTTCTCTCCCCCTGGCTGTCGGCGCCGCTTCTCTCCCCCTGGCTATCGGCGCCGGCAATGGGGCGCCGGCACCGATAGTCAGGGGGACAGAACGGGCAGCGGCGCAGATAGCCAGGGGTAGAGAAGGGCCGGCAGCAGCGCTCTAGACCCCAGGAAAGGCAGGGGGAGAGAAGCGGGCAGCGACGGCCTCTCTCCCCCTGCCTTTCCTGAGGGTGTATCGGGGTATACACGCGCACACACGCACCCTCATTTTACCATGGATATTTGGGTAAAAAACTTTTTTTACCCAAATATCCTTGGTAAAATGAGGGTGCGTGTTATAGGCCGGTGCATGGTATACCCCGATAAATACGGTATTTGCTGAAATATTATTCTCATCCATTAAAGGGAACCGTACAGAGGTTTCATGCTGCCTGAGCCACCGGCAATATGAAACAGAGATGTGCAGTTTAAAAAGTTGCTGGGGGTAGGGTTGTCAGCAAGTAGTCCCTGCAGATGCCCACCCTTCTGGCCTTGAGTAACATCTTTCCCTATGCATGTACTGTATAGGGAGTGATGTGTCACTTTAGCCTGGCAAAGCAGAGCAACTGCTGAATATTGGCCCAAAGACTATTTATCCTGTTCTCAGCAGCTTTTTAAAGTATGATCTCTCTCAAACACTTGGGCGTTTCAGAGTGCATGGTAATTTGGGTTATTTACTGTGTTACTGCACCCTATCTATTTTATACTGTCCGTGGTTCAGCCAGCATGAAATCACTGTCAGGTTCCCCTTAATTACATCTAGTAGCATCATATTGTACATGTATCAGAAATATCAACCAAGCCTTCTTCAAAGCTGCATTGCTGAGCTAATAGAAAGAAAATCCCTTGTTTAGGACCTCCGTCAGTTAACTGAAGCAGAAAGCGGCAACAAAGAATGTAGTTGAAAGCTAGTAACCCCTTTTAACATGACAGAACCCTTTGTGGACATGCTATATGAATACACATTCGCAAACCCCTGAAACCACAGTCCCCAAAACTGCTTTTAAGGATTGAGAAGCATAAGAATGAATACATTGCAAGATGTGAAAATGTTCAGTTCACTTCGGTAAACTTCATTTGCTGTTCCTGGAGAACTCTTTTACCATCATACCAATGGTCTCCATTAGAGATGACCACATTTTTTAAAAATTCGATTTGGCCGATTCGCCAAATTTTCCAGAAAAATGTGGTTCGATCCAAATTTCTTTGTGGCAAATCGTTATTAAAAATGGCTATATCTGGGCTACAGAGAGCCTCAATAGGGGTGTAGAACAAGTTGCCTTGCTGTAACATGCATAGGGAGTGTGCTGGGTTAGTGAAATAATACTGTTATTCAGTATGACATGCAGATTCTTTTGGAAATGTCCTTCATGCCATGAGAATGTAGTGACAAGAGTTACCTTCTATTCTGGACTTCTTACCTAGATTTTATGTAAAGCAATTATTTATTTAAATGATATTAAATATTATAAAAAAATTTAAAAGTCACTTAAATTATAAAACGTCTTTAAACAAAGTCTCCAAACTACAAAAGTTATCGAAAACTGAAGCCTGAATGAAAAACGATAAAATGTTTTGGAAACTTTCACATTATAAACACAAACCTTACTTAGAGTCAAATCAGCAATTTAATTTAATTATTTAATGGCTACGGACATCTATGATGTTTTTTCACATTTTTCACAAGAATTTCTTCACATTAGTGTCACTTCTACAGCACTCTTCATATCCAAGCTATCCTACGAATCTCCCACATTCACACTCCAATCCAGACAGCTGTGTAGCTTTTTATTTATTTAAATAAGTATTTATTTATCTATAGCCTATTAGAATGTAAAATTATGATTATTTATGACATTTAAAAGTCACTTTTCATAAATTATAAAACATCTTTAAACAAAGTCTGAAAACTACAAGGCTCTTATAACAGCGATCAGATAAATGCTAAACATTGTGACATGATGTGCATTACAGACAGAGCTATAGCTAACTCTTTTTGCTTCTGAGGCAAGAACAGAAAATTGTGGGGCACCCCTTGGGAAAATAAAATTTGCGGGATCCCTTACCGAATAATCAGTCATTCTCTTTTTTTCTTCTTCTCCATCTGGCACGAAACATCATGATAGTTAGAGATGTCGCGAATTGTTCACCGGCGAACAGTTCCTGGCAAATTTAGCATGTTTGCGTTGCGAACATATGTAAAGTTCGATCCGCCCCCTATACTTTAACATTGCAGTAAACTTTGAACCTGTGAGTCAGAGTCAGCAGACACATTAAAGCCAACAGCAGCAGTCCCTCCCTTCCAGACCCTCCTACCTCTTGCACGGACGCCATTTTACCCTCATTCAGCATGCTGCAGGCTTAGGAAGTGGAGGGTCAAAGAAGCTGCTCCTGCTGTATAGGGAAAGCGATAGCTAGGTTGCTGCTAGGTGGTGTATTCAGGGTCCAGTTTACTTATAAAGCACTAGTGTAACATCTGCTTTAAGGACAGCACCCAAAAAAGCCCTTTTTAGGGCTGAAAGATATCAGTCCATGTGTCTTGCAACAGCTGGAGGCACCCTGGTTGGGAGGGAACCGCTGGTTAAAAGTGGTATTCCAGTATAAAACTTAAGTTCCTTCAAGCAACTAACTACTACAGTATTCAAAGGGCTGAAAGATATCAGTCCGTGTGTTTTGCAACAGCTGGGGTCACCCTGGTTGGGGACCACTGTTTAAAAGGGGACCTCCACTGGCAAGCTTTTTTCTTTAAAGCAACTAACTACTACAGTATTCAAAGGGTTGAAATATATCAGTCCGTGTGTTTTGAAACAGCTGGAGGCACCCTGGTTGGGGACCACTGCATAAAAGGGGAACTCCGCTGGCAAGCTTTTTTTCTTTAAAGCAACTAACTACTACAGTATTCAAAGGGCTGAAATATATCAGTCCGTGTGTTTTGCAACAGCTGGAGGCACCCTGGTTGGGGACCACTGATTAAAAGGGGAACTCCCCTGGCAAGCTTTATTGCTCATTGTCACACTAGTGCAAATCACATTTGGTGTGATAGTTGTGCAAATAAAAAATAAAAAAAACTTTTTTGGCTGTTAAATAAAACCAGTCGTCACTGTCAGTTCACATCACAGTTGCCAGTTTTTTTTTGCCTGCAGGGCAAATTGTGTCACCCTAGTGCAAATCACATTTGGTGTGATAGTTGTGCAAATTGAAAAAAAAACCTTTTTTGGCTGTTAAATAAAACCAGTCGTCACTGTCAGTTCATGTCACAGTTGCCAGTTTTTTTTGCCTGCAGGGCAAATTGTGTCACCCTAGTGTAAATCCCATTAGGTGTGACAGTTGTGCAAATTTAAAAAAAAATACCTTTTTTGGCTGTTAAATAAAACCAGGCGTCACTGTCAGTTCACGTCACAGTTGCCAGTTTTTTTTGCCTGCAGGGCAAAGTGTGTCACCATAGTGCAAATCACATAAGGTGTGACAGTTGTGCAAATAAAAAAAATTTTTTGGCTGTTAAATAAAACCAGTCGTCACTGTCAGTTCACGTCACAGTTGCCAATTTTTTTTGCCTGCAGGGCAAAGTGTGTCACCATAGTGCAAATCACATTAGGTGTAACAGTTGTGCAAATAGAAAAAAATACATTTTTGGGCTGTTAAATAAAACCAGTCGTCACTCTCAGTTCACGTCACAGTTGCCAGTTTTTTTGCCTGCAGGGCAAATTGTGTCACCCTAGTGCAAATCCCATTAGGTGTGACAGTTGTGCAAATTAAAAAAAAATACCTTTTTTGGCTGTTAAATAAAACCAGGCGTCACTGTCAGTTCACGTCACAGTTGCCAGTTTTTTTTTTGCCTGCAGGGCAAAGTGTGTCACCATAGTTCAAATCACATTAGGTGTGACAGTTGTGCAAATAAAAAAAAAATGTTTTTGGCTGTTAAATAAAACCAGTCGTCACTGTCAGTTCATGTCACAGTTGCCAGTTTTTTTGCCTGCAGGGCAAAGTGTGTCACCATAGTGCAAATCACATAAGGTGTGATAGTTGTGCAAATAAAAAAAAAATTTTGGGCTGTTAAATAAAACCAGTCGTCACTGTCAGTTCACGTCACAGTTGCCAGTTTTTTTTGCCTGCAGGGCAAAGTGTGTCACCATAGTGCAAATCACATTAGGTGTAACAGTTGTGCAAATAAAAAAAAATACATTTTTGGGCTGTTAAATAAAACCAGTCGTCACTCTCAGTTCACGTCACAGTTGCCAGTTTTTTTGCCTGCAGGGCAAATTGTGTCACCCTAGTGCAAATCACATTAGGTGAGACAGTTGTGCAAATAAAAAATAAAAAAACCTTTTTTGGCTGTTAAATAAAACCAGTCGTCACTGTCAGTTCACATCACAGTTGCCAGGTTTTTTGCCTGCAGGGCAAATTGTGTCACCCTAGTGCAAATCACATTAGGTGTGATAGTTGTGCAAATTTAAAAAAAAAACTTTTTTGGCTGTTAAATAAAACCAGTCGTCACTGTCAGTTCACGTCACAGTTGCCAGTTTTTTTTGCCTGCAGGGCAAATTGTGTCACCCTAGTGCAAATCCCATTAGGTGTGACAGTTGTGCAAATTAAAAAAAAATACCTTTTTTGGCTGTTAAATAAAACCAGGCGTCACTGTCAGTTCACGTCACAGTTGCCAGTTTTTTTTTGCCTGCAGGGCAAAGTGTGTCACCATAGTTCAAATCACATTAGGTGTGACAGTTGTGCAAATAAAAAATAAAAAATTTTTGGCTGTTAAATAAAACCAGTCGTCACTGTCAGTTCACGTCACAGTTGCCAGTTTTTTTGCCTGCAGGGCAAATTGTGTCACCCTAGTGCAAATCACATTAGGTGAGACAGTTGTGCAAATTTAACCAAAAAAATGACAGGCAGAGGAAGGCTACCCCGCAGGGGCCATCGTGGTGCTGGGATTCCCTTTGGCCCTAGAATGGCCAGTGTTCAGAGGCCACGTACCCTGAACCCCCAAAGTTCTGAGGACTTAGTTGACTGGCTATCACAAGACACCCAATCTACTACAGCTTCCGCTCGGAACCTTGACGCACCATCCTTCTCCTCCTCTAGCTTAGCTTCAGGCATGTCTCATGCTACCACTTGCTCACCTGCCGCCACCACCAACACTAGCACCACAGCAGCTTTTCTTGATCCGTCAGAGGAGTTATTTACACATCAGTTTGAAGACATGAGTGATGCGCAACCATTATTGCCAGAGGATGTAGTTAACAGGGCTATGTCTCAGTCAGGCAGCATTACACACATGGACGTACGGTGTGATGATGATGTTGTACCCGCTGCTGCTTCCTTTCTTGAGGTGTCAGATAGCGGTGAAGGTGTTTATGATGACGATGTGTCCGTGGATGCCACGTGGGTGCCCACTAGAAGAGAAGATTATACCATCCCTGACATCACTGAGGTTGATGAACGGAGTAGCTCGGCATCCGTCCTTGTGCAAATGGGGTCTTTCATGCTGTCGTGCCTGTTGAGGGACCCTCGTATAAAAAGGATGAAGGAGAACAACCTGTACTGGGTGTCCACCCTACTAGACCCCCGGTATAAAAATAAAGTGCCTGACATGTTACCGTATTACAGCAAGGCAGAAAGGATTAAGCAGGTCCAAAATAAATTAAGAAGTATGCTGTACACAGCATATAAGGGTCATGTCACAGCACAACAGGGATCTAACAGGGGAAGAGGTGAAAGTAATCCTCCTCCTCCCACGAACACGCCGGCAAGGACAGGATGCTGTACAGACATGCTGTTGATGGAGGACATGTGGAGCTTTTTAAGTCCTACGCATCGCCACAGCCCTTCGGGGTCCACCATCAGAGAACGACTTGACCGAGAGGTAGCAGACTACCTGGTCTTAACCGCAGATATCGACACTCTGAGGAGCGATGAACCCCTTGACTACTGGGTGTGCCGGCTTGACCTGTGGCCTGAGCTATCCCAATTTGCGCTCAAACTTCTGGCCTGTCTTGCTTCAAGTGTCCTGTCAGAAAGGACCTTCAGTGCAGCAGGAGGTATTGTCACTGAGAAGAGGAGTCGCCTTGGTCAAAAAAGTCTGGATTACCTCACCTTTCTTAAGATGATGAGGAATGGATCCCGAAGGGACTGACACTGGGCGATGCATTTGACTGAACAAGGCCTGATCAGATGAGCTGCCTTTGGCTAAAAATGGTCCACACGCTGCTGTATTTGAACTCTGAATGCCGGATGACTTGCGTGACTTATCCGCCACCAACTAGGGTTCAAGCCGCAATGTTTTAGGGCACTTTCTGCCTGGCGAAACAAACAGCAGCGGCTGCGACAATACCAAGTTTTCCAGCCAGGTGTACTTGCCTAATTTTTCGGGCCTCTGCTGCTGCACTTGATATGGTTCTGCAATTTTTATCAAAACCCAATTTTTCATCCATGTGTGCATGCCTAATTTTTCTGGCCTCTGCTGCTGCACTTGTTATGGTGCTGCAGTTTTTATGGCCGCTGCTACAGCTGCGACAATACCAAATTTTCCAGCCAGGTGTACATGCCTAATTTTTCTGGCCTCTGCTGCTGCACTTTTTCTGGTGCTGCAATTTTTCTGGCTGCTGCTACAGATGCGGCTGCGACAATACCCAATTTTTCATCCATGTGTACATGCCTAAATTTTCTGGCCTCTGCTGCTGCACTTGTTATGGTGCTGCAATTTTTCTGGCCGCTGCTACAGAAGCGGCTGCAACAATACCAAATTTTTCAGGCATGTGTACATGCCTAATTTTTCTGGTACTCTCTGCTGACGTCTCTGTCCATTTTAGCAACCGTGGATATTAGATGTATGATAAGGGTAGTATGGTGGCTCAGAGGTTAGCACTGCTGCCTTGTAGCGCTGGGGCCTTGGATTCAAGGCGGGCTCTAACTATGTGTTGCCTAATATGGGGGAATCTTATGGGCTGCCTAAATGGGAGCTCTAACTATGTGCTGCCTAACATGGGGGGGATCTAACTATGTGCTGCCTAAATGGAGGCTCTAAATATATGCTGCCTAATATGGGGGAATCTATGTGCTGTCTAAAGGGGGGATCTATTTATGTGATGCCTAAAGCGGGGCTCTATGTGCTGCCTAAAGGGGGCTAAAGCACGTTATTCCAAACCATGTAGGAATGTTCGGTGATTTATGCCCTTTATGGATTAAAACCAGACTCTGCATCAACTATGTAATTTTTCATGGTAGTTTTGCCATGAATCCCACTCCGGCACGCCACAGTCCAGGTGTTAGTCCCCTTGAAACAACTTTTAAATAACTATTGTGGCCAGAAAGAGTCCCTGTGGGTTTTAAAATTCGCCTGCCCATTGAAGTCAATGGCGGTTCGCCGTTTTGCAAACTCTTGCGAAAGTTTGCATTCGCTGTTCGCGAACCGAAAATGTTATGTTCGCAACATCACTAATTATAGTCTGTTCCAGCCAAAACTCTTGGGCAGAATCTGCAACACAAACATATTAGTATTAGGCTCTCCACTTTTCCAGCATTATCCTCCCTTTTTTCCTACAAATGATTCTAGCTTCCTCCAAACACAATGCTACCAGCCTACCCACAATGCACAAAGAGGGAGATTTATCAAAACCTGTGCAAAGGAAAAGTTGACCATATTATGCTATAATTGTATGTTATGGAGGTACAGGTCCTACAAGGAGACCAAATTATTCCCAGCATAAATTATAACAAATCATATTAACATAACCAATATGGTGGGGAACTGCGTGTATAAAATATAACCTTTAATGATATTCATAAAATCACCAAAAGTAAATGTGCTATAGTGAAGATAAAAGAGAATTAAATTAAAAAAAGCAAACATGGGGCCGCAAGCGACTACTTACGATTATCCCTGTTGTTCGCGGCTTATCCGGTGCAGCGCGACAACCGCAGTGTCCGGTGTCAGCGCGCGGTAGCTGTACTATGCACTAACAGCTCCCCGCCACTGCGGGTGTCGCGCTGCACCGGATAAGCCGCGAACAACAGGGATAATCGTAAGTAGCCGCTTGCGGCCCCATGTTTGCTTTTCAGGTCTGATATTCCAAAGGGCAATAGAGTGACACCTATATTGTATACTGTTCTCTCTAGGTGCCGGGATCTGGTTCTAGGCCGTGAGTAGCTATCATGCATTGCATGTGTACACATTAATCATGCAATATGGATATATGTCTGAGACTGTATTTTCCTTTTCCCTTTTTTTACAGGAGACCGGACATACAGTGTTACCCTGTGGTGCTAACTAGCACCAGTAAAGTGCTTAATGATTATAATTCATGGTGGGGTCATTTATGACATAATAAATATTGATTTGACCTGAGCTAAATCTCAATTATAATACTCGTAGCTAAGATTGCGTAAGCCTCCCCTGATGATGCCTTTAACTTAGGTTGAAACGTGTTGGGCAATCCACATCCTATGCTGCGTAATTTATACGTTTAGCATAGGAGGGCTATGTTAATTTGATTCTCTTTTATCTTCACTATAGCACATTTATTTTTGGTGATTTTATGAATATCATTAAAGGTTATATTCTATACACGCAGTTCCCCACCATATTGGTTATGTTAATATGATTTGTAAAAAATAGACCATAGGAACAAATCAGTTTGCTTCTTTCAATTTTTAACAAGGCCTTTGCAAATTGAAACTTTCCCTTTGCACAGGTTTCGATAAATCTCCCCCAATGTCTCCAGTCCCACCCACCCAACCCCACAAGCACGCACAATGCCTCCTGCATTACACCACACAGTGACAGGGGTGTACATGGGAGACAGGGGTGTAGAGGAGTGTACATGGGTGACAGAGGGGCATACAGGGGTGACAGAGGGGTGTAGAGGGGTGATAGAGGGGTGTATGGAGTAACTGTGGGGTGTACAGGGGTGACAGAAGGGTGTAGAGGGGTGACAAAAAGGTGTATGGGATAACAGAGGGGTGTTCAGGGGTTACAGAGAGGTTACGAGGGGTGACAGAGAGGTGTAGAGGAGTGAAAGAAGGGTGGGGGTGCACTACCTGAAGCTGAGAAGGCCTCTGTCAGTGCTGCCTCTGCTCCTTCCCTCCATCCACATCATTCTGCTGAGGGACCAGGGAAAATCCAGAGTCCAGAGCTGCTCCATAGGAGAGGGGGATACACGAGCATTGGAGCATCATTACCCGTCCCGGCACTGCACACAGACTTCCCTCCTGCCTGGCCTGCATGCCTGTAACACAAACTTAAAAAAACACTAAAATCTGTGATAAAAGTGCTATCAGAAAGGAGGTAGTATTATACGGAGGAGGTCATCAAGGGTGGATTTAAAAGGGGGGCAGTTTAAGTTGTAGAAATTTCTGCAACAGTCCGTTCCATAAACCTGAGCGAGGGGAACTCTGAGGACAATGAGCTTCAGTACACTTAACACAGTGTTTGTCTACAACACCAGCCGGTGGGTACTTTTGCCCGGCCTTTCGCAGTATCTAGGCCCTTAAAGAGGTACTCCCCACAAGCTCCCGGCACTGGCTCCAGTGTTCCGAACAGTTTGTTCCAAATGCTGAGCAGCGGAGAATACCTTTAAGACTTTTACATTTACAAAATAGTACACCAATTAGATGTACGTGAGTGGTATGCACTTATGAAGGGAGGACAATGCGCTCCACTAAGCTTAAAACAGTATTTGTCTACAAAACTAGCAGGTGTGTACTTATGGCTGGCCTTTCACAGTATCTAGGCGCATAAGACTTAAACAGGAACAAAATAGTACACCACTGAGATGTAGGTATGTGTTATGCACTTATGAGGGGAGGACAATGCTCTCCACTACGCTTAAAACAGTATTTGTCTACAACACCAACAGGTGTGTACTTTTGCCTGGCCTTTCACAGTATCTAGGCCCTTAAGATTTTAACAGGAACAAAATAGTACACCACTTAGATGTACATATGTGGTATGCACTTATGAGGGGAGGACAATGCGCTACAGTATGCTTAAAACAGTATTTGTGCACAAAACCAGCAGGCGTTTACTTTTGCCTGGCCTTTCACAGTATCTAGGCTCTTAAGACTTTAACACAAACAAAATCATTAACCACTTAGATGTACTTATGTGGTATGCACTTATGAGAGGAGGACAATGCACTCCAGTACGCTTAAAAAAAAGCATTTATGTACAACACCAGCAGTACACACCACTGTTGCAGCACACAGTCGCTGTGTACTACTCCCAAAATAGCACCTACTCTCTCAATCTCACTCCCTTCACCATCAGTGCTTCTAGGCTGGATTTGGGCTTCAGGTGAATTGCTGCTGTAAAAAAGCTTTTCTGTGCAACACACACTGCTGTCTGTCCCTCTCTCTGTGCAACAGAACGCTGATGTGACTGGGAGGTGAATCGCTGCTGGAAAAATGCTTTTCTGTGCAACATACAGTGCTGTATGTCTCTCTCTCTCTCCCTCTCCCTCTGCAAAAAAAAGGCTGAAGTGACTGGCCGCAAGATGGCTGCTGATTATATAGGGCTGTGAAATCCCAGGGGTGGCTGGCTGCTGATAGGCTGCATGCTGCATGTGATTCAGGGTGATACCTTAGTTTCCAGTATTCCTTGCCCCATGTCCTCACATGTGCATCCGTCATTTTAGATGCCGTGGAGCCTGGACCGCACTAAATGGAGTTTAATGAAGTGATTTGCGCAATCGAATCGTTGCGATATTCGCATTTGTTGCAAATCAAATTTTTACTGAAATTCGTAACGATTTTGGATTTGTCAGATTTGATTCGCTCATCCCTAGTCTTTATCCTCTTGCTGTGAAGGCATGCTGGGACTTTCTCAGCAGCTGAAGAACCACAGGTTGGGGAACTTGTACACACCAAGCTTGCAAGAAGATTGCCGAAATAATATATAATATCCACAAAAGTCTGACAATGACATTGAAGATCTTTGACACTGTTCTACTGTATATTACTACAATTAATAGTATTGAAGTAGTAAGAACAGCAGCCAGCAGCTAGCTATTCTATTATATATTTTTTATTTTGATATCTTGACCAGTAATTGGTTACTTCTATTCCCTATCAAGTTTAGGGTTGGATGCAGATGGCTCCTGGCCATTTTTACACAAGATGTTAAATGGTGTTGTGCCCACAATGCAAAATCTAAAGGTGAGCTCAGTACCTATTTTGTATATTGTATTTGTTTCTAGGGAGATAACAGAACATATAATGCCATTCTGTGTTTCGTTTTGTTTTCCACATTTTTTTTAATTATAATTGTTATTATTATTATGATATAATTACAATTTTAAATGCTAGAAGGGTAATAAAGGGAAGAAAGCTCCCATAGCCAGTGTGCCACATTTCTTCTTGGTAGAATGGGTTGTTTTAAATTAACATCATCACTGGTCATTTCCAGCCTTTCATATAACTAATCTTTGTCTAAGCGGTGGAAATAATGTGTTTTCCAAATTAAAAAGTAAAATGCAGAGAAAATGTTCACGTAAATAACAGTAAAAATTCCAGTTTGGAAAAACAAGTATTGTAACAGTTTAGTTACTATCTACTTTAATGGTCTGCAACTGATTTAAGAACAGTCAAACTATTGTCATAGCTAGCCCCAATTTAAGGGGGGGGGGGTTAACACTCTTATCCTCTCTAGACGTCCTCTTTTATGTGTCCTGGTGTGTGTGATTGTAATTTATTGTATCACCTGTACTTATGAAACGATCAATAAAGCTCATTCGATAACGGTGTGTCTCTCTGCTGAAGAGTAAAAACAGCAGGAGAAGGGTGCAGCCCTGCCAGAGAGGACTCTAGTGGCCTGGTACCCATGCCGCAGCTACAATATTTAAGATGTCGTTGTGTGTTTGAGGCCTGGTTCACATCACG
The DNA here is from genome assembly GCF_029499605.1 of Hyla sarda. NCBI lineage: Eukaryota > Metazoa > Chordata > Amphibia > Anura > Hylidae > Hyla > Hyla sarda. The sequence continues at coordinate 93,573,254 of NC_079196.1, read as the reverse complement.
TTTTCTCCCATACAGTAGTGCATACGGCAGGAGAGAGCTAAAACCTTGCGCTCCCGTATGTAATTCATTTCAATCAGCCGACTGCAGTGAAATATTCAATCCGGTCGGCTCATTTTTGTGCCTTATGCGCTTTTCCCCCGCACCTAAAACCGTGCTCAACCAAGTTAACAAGAAGTTTAACAAGTTAAATCTCATATGTTCCCCAGCGAGTCTATTGAGGTGTCGACCGTATACACAGCCGACCGTTTATTTCTATAATTTTTTCTAGATGACAGTTCACACTACTGCGGCTAGTGGATCCACATATAGATCTATTTAGGCTTTGGCTGTGGATACGGCCGACGCCTCAATAGACTCGCTGCGGGACATATGAGATTTAACTGCATGGATCCCTATAATGTGTGCCATTATAGTGAATGGGATGCACAGCGCATATTTTTGTTGCGCATGCGCATTCACGTTTTAGAGAGCCGAATGTGTGTGATCTGATAGGGAGATGCCGCCTGGCCGCATTGATAATGTTTACAAACATGGTCGAGGAGCATGAGCCCCCAGCAGATCTCAACAACGGAGCTAAGGTAAAGTAATCAGATTAGTGTATTGGTGTCACGGAGCCCCATTACTGTATTTTCTTGTCACATATCATGTTTTATATAAAAGATCTTTTTGATTAAGATATATATTATTATATGACAACTGTCATGTTCACATGTCACTTTTCCGACCAATGATATATAAGAGGTTGGCTTACGACTAATTACCACATTCACTGCACTTGTGTTTCTACAAATCATGTCACTTTGTTATCTATTTAAGATGGATTTGTACACATGTTTATTATGCTTGAAAATGTATTGTCAGCCGAAACATCGTATTGTATTTCTTGATGCAATAAAGACCCTGTAGCTTGCACTTTAAACTGGACCTCGTGCTGGGTGCTGTTTCCTGGTGGAGTAAGTATTTATGTGGATCCAGTGTGGCACACTGGGAGTAACGCTGCATACCTGAGCCATCCTGTGCTGAAGTTCCAATTGATACTTAAATAAAAATATATATATAAATATATGTGGTATCGCCGCCCGCGTAAATCTCTGAACTATAAAAATATATAATTAATTTAACCACTCAGTCAATTGCATATATGTAAAAAAAACTCCAAACTCCAAAATAATGTATTTCTGGTCACTTTTTATACCATAAAAAAACTGGATAAAAAGCGATCAAAAAGTCAGATTAAAAAAAAATGGTCCTCTATTAAGTTTAACCTGTGCGAACATCTAAGTGGTGTACCATTTTGTTCCTGTTTAAGTCTGAAGGGCCTAGATACTGTGAAAGGCCAGGCAAAAGTACACACCTGCTGGTGTTGTAGACAAATACTGTTTTAAGTGTACTGGAACGCATTGTCCTCCCCTCATAAGTTCATACCACATATGTACAAGTAAGTGGTGTACCATTTTGTTCCTGTTAAAGTCTTAAGGGCCTAGATACTGTGAAAGGTCAGCTAAAAGTATATACCTGCTGGTGTTGTAGACAAATACGGTTTTAAGAGTACTGGAGCATATTGTCCTCCCCTCAGAAATGCATACCACATACGTACATCTAAGTGGTGTACCATTTTTTGCCTGTTATAGACTTAAGGCCCTAGATACTGTGAATGGCCAGGAAAAAGTACACACCTGCTGGTGTTGTAGACAAATACTGTTTTAAGCATAGTGGAGTGTATTTTACTCCCCTCATATACGCACTAAGTATGTCAGGCAAAAAAGTGCCAGGACATGCGCAAAGGAGAGGCAGAAGCCCAAATTCATCACACAGAGGTCATAGCAGACTAGGGGCAAGTGGCAGCAGGAGTCGCAGTGAGAGGCCTGAGCTCCCGGTATCACCTAGTCATGTCTCGACCAGCAACCCATCTGTCATCATCAATTGGTTAACACGGTCATCCACTTGATCACAAGTGATATCTGACACCCCAAGTCAAGAGTCGGTCGGTTCCTTAGACACAACCCTCAATTGGCATGGCCCGGGACCAGTCCCTGTCCTCCCTGTGCTGTGTTAAGCTCCACTATTTAGTGAGGATGATATACTAGACGACAGTCAGCAGCTACTGCCCATCCAAGAAGTGGAGAAGACATCAGTCACTTCCTTTGCCAGGCGGGCAAGTAGTAATGAGGAGAGGCATGTGGGAGTTGGTGTTGCGAATGTTCAGGCTCCTGAAGCAGACACTGTTGAAGATACCTGAGGAGGACATCAATGACGTGCAGACACAATTTGATGATGAAGCCAATCACACTTGGGAGCCAGGTACAGAAGGGGCTTCATCCTTAACAGGAGAAGAGGGTTGCAGGTTGCCCGTGAGGCAGCAGTTGAGCCAGGAAGGTGGTAGCATGGTTGGCAGTCAGCATGGTGGCAGATGTGGAAAGTCTGGAGCCAAAAGTGCCCGGGTAGACCACCTTCTTGGAGGCCACCTACCTTCCCGGGAGGTAGTGGAACAGGGGTTCCTGGATTCGGCGGCAGTATCAGTCAATCAGTGCGGACTGTTGGTGGGAAAATCAGCTACTCGGCGGTGTGGCAGTTTATCATCAAGCATCTGGAGGATGTTAACCTAGCCACATGCAAGATGTGTCAGCAGAAGGTGAAGCGTGGCCAGGATCCCAATGTTGGCACCATGGCCCTGCGTCAACATACGCAGCGTCACCATAAGGCAGCCTGGGAGAACCGGGGCTCTGATACGGTGGTCCAGCCTGCTGCATCACCCAGTTGCACACCGCTCCCTGTTTCAGCCAGCTAAGGCTCCACCACCTCAGTTAAAGGGAGCTGAGTATCATACCAATCTTCTGTTGCTCCAGATGCTCCTCCTTCATCGAGTCAATCATTCCACCAGTAATCCATCGGCAAAAGTGAGCCAGTCCTGGAGCCTGTCGGTTTGTACCAAACTGCATGGCAGCGCCGACGTGTGGAGCTGTAACTACGGTCAGGGTTAATACATGTCCTTTACGGCCCACTGGGTAAATGTGGTTCCTTCACAGCAACTTGGACAGGTCACGCCTTTTCCGGCTGGTTATGAGGAAGGCAAGACAGAGGACCCAAACACATCATGGCAGTATGCAGTGGAGATGGAGTCAGGGAGTCCCTCTGAGTCACTTGCACAAATGGCACGATGCATGCTCACTTGCTTGCATAGTGACCGCCGAATTTTTACCATTCGGCAGCGGTATGACTTCTGGCTCTCCACCATATTGGACCCTCACTACCGCCACAAAATGGGGGTCTTTTTTACACCCACTGTGAGGGAGGACAAACTGACCTACTACAGAGACATCCTTCGTAGTCAGTTGGCCAATGCCTATCTGTGCCATCATCCATCCTCTCGCAGGTCTGACTTGGGGGGCCCTCTGCACTCACCTTCCACTGCCATGGCTGCTGGGTAGGGGTGGGGTGGTAGGAGCAGTACCAGATCCATCAGCAGCAGCCTGAGTCTACAGTCACTGATGAGTACCTTTCTTCACCCGCATGTCATCATCAGCAGGTAACAAACACACAACGAAAAAAAAAAACAGATCCAGGCGCAACTGCTTTGTTTCAAAGAGGAGAAGGTGCACTTATATTTTTTACACCCAAAAATGTTATGCAATTAAAAAGTGAATACTGGCCACAACATAACGCGTTTCGGGGCATTATTGCCATGCTATTTTTACACATCTGAGGAAGGGACGTTGTATGCCCCGAAACGCATTCGTTTGTGGCCAGTATTCACTTTTTAATTGCATTACATTTTTTGGTGTAAAAAATACAAGTGCACCATCTCCTCTTTGAAACAAATCGGTTGCGCCTGGACCTGTTTTTTTTTCGTTGTGTGTTTGTTATCTTGGATTCTCATGGTGGATCAGTGGATCTTCATCCGGCACCTGGTGGCTGCACTGCATATTTATTTGACAAAATGCTATAAGTTGTTGTGTCTTACCCACACAACAACAGGTCTTAAACAATCCACTAGCCTGTTTCTTTGTTTGAAGACTACTATGCAATGAGAGGCTATGCTGTTCCTTTCGTTCACATATAGATACTGCGCGTCAGCAGCAGGTAGACCAGGTGCAGGACCTGAACCAGCAGGTGGTGGCATACCTTGACATGACCATGCCAACACACCTTGAAGGTCTGCTGGAGTTCTGGGCAGCCAAACTTTATTTGTGTCCACAACTTGCAGAGTTTGCCCTTGAAAAGCTGTCCTGCCCGGCCAGTAGTGTGCCATAAGAGCGGGTGTTTAGAACTGCGGGGGCCATAGTAACCCCAATGAGAACTTGTCTGTCCACGAAAAATGTGGAGAGACTGGCCTTTGTGAAGATGAATCAGGCATGGATCAGCCAAGATTTCCACCCACCAATACTTGAAGCATCAGAGTAAATGCTTTGCATGTTTACTATGTTTTTTTTTTTTTTGGGAGGGGGGGGGGTTATACGAAATTCGCATATTCGCTATATTTGTTCTCTTTTTTTTTCATGCGAAAATTCATAATGAAATTCACATAGTGCTCATGCACGATTATATCTTTCACCTAAAAAAAGGGAGGGATCAGTGTCCTCTGACTGGAAGTGCCGATATTTGCGAATTTTTGCATATTCGTGAATTTTTGCATATTCGCGAATATTTCCATATATTCGCATATATTCATCATTACGAATATATATCATTAAGCAGAGCAGAGTTGACACAGCTCATCCTTGTGCCCTCGCCACGACACGGACAGGACCCACAGTAGTAGAAATGAAGAGAGAGTCCAGTGTGGCAATTCAAGCAATGCTCGGTACTTTATTCAGCAATCAGCCAACATGGAAGACAGGTGACGCATTTCGGCCACAGTGCGTAGCCTTAGTCGTACAATTAACAGACATAGGTGGATGTTATTTATAGAGGAAGGGGATGGAATCACCACGGGACTTGGCCCAGGTGTTTAACCCCCTTCCCTCCCTAACAAACCAAGATAACAATAAAACCGCAATGGAATAACACCCTACAATGTGAACATGAATATAAACACCTTAAGTATAAAATATAAAAAAAATTATATATCAAACAACATAGTTTTGTATGTTATCTTCAATACTTGAGAAGTCGATCTGGATATTGGGTTTAACATTCCCTCTGTTTTCTTCTCTGTCTTTTCCGATATCGCACATGAGCATACGAAGAAAAACTTAATATCATTTTTTCCCTTTTCCTCATATCCAGAAAATATTCCAAATGTCCATATCTGGATTCTCCGGATATGCAAAGTGCCGATATTTGCAGTAAAAATTAGCATTTTGTTTAGCTGAAACAACTTTTCTTAGGAGAAAATATATGTACCCCAAATTTTTTTTCAATCAAACAAAAGGAAAGGTGTGCAAAAAACACCATGTGCCACCTACACCACCAAGTATTAATGTGATGCAAAGACATCTAATAGGTGGAAGGGAACAACGTGTGGTCCATTGGAACCGGTGGGGGTAAAAACTTCCCGTTAGGCACTTCTCTCGCATTATTAACTCCCTTCTAATAGTGTTATTCGCCCTAAAAGTAACACTTGCCAAGAAGGGAATTAATAGTGCGAGAGTAGGGCCTTACAGGGTAATTTTTTACCCCCACCTGCTACAGTTGTTCCCTCCCACCTTTTAGAGGTCTTTGCATCATATCAATACTTAGTGGTGTAGGTGACACACGGTGTTTTTTGCACACCTTTCCTTTTGTTTGGTTTAAAAATAAAATTGGGTACATACATTTTATCCTAAGAATATTATTAAAAGTTAAGTTTTACGTAATGCATATCCTCAATCCTTTTACAAGAGACAGTTTTCTTCTGCCTACCTGCCTCAGCTATTATTCTGATCATGCCATCTGCCTGACCAGATGCCACTCATCTGATGCCAAGTTCTCCTGTTTTCACCCACCTTCGTCACTGGGTACTGGTATTGCTGCCCACCGCCCCACTATGTCACCAGGTCACTTTCAGGACTCGTGATGCTGCTGAGGCCACCTCCAGGCTGTCTCATACTGCCACCATATGTTCTCCTCATGGTGATGCCAGCTCCAGGCTGTCTCATTGTGCCACCATATGTTCTAGTCATGCTGTTGGCACCTCCAGGCCATCTCATTCTGCCACTCTATGGTCACCTCATGCTGCCGCCAACTCCATGCTGTCATTCAGCCACTATATGCTTTCCTCATGCTGCTGCTAACTCCAGGCTTTGTCATTCAGCCACTATATGGTCTGCTCTTGCTGCCGCCAACTCCAGGTTGTGTCATTCAACCACTATATAGTCTCCTCATGCTGCCGCCATCTACAGGCTGTGTCATTCAGCCACTATATGGTCTCCTCATGCTTCTGCCACCTCCAGGCTGTGTCATTGTACCGCCATGTGGTCTCCTCATGCTGCTAGCACATAAAAAAAACATTTTTTTAGGTTCATCTATTTGAAATCTTCAATTTAAATATCTTTCATATTTTCAATTGTGATGGTCTCGGCAGGCTTTTGCCACCTCCAGGCTCTGTCATTCAGCCACTACATGGTCTTCTCATGCTGTTGCCACCTCCACGCTGTATCATTCAGTCGTTATATGGTCTCCTCATACTGATGCCACCTCCAGGCTCTGTCAGTGTGCTGCTCTGTGACAGTGATTCTAATGGCGACACCTCTAATCTGCATGTCATACTGAATAACAGTATTATTTCACTAACCCAGCACACTCCCTATGCATGTTACAGCAAGGCAAAAAGTTCTACACCCCTATTGAGGCTCTCTGTAGGCCAGAAATAGCAATTTTTAATACAGATTTGCTACAAATAATTTCATACCAAACATATGTTTTCGGAAAATTCTGCAAATTAGCAGAATCAAATTTTTCAAAAGTTCACTCATCTCTAATATGGCCCTACTGAATAAAGAGAATGTGTCATTTTTACGGAATGTACTGCATAGAAATGGAAGCCCCCAAAAGTTACAAAATGGAATTTTTTTTTCAATATTGTCGCACAATGATTTAAGTTTTGTTTTGTTTCACCGTAGATTTTTGGGTAAAATGACTCATGTCATTGCAAAGTAGAATTGGTAGCACAAAAAAAAGCCATCATATGAGTCTGTAGGTGCAAAATTGAAAGGGTTATGATTTAAAAAAAAAAAGAAAGAAACCTGAGTCCTTAAGGGGTTAAAGGGGTTTTGCAGGAAAAAACAACAACTTTTGATCGTTCTGGTACTGCTGCCTCAGCACCTATTGAAGTGAATAGGAACTAAGACTGCAGTAATGCTACACAGAGTATGAAGCCATCTGCGCCTGGCCCCATGCTCTGTATAGTTCACCCTGCTGATCAACTAACAATATATTTTTCCCTGAAAAACCTTTTTAAATCCACAAATAAGGTGATTTTAGCACTTACCTGCCAGACAGTAATTGACATGCTTAGGAAGGATCTGTGCTTGTCTTGGAGCTTAATGGCTATGTTGTGAGATTACCATAACGCCGTGGCTCTCTTTTTCTGAACTGGCTATTTCCTGTTGGAGTTCCTTCTCTTTAACTATAAGTCCCATAATTCCTTATTTGTAAGTGTGTGGTGGCTTTTCTTCCTCCCACACATCTGCCACCCCACCCATTGAAACACATCTGTGATCCTTTTCATACAATAGAACAGTGTTTTCTGACCAGGGTGCCTCCAGCTGTTGCAAATTCTTGCAGAGTGATCTCCCACCCAGTGGTCCCTCCACCCACTAAAGCAAAAACAGGGTCTCTGGACACCTGACTAGTATGTAATGTCTTGGGCCGCACTGCAACCTGGGAAAATCTGAGATGATAATCATTTTGCATGCTGTAAAAAATAATCCTTGGGCCACCATGAAACACAGACACTATATTATGAACTACACTAACTGTACAGCCCCTGTAGCATAGTCAAAAAAAATAAAAAAAATCCCGTAATACCCCTTTAACCTCCCTTTTAACTAGTTCTATAATGTCTGTTCATTATGCATTTACATTATATTATCATCATATATATTATTATTTATTAGACATGTGCACAACCAAAAATTTTGTTTCGTTTTTTTTTTTTTAATTAAAATCTTTTCGGTTCTGTTAAACCTTCGGGATACAGTAATTCGTTTTATTCTGTTTTCAGATGCATTCGTATATTTTCTTCGGTTCTATTCGGAAACTGTTCAGCTTTCGGATGAATTTGTTATTTCAAATCTATTCGTTATACTTGTCGTTAGTTTTATTTTAGTTTTTGGCCGATTTCGAGATATTGGAGATGGAGATTCCTTTTTTAATAAAAATTTTGTAGGGTACCATTGAAAAACTAAAATAAAAAAAAGATTCAGTAGTGAAGGAAAAAATTGTATCTAACAAAATGTATCTTTTTTATAACAAATGTTTTATTCCTTTTTAAACAGGGATCAATTTATGTGGGCAGGCAGGGCACTAGAAATGTAGCCGACAATAATAAAAATGTAGTGTGTGTGTTTCACTTTTTTTTCTTAATTTTTTACATTTTTTTAGGTTGAATTACTACTCCCAGCATGGAACACACTGTTCCATCATGGGAGTAGTAGTACCTGTACTAATTGACAGATCGCCGGGGTTCATTGCGATCCTCCTGTATAAATATATAGATGCGGCCGGCTGCTCTTCTATGGTCCCCTGCACTATATATACACCTATTCATATTTCCTGCAGAGAGCTGTGATTGGCCAGATGGTTCCAACTCTCTGTGGGATATATGAATATGTGTACATATACGTCAGTGAAGGGGACCATAGAAGAGCGCCGGCCGCATCTATACATTATACAGGAGGATCACAGCGGGTGTCAGGAGAAACATCCGCTGTGATCTTTCCTTAATTGCAGGTACTAATACTCCCAACATGGAGCACACTCTGCTCCATGCTGGGAGCTGTAGTACCTGCATTAATAGACATCGCAACAGATGTCCGAAGTTACACTGCGATCTGTCTATTAATGCAGGTACTACAGCTCCCAGCATGGAGAAGAGTGTGCTCCATGTTGGGAGTAGTAGTACCTGCAGGTAAGAACAGATCACAGCGGGTATCACTACTGACACCCAATGTGATCGTCCTGTCTATTGCAGAGATGGAGCGGCTTTCTCCTGCGCTTGCATCTCTGCACTATACTCTGGCCGGCCACTCACTCATTCATATTTCCCTCAGAGCTGTGATTGGCTGCAACCATCCGGCCAATGCCCACTATGGGCGGAAAATATGAATGAATGATGTTCAACTCACATCACTGGCCGGAGTATAGTGCAGAGATTTTAGCGCTGTATAGAGCCGCTCCACATCTCTACTATATTATGGACGATCGCATCGGGTGTCAGACTGATACCTGGGGCAATATGTCTATTAGTACAGGTACTACTACTCCCATCATGGAACTGTCTGATCCATGCTGGGAGTAGTAGTACTACCTAAAAAATGTAAAAAATAGAGGGAAAAAAGGGAAACACACACTTTATTAAATGGTCCCTTGCTAAATGAAAACTAATTTTGTTTTAACAAAAATAAAAAATAATAAATTCATCAGCTTTCATGAATTGCAATGCAGCAGGATTCAGGGAATGCAACACAGCGATCTTCCTGTGTCACTGTGTAGTGATGGCCTAAAGGTGGATTTAACTAGTGTTGAGCGGCATAGGCCATATTCGAAAAAAAAAAAAAAAAAATATTCTTAATTACTAATATATAGTGCTATATTCGCGAATATTCGCAAATTCACGAATATGCGATATTTGCAAGCAAAATTCGCATTGCGAATATTCGCGAGCAACACTAGATTTAACTACAAAATGAGTTTATTTAAGTACCATATCACTTCATGCCTAAAACATGGTCCTTCTGTAAATCTGTCTACCTAAGTTTATGAAATTCACTGTTTAAAGAGAATGTAACATCAAAAATACCCCCAGAGGAAGCATGAAACATGTGTAGAGATCTGCATTGGCATCTCTGGTCTGTATCGTGGTGATTATATTATTTCTCTTTGTATTTATTGTGCAATTATTTTTGCAACTATTGTGTATATAGGGGGGAGGATTTATCAAGACTGGCATCTCCAATATATGTTTTACGCCGAGCGCTCCGGGTCCCCGCTCCTCCCCGGAGCGCTCGCAGCGTCCTCTCATTCGCAGCGCCCCGGTCAGACCTGCTGACCGGGTGCGCTGCAATATCACTCCCAGCCGGGATGCGATTCGCGACGCGGGAGGCGCCCGCTCGCGATGCGCATCCCGGCTCCCGTACCTGACCCGTTCCCCGTCTGTGTTGTCCCGGCGTGCGCGGCCCCGCTCCTTAGGGTGCGCGCGCGCCGGGTCTCTGCAATTTAAAGGGCCACTGCGCCACTGATTGGCGCAGCAGGCCTAATCAGTGTCATCACCTGTGCACTCCCTACTTATACCTCACTTCCCCTGCACTCCCTCGCCGGATCTTGTTGCCATTGTGCCAGTGAAAGCGTTCCCTTGTGTGTTCCTAGCCTGTGTTCCAGACCTCCTGCCGTTGCCCCTGACTACGATCCTTGCTGCCTGCCCTGACCTTTTGCTACGTCCGACCTTGCTCTTGTCTACTCCCTTGTACCGCGCTTATCTTCAGCAGTCAGAGAGGTTGAGCCGTTGCTGGTGGATACGACCTGGTTGCTACCGCTGCTGCAAGACCATCCCGCTTTGCGGCGGGCTCTGGTGAATACCAGTAGCAACTTAGAACCGGTCCACCAACACGGTCCACGCCAATCCCTCTCTGGCACAGAGGATCCATCTCCAGCCAGCCGAATCGTGACAATATGTTTAGACACATGCATTTACATAAGTTCCTGCAATCTTTCTGAAATCTCAGCTTGCTCAGAGCTGGTGGGTGTAAACTGTATTAAATTTTATGCATGGGAAGACCACACCCCCTTTTTGCAAAAACCACATCCTCTCTGGTTTAAGCCCCACCCAATTGTTGAAGAAGAGCTATACGTCCCATACTACTGCAAATATTATCTCTTTGCAAATAATTGTGATTTCTTTTGCTCTTTTTTTGCTGTTTTTAACATGATAAATGCCCCCCTAAATCTTATCACTACTTGGCAATAAAGAATGTTATGTCTCTGTGACATTAAATGCATATTTTGCATGTACCAGGGAATTCTGTGATTAGAATTCTTTTAATTCTAATCATAAATCACCCTCTTTGGGGGTGTGATTGATAGGTCACAAATCTATACCTATAAACTTTTGTATAAACTAAGAATCTTAATTTTGTTATTTTTTTATTCGCATTGCTATTGTTATTTCTATTATGGTGTGAGGTCTTGTTTTTTAAATAATTTAATTGTGATATTAGAGTTTACTTTAATCTACATTATTGCTATTTTTTTATTCAACATTATTTTTTTTAAAGATAAACAGATATTGCTACTTCATACCTATGTAACAGGTTTTTGGATTTTACATAACAATAAAGACAAATCAAAAAGAAGAAAAACAAAGGTAGAGAATGAACTGCAGACATCGAGTTTAGATGTTGAGACAATCGATTTTTTGCAAACAGAATGAAAAAAAAAACATTGGCATTTTTGGCACTTGTCAAGCAGCATTAGAAATTGAAAGGGTGATGGGGATACCAAATATGTTTATTTTGTAACATTTTGACAAAATAAAGCACTATCTTAGGACAACCCTGGTAACCTTTGCTAGGTAATCACAATACTGAGAGTGAAGAGAAGGATAAAAAGGTGCACCCTCTATTTTAGGTACAGGGACATAGATTTATGGCCCAAATAAAAAAGCAGTAAAATGACGGACAAAAGATAGTAAAGATTCTACTATATATTTAAATGTTAACAATACTTGCCCTTATTCTCTAAGGTGCAGCATACATAAAACATTTGTTTTCTTATGATTAATTGAAAATCATAAACACTAAACTGATATCTAACTTGATATTATTGACAGGTCTTGTATCAAAATTCACCACAAGCAGTGACATCAGATGATGTTATTTATATGCACTTTAAGAGTCTTTGAATATATACATAAATTATGTTACTTCTATATATATATATATATATATATATATATATATATATATATATATATATATAAGATTGTGAGGCATTCATCATGAATAGCAAATTACATGCAAAAATTCATGTGACAATCATGTTAAATTCCTAAAGTGTTAAACAAATTGCTTGCTATAACTGGTATTTCAAGTAATAAAAAATAAATAAAAAAAAAGAAGAAGTAACAATGTAGTAGAGTTCCTAGGTCACTGACTGTGTATCTGGTGTGTGTTGTCAGGTCAGACTGGATTAGAAATTGAGCTTCCCGCTGTGTACACCAGATGAGCCTGTGGTGTGTACTGCAGTGTCCAGAGTGATTACTACTCTCGTAACTGTTATTGCATTAATAGAATATTGCCCCGGAGGGATAGCATGCCCCTAGCTTTCACAACATCCCCTCGGGCTGCCCAGATTAATAGGAATTCCCGAAAATCAGGACCATGCTTTGGATCACATGCTATTAAGCAAACATCCCCCGATATTCCAGCCTGGCAGTTTTAATTTCATCTCTGAAATGCATCTTGTTTCTTTCAACCCTTGACTGTTTTGACATTTTCTTCGATTAAATTATAAACAAGAATGAAGCCTGATGGTGAGGTTGGAGCCACTAATTTGCCTAATTGTTTGCAGTTGTCTGGTCTGGAGTAGGCCAGCCCTGTTAAAGAAGTCGGTGATTACAGATCTAAAGACTTCCTTTGTGTGTTTATTCAGCAGATAGGGTTCAAACATTCAGATTATTTAAATTATAGATTTGAATTTCAACTGTTAGACATAAGCACTGAAAAACATATCTGGCGATCCTGCAAGGAAACCACTTCCTAGGGGCATTATTATTTGTTACAAACAGCTCGGGGGCACACGCTCAGTGGGCTTCTGGATATCAGAGTCTTTACTGTTTAAATTGTCTGACTCGAGGTAATGCACTTTGCTCTGTGATACCTTTGGTAGCTAATATTACATCATGCATTATTATACCAAACGGTAGAGTAGAGTTATATAGGGTTATATCTTTTGCAAAATTATACAGAATTGCTTAAGATCTAAGGTGTCCTTAGATCAGGTTAAGTTCTTCATCACATTTGGTACAAGCATTTATTATAATTTACTAAATGTTTGTGTATTTTTTCTTCATCATTTTTTTTAAATATGTATGACATTTTATAAACTAATGATGGCTTTCAGGAATATACCAAGAAGTCCTTCAAGTGTGCATCATTTATAATGTTATCTAGCTAGTTTATGATAGATGTGCACTTTTTCTTTTCATATCTCTCATATACCGTATTAGCTGGAAGTATGCTCTGTGTAATACCATTTCTGATCCCGCCTCCTAGTTATTTTGATTAAAATAAGATCTGATGACCCTTGTGAAACTTTATATATATATATATATATATATATATATATATATATATATATATGTATATATATATACACAGTATATCTTAAGGTACATAAAACGTGTTATATATTACAATAGCATATTAGAAGTTTTTTCTGGGTTTGTGACCCTGACTATTTGCTACAACAAGCCAGCTATAGTGCTTAAAGGGGTACTCCAGTGGAAAACTTGTTTTTTAAATGAACTGATACCAGAAAGTTAAACAGATTTGCAAATGACTTCTATTAAAAAATCTTAATCCCTTTAGTACTTTTTAGCAGCTGTATACAGAGGCGGCTCTAGACTTTTTGAGGCCTTAGGTGAAAATAAATCGGAGGCCCCCCCAAGTGCGATAAAAGGAAGAAAAAAAAAGTAAGCAGGCAATATTAAAATTAATTGTATAAATTGCAAAAAAATTAAAAAATAAAGAGTCCGCAATGGACACAAATTCCAATATCGATTTATCAGTGGATATGTAGTTTAAAGTGCTGCTTTATACAGCAAATCACATGTTATGTCTTCCCTGATCAACGTTGTTCGTCTGGTCCGAACCATCCTGACCATTTCTTCCAGCCACAACTCTTCACCGTTAAACCTGCAAAACAAATCTATTAGGCTCCGCACTTTACCAGCATTAGCCTCCAGATTCCCCTTTTACAAGTGAAGAGGAATACAGGGGTGTATAGGAGTAAAGGGGTAACAAAGGGGTGTACATGGGAGACAGGTGAGTAGAGGAGTATACGGGGGTGACAGATGGCTGTACATGGGTGACAGAGGGGTGTAGGAGGTGATTGAGGGGTTTACATTGGTGGCAGAGGGGTGTAGAGGAGTGTACATGGGTGGCAGAGGGGTGTAGAGGAGTGTACATGGATGACAGAGGGGTCTAGAGGAGTGTACATGGGTGACAGAGGGGTGTAGAGGAGTGTACATGGGTGGGAGAGGGGTGTAGAGGAGTGTAAATGGGTGGCAGAGGGGTGTAGAGGAGTGTATATGGGTAACAGAGGACTGTGCATGGGTGACAGAGGGGTTTAGAGGAGTGGCAGAGGGGTGTAAAGGGGTGTAAATGGGTGACAGAGGGGTGTACATGGGTGACAGAGGGGTGTAGAGGAGTGTACATCGGTGGCAGGGGGGGGAGAGGGGTGTACATGGGTGGCAGAGGGGTGTAGACCAGTGTACATGGGTAACAGAAGGGTGTAAAGGGGTGTACATGGGTGACAGAGGGGTGTAAAGGAGTGTACATGGGTGGCAGAGGGGTGTAAAGGGGTGTACATGGGTGGCAGAGGGGTGTAGAAGACTGTACATGGGTGACAGGGGTGCGTCAGGGGTGACGGGTGGACAGGAGTGACAAGGTGGTAACAGGGGTGACAAAGGGACAGAGGGGTGTACATGGGTGGCAGAGGGGTGTAGAGCAGTGTACATGTGTGACAGAGGGGCTTAGGGGTGACAGGGGGGTGAACATGGGTGACAAATGTGTGCAGAAGACTGTACATGGGTGATAGGGGGGCGTCAGGGGGGACAGGGGTGGACAGGAGTGACAAGGTGTTAACAAGGATGACAAAGGGACAGATGGGTGTACATGGGTGACAAGGATGTGGTCAGAGGGGTGGACAATGGGGGGTGAACATGGGTGACACGGGGATGGACAAGGATGACAGAGGGCTGGACAAGGATGACAAGCAGTTAAAAGTGGGGTGGACAGGAGTGACAAAGAAGGGTGGACTGGGGTGACAGAGGGGTGAATAGGGGGGTGGACATAGATGACAGGTGTAGACTGGGGGGTGGTCAGAGGGGTGAACAGGGGAGGTGAACTTGGGTGACAGGGGGATGGAAAGGGGTGACAGAGGGGTGGCCAAGGTGGACATGGATGACAAGAGAGTGGACAAGGATGACAAGGGGGATAAAAGAGGGGGACAGAGGGGTGAATAGGGGAGTGGACATGGGTGACAGGGGGTAGACTGTGGGGTGAACATGGGTGACAGGGATGGACAGGGGGGTGGACAAGGTGGACATGGATGACAGGAGGATAAATATGGATGAGGGGGGAGGAGGAACATGGGTGAGAGGGGGGATGGACATGGGTGAGAGGGGGGATGGACATAGGTGAGAGGGGGGATGGACATGGGTGAGAGGGGGGATGAACATGGATGAGAGGGGGGATGTACATGGGGGAGAGGGCGGATGGACATGGGTGAGGGCGGGTGGACATGGGTGAGAGGGGGGGATGGACATTGGTGAGAGGGGGGGATGGACATTGGTGAGAGGGGGGATGGACATGGGTGAGGGGGGGATGGACATGGTACAGTACCTTAACCCCTTAAGGACCAGGGGTTTTTCTGTTTTTGCACTTTCGTTTTTTCCTCCTAACCTTTCAAAAATCATTGGTGAGAGTGTGGATGGACATAGGTGAGAGAGGGGAATGGACATAGGTGAGGGGGGATGGACATGGGTGAGAGGGGGGGGGGTGGACATGGTACAGTACCTTAACCCCTTAAAGGAGTAGTCCAGTGGTGACTCAGTGGTGAACAACTTATCCCCTATCTTAAGGCTAGGGGATAAGTTGCAGATCGCGGGGGGTCCGACCGCTGGGGCCCCCTGCGATCTCCTGTAGGAAGCCCCGAGAGCCCGCGGGAAGGGGGCGTGTCGACCTCCACACGAAGCGGCGGCCGACACGCCCCCTCAATACAACTCTATGGCAGAGCCGAAGCGCTGCCTTCGGCAATCTCTGGCTCTGCCATTGAGATGTATTGAGGGGGCGTGTCGGCCGCCGCTTCGTGCGGGGGTGGACACCCGCTATCTGGCCAGAGAGCCTGGCCCCTGTACAGAGAGATCGCAGGGGGCCCCAGCGGTCGGACCCCCCGCGATCTCAAACTTATCCCCTATCCTTAGGATAGGGGATACGTTTTTCACCACTGGACGACACCTTTAACCCCTTAAGGACCAATGCAAATAAACCTGTACGCCCCTGAAAGACCAGGCCTGTTTTTTCAAATCGGGGATGTCTGTCTTTATTAGAGAATAACTCTGGTAACGTTTTGCCAATCACGATAATTCTGACATTGTTTTTTTGTCACAAGTTGTCCTTCATGTACATAGTAAAAGTAAGCCGATATCATTTGTAGTTTTTTTTTACAATGCAAAAAATCATGAAATTTTTACAAAAAATTAAGATTTTTTGCTATTTTAACACTAATTGGTTGCATATATTTATACATACTGACCAAATAGTTTATGAAACTTATACTTTCAGATGTCTACTTTATTTTGACATCATTTTTTTGTTTTTAATTAACATTTTAAATTAGTTAGAAGCCTAACAATTTAACTTGAAATTTTGAAAATTTTGAAAATTTGAAAAGTACATCTTTTTTTATGTGCTATGTAAGGTTTGCAGAAATTAAAAGGTAGTAGAACATAGGAACACCCCCCCAAATGACCCCATTTTAAAAACTAGACCCCTCAAGGTATTCGCTAAGGGGTACAGTGATATTTTAACACCATAGTTTTTTGGCAGGAATTATTACAAAGTCAGTGTTAAAAATTCGAAAATTGAAATTTTTCACAAATGCATCATTTGGGGGGCATATTTTTTGTACATCACTTCTGATATTGAAAGAAATGCACCCTATATTTTATTTAGCTGCTTGTCCCATGTTCGGAAATACCCCCGCTTTGGCCATATATGGTTCCTTGGCCGCGTGGTAGGACTCAGAAGGAGAGGAGCGCCATTTGGCTTTCAGGGCAGAACAGTACCCCCACCCCCACAAGTGACCCCATTTATATACTGCACCCCTACAAGTTATTGGCTGCACCAGGGACCTCTCTGATTGGTCCTTGGTCGGCTGGCAGTATAACGCGTCTGTCTGTGACAGTTAAGGCTCCTGATGGATATATCCGCCATGTTGTGGGAATAAGCACCCGCTCATGGCGAATATATCCATTACTGCTGCGGCTGGGTAGCTCAGTGTGTCCGCTCATGACTGCCGGCGGGAAATCCGCCGCTATGAGTGGACGCACAAAGCTACCCAGCCGCAGCAGCGAGCTCATTACCGTGACTGCTGCATAATGTGTAGGATCACGTGGCGGACATCCGCAGCATATTACATGCTGCGGATGTCCGCCAATGCGATCCTACACATTATGCTTTTTTTTAAATTAGATTCATTTAATAAATTTATTTTTAATATATATATATATATATATATATATATTTTACACTTTTATTAAATTTTTATTTTTTTTTACACTTTTATTTTATTTATTTATTTATTTATTTTTACACTTTTTAATGCTTTGGAATACTTAGTATTCCAAAGCATTGCAGTTATATGCTGCCTGCCAGTTTTCACTAGCAGGCAGCATATTTCACTAGCAGGCAATACCCAGGGCAGACCTGGGGGTCTTTGTAGGTCCCCCGGCTGCCCGGGTATGCAGCAGCACCCCGCGATGCTCCGGGGTGCTGCAGGAGAGACAGAGGGAGCCCCCTCCCTCTGTCAGAACTCCTTACAGCGCGCGGTCACTTCTGACCGCGGCTGTAGGGGTTAAACTGTCGGGAGTGAAGTGAACTTCACTCCCAGCAGTGCGGCCACACACAGCACCCCGCGATCGCGCTGCGGGGTGCTGCAGAGGAGACAGAGGGAGCCCCCTCCCTCTGTCAGAACTCCTTACAGCGTGCGGTCACTTCTGACCGCGGCTGTAAGGGTTAAACTGCCGGGAGTGAAGTGAACTTCACTCCCGGCAGTGCGGCAGGTCCCGGCCAGCCGTGTATTACACGCAGCACACCGCGATCGCGATGCGGGGTGCTGCAGAGGAGACAGAGGGAGCTCCCTCCCTCTGTCATAACACTTACAGCCCGCGGTCACTTCCGACCGCGGCTGTAAGGGTTAAAACTGCCGGGACCGAAGTTTACTTCGGTCCTGGCAGTGCAGCAGGGTCCCGGCTGTGTGTTACAGCCGAGTCCCTGCCGCGATCTCGTGGGTGCACTGGGCAGCACCCACGAGAAGAATGGACGAGTATAGACATCCAGGTGCGGGAACGCCCGCCAACCTGGACGTCTATACTCGTCCATGGTCTTTATCGGGTTAAGGACCAGGGGTTTTTCTGTTTTTGCACTTTCGTTTTTTCCTCCTAACCTTTAAAAAATCATAACCCTTTCAATTTTGCACCTAAAAATTCATATGATGGCTTATTGTTTGTGCCACCAATTCTACTTTGTAATGACATCAGTCATTTTACCCAAAAATCTACAGCGAAACGGAAAAAAAATCATTGTGAGACAAAATTGAAAAAAAAAACCGCCATTTTGTAACTTTTGGGGGCTTCTGTTTCTACGCAGTAAATTGTTCGATAAAAATGACACATTCTATTTATTCTGTAGGTCCATACGATTAAAATGATACCCTACTTATATCGGTTTGATTTTGTCCTACTTCTGAAAAAAAATCATAACTACATGCAGGAAAATGTATACGTTTAAAATTGTCATCTTCTGACACCTATAACTTTTTTATTTTAGTGCGTATGGGTTAGTTTGAGGGCTCATTTTTTTGCGTCGTGATCTGAAGTGTTTAGCGGTACCCTTTTTGTATTGATCTGACTTGTTGATCACTTTTTATTCATTTTTTCATGATATAAAAAGTGACCAAAAATACACTATATTGGACTTTGGAATTTTTTTGCGCGTACGCCATTGACCGTGCGGTTTAATTAAAGATACATTTTTATAATTATGACATTTCCTCATGCGACGATACCACATATGTTTATTTTTAGTTTTATTGACACTTTTTTTTAAATGGGAAAAGGGGGGGGGGTGATTCAAACTTTTAATAGGGGAGGTGTTAAATGATCTTTATTCTTTTTTTTTTCCACTTTTTTTTTGCAGTGTTATAGCTCCCATAGGGACCTATAACACTGTACACACTGATCTTTTACATTGATCACTGGTTTCTCACAGGAAACCAGTGATCGATGATTCTGCCGCTTGACTGCTCATGAATGGATCTCAGGCACTGTGCAGTCTTTCGGCGATTGGACACCAGGAGGTAAGGTAGGAGACCCTCCTCGTGTCCTGCAGCTGTTTGGGACACCTCGATTTCGCCACGGCGATCGCGAACAGCACCCTGAGCTAACCGGCATGGTTTCACTTTCACTTTCGACGAAGCGTTCAACTTTGAACGCCGCGTCTAAAGGGTTAATAGCGCACGGCACCGCGATCACTGCTGCATGCTATTAGCCACGGGTCCCGGCCGGGCCCGACCCGCTATGATACGGGGTCATGTCGTGGCCCCGCGTTATGGAAAGGGAAAGGACTCAGGACGTACCGGTACGTGCTTGGTCCTTAAGGGGTTAAGCAAGCCATTTTTCTTCCCCGTTCTTCCCCTCTCCGACAGGGCACCGACTCAGGGCTCCGGCAGGGCAGTCATTCACTGTGCCGCAGGGGGGAGGGGATGCTGGGGCACGGGTCACTACACCTGCCCGGCGCAGCTTCCGCATACTTCCCCTCCACAGGGGGAGGGGGAAGCTAAGGGATACTGGGGGACGTAGGGGTACGCTGAGGCCTAGAACAGCAGCCCCTGATCATGTGACTCCTCCTCCTCCATGTGACTGATCACATGATGGTGACATCGCCGCAGGTCCTGTTACAGCCTCAGGCGCACGCACAGCGCACACAAACTTCCCTCTCCCTGTGGCGCAGCGGCACCCCGGTTGGGAACCACTGCTCTAATTACACGATTTAGGTGGCCGTGGGGCCGCTTTTAGCGCGAGGCCTTAGGCGGCCGCCTAATTCGCCTAAATAGAGAGCCGCCTCTGGCTGTATACTACAGAGGAAATTCTTCACCTTTTGAATTTCTTTTTTGTGTTGTCCACAGTGCTCTCTGCTGACTCCTCTTTTTGTGTCAGGAACTGTCCAGAGTAGCATAGGTTTGCTATGGGGATTTTCTCCTGCTCTGGACCATTCCTGATATGGACATCAGGTGTCAACAGAGAGCACTGTGGACTACACAAAAAAAGATATTCAAAAAATAAAGATTTTCCTCTGAAGCAAACAGCTGCTAAAAAGTACTGAAAGGATTAAGATTTTTTAATAGAAGTAATTTACAAATCTGTTTAACTTTCTGGCACCGGTTCATTAAAAAAAAATTCCACTGGAGTACCCCTTTAAGGACTTTAGAAAACAAAAGAGAACAGGAGCGCTTTCATGTGTAGGATCACCACAATCAGTAGATAAAAAGAGATGGTGAGTATTAAGCTCACCTTGTATAGCTGTGCAATAAACAAGGCACAACGCTCAGAAAGTATAGTAGAGAACACGCTGAAGGTGCTGTGCGTCTGTTGCAGGCTTCCCATGCCAGGCTGGCATGTAGCTGACACTGGATGAAGCACAATGGGAGGGTTTGGAAGTAATCCTGCGCTGCCAAATCTCAGGAGAAAGGTAAGGTCCACAATGGATAACCAAAGAACTTATTTTATTAATACATACAATGCGCCCTTTCATTAGGCATGCAGAACAAACTAAAAAACTGCATGCCTGATGAAAGGGCCATTTCGGCCCTGAAACGCATTTTATGTATTAATAAAATAAGTTCTTTGGTTATCCATTGTGGACCTTACCTTTCTCCTGAGATTTTGCAGCGCAGGATTACTTCCAAACCCTCCCATTGTGCTTCATCCAGTACCTTTAAGAACTTTGGCTTCTAGTGGTTTTGCTTGGTAATGCTAAATATTTTAGGTAGAATTGCATTATTGCTTTATAGAAGTATCAAAAGCAGCTAGGAAAAGCCAAGAGGATCCAAAAGTTTAAGGTTTAACACTTTAAATCCTTAAGGACCCAGCCCATTTTGTCCTTAACCCCTTAAGGACGGAGCCCATTTTCACCTCTAGGACGAAGCCCTTTTTTTGCAAATCTGACCACTGTCACTTTAAACATTAATAACTCTGGAATGCTTTTTGTTATCATTCTGATTCTCAGATTGTTTTTTTGCGACATATTCTACTTTAACATAGTGGTAAATTTGTGTGGTAACTTGCATCCTTTCTTGGTGAAAAATCCCAAAATTTGAGAAAAAAATTTAAAATTTGGCATTTTCTAACTTTGAAGCTCTCTGCTTGTAAGGAAAATGGATATTCCAAATAATTTTTTTTGATTCACATATACAATATGTCTACTTTATGATTGCATCATAAAATTGACGAGTTTTTACTTTTGGAAGACGCCAGAGGGCTTCAAAGTTCAGCAGCAATTTTCCAATTTTTCACAAAATTTTGAAACTCGCAATTTTTCAGGGACCAGTTCAGGTTTGAAGTGGATTTGAAGGGTCTTCATATTAGAAATACCCTGTAAATGACCCCATTATAAAAACTGCACCCCCCAAAGTATTCAAAATGACATTCAGTAAATGTTTTAACCCTTTAGGTGTTTCACAGGAAAAGCAGCAAAGTGAAGGAGAAAATTCAAAATCTTCATTTTTTACACTCGCATGTTATTGTAGACCCAATTTTTGAATTTTTACAAGGGGTAAAAGGAGAAAATGTATACTTATATTTGTAGCCCAATTTCTCTTGAGTAAGGACACACCTCATATGTCTATGTAAAGTGTTCGGCGGGCGCAGTAGAGGGCTCAGAAGCGGAGGAGCGACAAGGGGATTTTAGAGAGTACGTTTTTCTGAAATGGTTTTTGGGGGGCATGTCACATTTAGGAAGCCCCTATGGTGCCAAAACAGCAAAAAAAAAAAACATTGCATACCATTTTGGAAACTAGACCCCTTGAGGAACATAACAAGGAATAAAGTGAGCCTTAATACCCAACAGGTGTTTCATGACTTTTGCATATGTAAAAAAAAATATTTTTTTTCACTAAAATGTTGGTTTTCCCCCAAATTTCACATTTTAAAAGGGTTAATAGCAGAAAAGACCCCCCAAAATTTGTAACCCCATCTCTTCTGAGTATGGAGGTACCCCATAAGTGGACCTGAAGTGCACTGCGGACGAACTACAATGCTCAGAAGAGAAGGAGTCATATTTGGCTTTTTGAGAGCAAATTTTGCTCGGGGGGCATGTTGCATTTAGGAAGCCCCTATGGTGCCAGAACAGAAAAAAAAACACATGGCATACCATTTTGGAAACTAGACCCCTCACAGAATGTAATGAGGGGTACAGTGAGCATTTACCCCCCCACTGGTGTCTGACAGATCTTTGGAACAGTGGGCTGTGCAAAATTTTTCATTTTCACGGACCACTGTTCCAAAGATCCGTCAGACACCTGTGGAGTGTAAATTCTCACTGTACCCCTTATTTCATTCCGTGAGGGGTGTAGTTTCCAAAATGGGGTCACATGTGGGTGTGTGTGTTTGTCAGAACCGCTGTAACAATCAGCCACCCCTGTGCAAATCACCTTAAATGTACATGGCGCACTCTCCCTTTTGGGCCTTGTTGTGTGCCCCCAGAGCACTTTGCACCCACATATGGGGTATCTCCGTACTCGGGAGAAATTGCGTTACAAATTTTGGGGGGCGTTTTTCCCTTTTACCTCTTGTGAAAATGAAAAGTATAGGGCAACACCAGCATGTTAGTGTAAAAATTTTAATTTTTTTACACTAACATGCTGGTGTAGACCCCTACTGTTCCTTTTCATAAGGGATAAAAGGAGAAAAAGCCCCCCAAAATTTGTTAGGCAATTTCTCCCGAGTACGGCGATACCCCATATGTGACCCTATTCTGTTGCCTTGAAATACGACAGGGCTCCAAAGTGAGAGCGCCATGCGCATTTGAGGCCTGAATTAGGGACTTGCATAGGGGTGGACATAGGGGTATTCTATGCCAGTGATTCCCAAACAGGGTGCCTCCAGCTGTTGCTAAACTCCCAGCATGCTTGGACAGTCAATTGCTGTCCAGAAATGCTGGGAGTTTTTGTTTTGCAACAGCTGGAGGCTCCATCTTAGAAACACTGCCATACAATACGTTTTTCATTTTTATTGGGGAGGGGGGGGGGGGGGGGGGGGTGTGCAGTGTACGTGTGTATATGTAGTGTTTTACTCTTTATTTTATGTTAGTGTAGTGTAGTGTTTTTAGGTTACATTCACACTGGCGGCAGATTACACTGAGTCTCCCTCTAGGAGTTTGAGCTGGTCAAATTTGCTCAAATTTGTAGCAGGGAACTCACTGTAATCTGCCGCCAGTGTGAATGTAGCACTTTCACACGGGAATGTTCACACAGGAGGGGGGTCAAAACTACAACTCCCAGCATACACTGACAGACCATGCATGCTGGGCATTGTAGTTTTGCAACAGTTGGAGGGACACTGGCTGGAAAACCTTGAGTTAGGTTCTATGACCTAACTCAGTATTTTCCAACCAGTGTGCCTCCAGCTGTTGCAAAACTACAACTCCCAGCATGTACTGATTGCGGAAGGGCATGCTGGGAGATGTAGTTATGCAATGGCTGGAGGCACGCAAGTACAACTCCCAGCATGCCAAGGCAGCCTTGTGCTGTTCCTGAATGCTGGGAGTTGTAGTTTTGCAAGATTTAGAGGGGTTCAAGTTGTAAATCACTGTCCAGTGGTCTCAAAACTGTGGCCCTCCAGATGTTGCAAAACTACAACTCGCAGCATGCCCAGACAGCAAACTGCTGTCTGGGCATGCTGAGAGTTGTAGTTTTGCAACATCTGGAGGGCTACAGTTTGAGACCACTTAGTGATCTACAACCTGAACCCCTCTAAATATTGCAAAACTACAAGTCCCAGCATGCCCACACAGCAAACAGCTGTCTGGGCATGCTGGGAGTTGTAGTTTTGCAACATCTGGAATGCCACGGTTTAGAGACCACTGTAAACTGTGGCCCTCCGGATGTTGCTAGGCAACAACTCACCTAGCAGGACCCGGAGGTATTGCTGCCGCCGCCGCCGCACGTGGGGGAGGATCGCGAACGGGGATCCGGGATCCAGGTAGGGACCTTCGGCGCCGACCTTCCCTGGACGGTTCCCCAGTTTTGCCCGGACACCGATAGGTGGGCAAAGCGGGGGAACCGAACTTTAACCTCCCTGGTCTGCTATCGGTCGGTCGCTCGGCCGACAAACAGCAGGGATAGGAGGGGTGGCACCCCTGCCACCAAACTCCTATCCCTTCAGGGGGATCGAGGGTGTCTCGGACACCCCCGATCCCTCTTATTTTCCAGGTCACCGGGTCACCAGTGACCCGTATCACCGGGAATCGCGCAGATCGCAGGTCTGCATTGACCTGCGATTTGCGCGCATCGTGGTCATGGGGGGGGGTCTCAGGACCCCCCTCGGCGATGTGCCGGGATGCCTGCTGTTAGACGTACATGTACGTCGCTCGTCGTGAAGGAGTTAAAGGAGATCTGCAGCCATAGTCATAAGTGTCTGATCGTGGGGGGAGGAGGGGTCCAAATGCTGGGACCTCCACGGTCTTCTGTACAAGGCCCGACTCTGCCGCGACACGCCCCTCCATGAATCTCTATGGGAGAGGTGGAGATCCAGCATTTGTGCATCCCTGCCTCTCCCATAGAGCTTTATGAAGGGGGTGTGTCGTCGACTTCAGTGCGCAATAGCCACACAAAGCTGAGGTAATGCCGGGTCCCCGTACGAAAAATCGCAGCGGGTCCTAGCAGTTGCCCCCCCCCCCCCCCCCTCGATCAGACACTGCAGATAAGTGTCTATGGCTGCAGAATTCCTTTAAGGGCTCAGGACATTTTTTAATCCATAACTTTCATTTTTCCACCTACAGACCCATATGAGTCTTTTTTGTGTGACTATTTGTACTTTGTAATGAGACCTTTCATTTTAACATAAAATGTACCGCAAAACAAAAAAATTATTATTGCATAAAAAAAGCAATTTTGCAAATATTGGGGGATTTGGTTTCAGTGCAGTGTAATTTATGGTAAAAATGATACCTTAGCTTTATTTTGTAGGTCAATGTGATTAAAACAACACCCAATTTATATAATTTTTCTATTATTTTACTACTTTAAAAAAATTGCAAACTTTAGCAAAATTGTTATGCATAAAATTGTCCTTTCTGGCCCCTGTTAGTGTTGCTCGCGAATATTCGCAATTAGAATTTTATTCGCGAATATCGCATATTCGCGAATTCGCGAATATTCGTGAATACAGCGCTATATATTCGTAATTACGAATATTTTTTTTTTTTTTTTCACAGTACACATCACAGTGATCATCCCTCTCTGCTTCCAGCTTATGTGGTGTAAGAAGGCTCTAATACTACTGTGTGAGACTGGTGTGCAAATTTTCGCACATGCGAAACTTTGCATATGCTAATTTTCGCATATGCAAATTTTCGCATGTGTTAATCTGTATATACAAATTTTCGCATATATAAATTTTCGCATGTGCGAATATTCACATATGCGAAAATAAAACGAGACTATTACGAATATGCGAATATTCGCAAATATGACGAATATTCGTCCATATATTCGCGAATATTCGCGAATTCGTATATGGCCTATGCCGCTCAACACTAGCCCCTATAACTTTTTTTCTGTATACAGTGACCCCCCGACATACGATGGCCCCGACATATGATCAAATCGACATACGATGGCCTCTCAGAGGCCATCGCATGTCGATGTCAGCATCGAGATACGATGCTTTGCTTTGCCATGCTATGTGGGGGCCATCATATTAAGTGCTATCCGGCAGCGCAAAATGCTTAAGCTGCTTCCAGATAGCAGCTTAATGTTCCCTGTGTGGTGCGGTAAGTATTACTTACCCCTCCACGATGCTCCGGGGTGCCCTTTGGGTCCAGGGCTGGTCCTCCGGTGTCTTCTCGGCCCTCTCCGGTCACGTCAATAAGAAGTTGCGCACGCCGTCCCGTCATCCAATAGGAAAGGCGTACGCAGCAACGTAATTACGGAAGACAGCGGAGGACCGGAGAAGACCAGGAGAGTCCGGCGGAGGCCCGGGGACACCATCAGGAGCGGCGGGACGCGGTCCAGAGCGGCGGGGACAGGTGAATATGACTTTACTTTTTTACATTGCACAAATCCCTCAACATACGATGGATTCGACAAACGATAGCTTGTTTGGAACTAATTACCATCGTATGTTGAGGGACCACTGTACATGGATGCATGAGGGCTAATTTTTTTGCGCCATGATCTGCAGTTTTTATTGGTACCATTTTTGTTTTAATGGGACTTTTTGATTGCTTTTTTCATTTTTTTCCCTGATATCTGAAGCAATAAAAAAAAACCTGTATTTTATAGTATTTTCTTACCATAAATATATAGTATTTGATAGTGTTACCATGCGGGATCATAAACATTATATTTTAGTAGTTTGGACATTTACGCACACGTCGATACCAAATATGTTGTGTTATTTTAAATGTTTTTTTGTAAAATAAGAAAATAAGGGTAATTTTATTTTTTTATTAGGGGAGGGCTTTTATATAATTTTAGAGAGTTTTTTTTACACTTATTTAGTCCTCATAGGGGACTTTTAAATGCAACCATTAGATTTAATTGACTGTATGATGGTATGCCTATGGTACAGCATTACACAGTGTGATCGGCTATCCACTGATCTAGTATGGCAGCACATTGCAAGTGGGGGGACCCTCCTCCACCATTTTAGTTTACTGAACCATTTAAGATTCTCTGAGCTACCGCAGATTTTTTCTTTCACTTTAGACGCTGTGATCGGCATTGATCACTGTGTCTAAAATGCTGGGCAGCGTCGAGATTGCCGCTGCCCGGCATAACCAGTGAGTGTCTGGCTACTGATGATAGCCGACACTCACTGCTCTGAAGCGAATGCAGCTCCTGCACTCGCTTCAAAGCCATTTAAGGCATCGGGGCAAACAGGTACGTCGTGCGTTCTTAAAGGGGTATTACAGAATTTTTTTTATTTGATTATGCTACAGGGGCTGTAAAGTTAGTGTAGTTCATAATATAGTGTCTGTACCTGTGTGTGACAATTTTCTCACAATTCTTCTGTGATTTTCACCCCAAAATTTCTTTTTAACAGCATGTTGCAATGTGGCCGAGACCTGACTCACTAGCTGATGACAGGGAGCCTGTCTGCTTCAATGGGTGGAGGGATCACTTGGTGGGAGAGAGATCAATCTGCAACTAATGCAACAGCTGTAGGCACCTCAATTGAAAACCACAGGTCTTTTGAATGGATGAAGCTTATTTATGTTTCAATGGGTGGGGTGGCTGATGTGTGGGAGGGAGGAACATTTTATTATGGGATTTGTAGGCAAAAATAATAAAACTCAAACAGGAAATACCAGCTCACAAAAAGCTAGCCACAGTATTATGGCAATTTCACAACATAGCCATTTAGCCCCAAGACGAGTGCAGATCTTTCCTAAGCATATCCATTACTGCCTGCCAGGTACGTACTAAAATCACCTTATGGTGGATAACCCCTTTAAGTACCAGGGGACGAGGGCGTACCTGTACACCCTGCATCCTTAAGTGGTTAACATTGCTGTTCTTAGGAATGTTGGGGTTTAAGAGCCTACAATTACACAGGTGAAAACTTCTCATAAGTCTGTGTAATATAAGAAAATGTATGGGAGGTACAGTACATAATCGTTCTCTAACTATAAAATTAATGGTGTGACGTGTAAATGATCGGCTTTATGTGGCCCTAATACAAATGACATAGAGTCCATGATAATTTAAATTCAAGGCAGCTTGGTGTTATGGTTGTCCTACAGATGCTAAAATGCAGATGTATTACAGCCATGTAAAACAAAGTGTCCGTCTTTCCGATTTTCACTATAAAAGGTTCTTAACACCCTTTGATATCATTCAAGAAGCTTTGATTATCAGTTAAGCCCTTAAAACACAGCCCATTTTGGCCTTGAGGACACAGAAATTTTTCATTTTTGTGCTTTCGTTTTTTCCTCCTCGCATTCTAAGAGCCATAACTATTTTATTTTTTCCCCTACAGACCCATATAATGGCTTGTTTTTTGCGTGACCAATTGTATTTTGTAACTACCTCTTTTGTTTTACCATAAAATCTGAAACTAAACAAATATTATTTATGGTGGGAAATTGATGAGAAACCCACCATTTTTCTAATTTTGGGGGGGTTTGTTTTTACCCAGTGCACTTTGTGGTAAAACGGACATGTTCTCTTTATTCTGTGGGTCAATAAAACGAAAATAATGGCCATATTTACATGCTTTTCTATTGTTGAACTACTTTAAAAAAAACTTTTTTTAAAAAAAGTAGTTTTACTAACCCTTATCCTGACTCTTTTTTGTCGGGTTTTGCACCCAAATTGTGTTGCACGTTCCATGCGACATAATTTGCAACCAAAAAAAACAAAACCCTCTATTTTACAAGAAAAAAAAAACAAAAAGGGGTGTGGCCACGGGAGAAAGTGGGTGTTGTCCCAACAAAAGGGGCGTGTCCTCAACCGTTTTAAAAATACCTTAATTTTTGTGCTGTTATCTGTAGTTTTCATTGGTACTCCTTTTGCATATATGTGACTTTTTGCTTACCTTTTATAATTTTGGACTTTGGTATTTTTTTTTTACATTTATGTCGTTCACAGTATGGGATTATTTTTTACTTTTTTTGTAAAATGGGAAAAGAGAGGGTTTTTAGTTTTAATTGTTTAATTCACTATTATTAACAATTTTTTTTTTTTTTACTTTTATGGTCTGTCTTTTACTACTTTATAGTCTCCACAGGGAACTATTTATTGCAATCTTTAGATTGGAAATACTGATCAGTGCTATGCATATGCACAGCACTGATCATTGTTATCTGCTGCTCAAATGCAGACCAGAGAAGAAGACCTCATGATGACAACAGGAGACAAGTAAGGAGACCTCCGTCCGCCATCTTGACAGATCTTGTACAGATGAAGCACAGGAAAGTTCCAAAAATAGTTTGCTGAAGACAAGCAGACTAAGAACATGGATTAGTGGAATCATGTCCTGTGGTCTGATGAGATCAAGATGAACTTCTTTGGTTCAGATGGTGTGAAGTGTGTGTGTTTACAACCAGGTGAGGAGTACAAAGACAAATGTGTCCAGCCCACAGTCAAGCATAGTGATGAGAGTATCCTGGTCTGCGGATAAATGAGTGTTGCTGGCACTGGGAATCTACAGTTCATTGAGGGAACCATAAATGCCAATATGTACTGTGACATACTGAAGCAGAGCATGATCCCATCCCTTTGCAGGCTTGACTGCAGGGCAATATTCCAACATAATAATGACCCATAACACACCTTTAAGACTACCACTGGCTTGCTAAAGAAGCTGTTGAGCATCTGTGAGGCATCCTCAAAGTGGGGCAGCACAGGGTTTCTACCTTCCACCAGATTTGTGATGTCATCATGGAGGAGTGAACCTTTGAAGCTCTGGTGAACTCCATGTCCAAGATGCTTAACCCCTTAAGGACCATGGGGGTACGGGTATGCCCTGATGTCCTGGTACTTAAGGACCAGGGGCCTATTTGTACCCACATTGGAATTACGGTCCCAGCCCCTCGCGGGTGTGGACCAGACCAGGATGCCTGCTGAAATCATTCAGCAGGCACCCCGTTCAAACCCCTGGGGGGTCCTGAGACCCCTCCTCCATGTCGGGGATCGCCACAAATCGCCGATCAATTCAATTCAGCAATTTGGGGCGATTTCAGGCTGATCGGGTCTGTGGTGACCCGATCGCGGGAAAATAGGGATGATCAGAGCTGTCAGAGACAGCTCCGACCATCCTGAAGGATAGGAGTAAGGTGGCAGGGGTGCCACCTCCTCCTATCCCCTGCCATTGGTCGGTTAGGATTGACCACCCATTGGCAGTTGGGGGCGGGGGGTTTAAAGTTAAAATTCCACTCTGCCCACCCCTGGATGTCTGGGCAGAGCGGGGTGAAGATGGCGGTGAGTGCCGGAGTACCTGACTGCAATAAGACACCGGCGAGGGGCGGCATGGGACTGGCGATTGTGGCAGGACTGGCGGCAGAAAGGAGGCGGAGGCAGCAGTGAAGATCAGTGGTAAGTGATCTTCACTGCTGCCTTCTAGGAGTTGCCAAACTACAACTTCCAGCATGCCCAGACAGTCCAGACATGCTGGGAGTTGTAGTTCTGTAACATCTGGCCTTTCAAATGTTGCAGAGCTACAACTCCCAGCATGCTTGGACAGTCTGGGCATGCTTGGAATTGAAGTTTTGCAACATCTGGAGGGCTACAGTTTGGACACTACTACACAGTGGTCTCCCGACTGTTCTCCTCCAGTTGTTGCATAACTACAACCCCCAGCAGTTCCTCTGGACATGCTGGGAGTTGTAGTTTTTCCACAACTGGAGGCACACTGGTTGGGAAACACTGAGTTAAGTAACAAGCTCTCAGTGTTTTGCAACCAGTGTGCCTCCAGCTTTTGCATAACTATAACCCCCAGCATGCACGAACAGCCAAAGGGCATGCTGAGAGTGTTAGTAGTATTCCTCCAGCTGTTACATAACTACAAGTCCCAGAATGTGTCTGGAATTGAAGGCCATGTGTGTTTACAAAGCCCCCATGGTGCCAGAACAGAGGACCCCCCACATGTGATCCCATTTTGGAAACTACACCCCTCAAGGAATGTAATAAGGGGTGCAGTGAGCATTTACACCCCATAGATGTCTGACAGATTTTTCGAACAGTCGTCCATAAAAATGAAAAATTTTATTTTTTATTTGCACAGCCTACTGTTCCAAACATCTGTCAAAAGCCAGTGGGGTGTAAATGCTCACTGCACCCCTTATTACATGCCGTGAGGGGTGTAGTTTTTGAAATATGGTTACATGTGGGGGGGGGGGTCCATTGTTCTGGTAGCATGGGGGTTTTGTAAACTCACATAGCCCCTACTTCCATTCCAAAATAAATTCTCTCTCCAAAAGCCCAATGGTGCTCTTTCTCTTCTGAGCATTGTAGTTCGCCCGCAGAGCCCTTTACATCCACATATGAGGTATTTCCATACTGAGAAGAAACGGGGTTAAAATTTTGGGAGGCTTTTTCTCCTATTATCCCTTGTGCAAATGAAAAATTTGGGGGTAACACCAGCATTTTATGAAAAAATATAGAATTCTTCATTTTCACGTCCAACTTTAGCAGAAATTTGTCGAACATCTGTGGGTTGTAAAGGCTCACTATACCCCTTGTTACGTTCCTTGAGGGGTGTTGTTTCCCAAATAGTGTGCCATGTTGGGCTTTTTGCTGTTCTGGCACATAGGGGCTTCCTAATTGTGACATGCCCCCCAAAAACCATTTCAGCAAAATTTGCTTTCCAAAAGCCAAATGTGGCTCCTTCTCTTCTGAGCATTGTTGTGCATCCACAGAGCACTTTCTGTCCACATATGGGATATTTCCATACTCAGAAGAAATGGGGTTACAAATTTTGGGGGGCAGTTTCTCCTATTACCTCTTGTAAAAATTGTAAATTGGGGAAAAAAATGCAGTTGAGTGAAAAAAAAAATCATTTACATTTCTGACTTTAACGAAAAGTCTTCAATCACATGTGGGTTGTTAAGGCTCAATGCACCCCTTGTTACATTCCTTGAGGAGTGTAGTCTCCAAAATAGTGTGCCATGTACTTTTTTTGCTGTTATGGCACCATAGGGGCTTCCTAAATGCGACATGCCCCTCGAAAATTATTTTGGCAAAATTTCCTTTCAAAAAGTCAAACTTGGCTCCTTCTCTTCTGAGCATTGTAGTGCACTCATAAAGCACTTTGGCTGACATTTATCATTGTCTTTAGACAGTTTTTTGTGTCTACAAAAGGCACAAAAAGGCGCAAGCAGGGTTTATTTGCGCCTTTTTTGCACCTTTTTGTTTACACATTTCTGCTGGTTTTGAGTTGCAATCCACTCATTTTGGCAATACACATGATATAGAAGGGATTTATAAACGGCGCCTTTTTGTAAAAAGGCGCAAAAAAGGCACAAAGCCAATGAAAAGTCTCTAAAACTACACCATCCCAGAGCTGGCGTAGCTTTTTAGTCTATGTGAAGAGAGAAATTTGAGAAAATGCTTACCTGCACAAAATTTATCAAATGCTCTGTGAACATTTAATAAATTTGGTGCTCCTACACATAACCAGCACACAAAAAAAGGTGTAAACAAAATGCTTCACTTACACCTACAATGATAAATGTGGGCCTTTGTGTCCACACATGGGGTATTTCCATAGAAGAAATGGGGTTATAACTATTGGTGGGCATTTTCTCCTATTACCTTTTCATTTACACATCCGACTTTACCGAGAAGTCGTCAAACACCTGTGAGGTGTTAAGGCTCACTGTACCCCTTGCTACGTGCCATGAGGGGTGTAGTTTCCAAAATAGTATGCCATGTGGAATATTTTTTGCTGTTATGGCACCATATGGGCTTCCTAAATGAGACATGCCCCCCAAAAACCATTTCAGCAAAATTCACTTTCCAAAATCCCTTTGTCGCTCCTTCGCTTCTGAGCCCTCTAGTTCACCCACAGAGCACTTTACGTTCACATATGAGGTATTTCCTTAAAAATTCAACAACTGGGTCTACAAGAACATGTTAGTGTAAAAGATGGAGATTTTGAATTTTCTCCTTCAATTTGCTGCTATTCCTGTAAAACACCTAAAGGCTTAACAAACTTTCTGAATGTCATTTTGAATGCTTTGAGGGGTGCTTTTTTATAATGGGGTTGTTTATGGGGTATTTGTAATATGAAGGCCCTCAAATCCATTTCAAATCTGAACTGGTCCCTGAAAAATTCCGATTTTGCTAATTTTGCGAAAAATTGGAAAATTGCTGCTAAACTTTGAAGCCCTTTGATGTCTTACAAAAATAAAAACTTGGCAATTTTATGATGCAAACATAAAATAGACATATTGGGGAAGATTTATCAAAACCTGTGTAGAGGAAGAGTGGTGCAGTTGCCCATAGCAACCAATCAGATTTCTTCTTTGATTTTCAAAGAGGCCAGTGAAAAATTAAAGAAGCGATCTGATTGGTTGCTATGGGCAACTGCACCACTCTTCCTCTACACAGGTTTTGATAAATCTCCCCCATTGTATATGCGAATCAATATATAATTTATTTGGCATATCAATTTTCCTTACAAGCAGAGAGCTTTAAAATTGGAAAAATGCTAAATCTTCAAATTTTTGGAATTTTTCACCAAGAAATGATGCAAGTATCGACGAAAATTTACCACTATGTTGAAGTAGAATATGTCACGAAAAAAAATTCTCGGAATCAAATTCACAAGTAAATGGATCCCAGAGATATTAATGCTTAAAGTGACAGTGGTCATATGTGCAAAAAATGCTCTAATCCTTAAGGTGAAAATAGGCTTGGTCCTTAAGTGGTTAAAGAGTACCTCTCATTAACTTGATAAATTACCAGTTCACTGCCCCATGATGATAAACTACCCCCTGACTTTATTTTTATAATTTTTTTGTTTTCTACCTTGATATTGCTCTGTACTTTCTGCTAAGTCTGTTTCAGGTTTACAGACTGGGAAGGGGTGCTACCCAGCAGGCTGTGACATTATCTGAAGCCATACAGGGGTGAACTTCCTCCCTCAGGGTACGTTCACACGTGCGGATTTTCGCAGCATATTTCGCTGAAGGACCTCCTATATGCTGCCTTTATATGTGACTGCTCGAAGTGGCAATACGCCGCTACAAGCAGACACACTGCGATGTGCGAGTCGCAGCGCGCATGCGCAGTATACTCGCACATCGCGGCAGCTCTTGGCCTAGCTCAGGGAAGTGGCCGCGATGTGTGCAAGTACACCGCGCATGCACGGCGGCTGGCACATCGCAGTGTGTCTGCTCGCAGCGGCGTATTGCCGCTCCGAGGAGGCACATTTAAGGGCACCATACAGAGGTCCTTCAGCGGCGGATCTGCAGCTTAAAAGAAGCTGTAAATCCGCACGTGTGAACGTAACCTTACTCTGCAATCAACAGCAAACGGCAGTTCAGTGTGAGATGAGCTGTGATTGGATAAGTTTGCACCCCCCCTCCTCCTCAGCACCCCAGACTGCATTTCCTGATTTTGAACTTCTGCAAGGCCAGCAGGAGTCCAAAGTATGTGCAAGAGATGGGGTGGGGGAATGTGCTCTGGACAAGTAGGGAGACACATAGTGGCAACTTTTTTAATCACAAATAAAACATAGAAAATTTCATTTAAAAAAAAAAAGATTTTTTATTTACCATAAGGAGTGCAATAGCAAAAATTTGTTTTAATGAGAGTGCCCATTTAAAGGGGTACTCCAGTGCTTAGACATCTTATCCCCTATCCAAAGGATAGGGGATAAGATGCCTGATCGTGGGAGTCCTGCCGCTGGGGACCCCGGGGATCATGCACGCGGCACCCCGGCGACTACAGGGCGGGCGGCGTGTGACGTCACGCCCCCGCCCCGTGTGATGTCACGCTCCGCCCCTCAATGCAAGCCTACGGGAGGGGGCGTGATAGCTTCCCGTAGGCTTGCAATGAGGGGCGGAGCGTGACATCACACGGGGGCGGGGGGCATGACGTCACACTCCACCTGCCTTATAGTCACCTGTAATCAGTCCCGGAGAGAACACACTCCGGGGACTGATTACAAACGTGGTGCCGCGTGCATGATCCCGGGGGTCCCCAGCCGCGGGACTCCCGCGATCAGGCATCTCATCCCCTATCCTTTGAATAGGGGATAAGATGTCTAAGCACCGGAGTACCCCTTTAAGGCAGTACTGGAAAATACTAGTGACCACTCAAAATATTGTCACTTTGGGCCCAATTTGGATAATTTCACTCAGAAGTTTACCAATTTTTGTTGTTGTTTTTTTTTTTTAATCAACTGGTGGCATAAAGTTAAACAGATTTGTAAATCACTTCCATTAAAAAATCTTAATTCTTCCAGTACTTATTAGCTGCTGAATACTACAGAGGAAATTCTTTTCTTTTTGAAACATAGAGTTCTCTGCTGAATCACAAGCACAGTGCTTTCTGCTGACATCTCTGTCCATTTTAAGAACTGTTAAGAGTAGGAGAAAATCCTCATAGCAAACATATGCGGCTCTGGACAGTTGCTAAAATGGACAGAGAAGTCAGCAGAGAGCACTGTGCTCGTGATGTCAGCAGAGAGCACTGTGTTCCAAAAAGAAAATAATTTCCCACTATTGATTAATGCAAGTTGTTTAAAATAACAGTTAACTTTAACCCCTTAAGGACGCAGGGTTTTTCGGTTTTTGCACTTTCGTTTTTTCCTCCCCACCTATTAAAAATCATAACCCTTTCAATTTTGCACCTAAAAATCCATATGATGGCTTATTTTTTGCACCACGCATTCTACTTTGCAGTGCCATCAGTCATTTTACCCAAAAATCTACAGCGAAACAGAAAAAAAAAACATTGTGGGAAGAAATTGAAGTAAAAACGCCATTTTGTAAATTTTGGGGGCTTCCGTTTCTATGCAATACATTTTTGAGTAAAAATGACACCTGATCTTTATTCTGTAGGTCCATATGATTAAAATGATGCCCTACTTATATCGTTTTGATTTTGTCATACTTCTGGAAAAAATCATAACTACATGCACGGAAAGTCATACGTTAAAAATTGTCATCTTCTGACCCCTATAACTTTTTTATTTTTCTGCATATGGGGTGGTATGAGGGCTCATTTTTTGCGCCGTGATCTGAAGTTTTTAGCGGTACCATTTTTGTATTGATCAGACTTTTTGATAGCTTTTTATTCATTTTTTCATGATATAAAAAACAACCAAAAATACGTTATTTTGGACTTTGGAATTTTTTTACGCGTACACCATTGACCGTGCGGTATAATTAATGATATATTTTTATAGTTCGGACATTTACGCACGTGGCGATACCACATATGTTTATATTTATTTTTATTTACATGGTGTTTTTTTTTATGGGAAAAGGGGGGTGATTTGAACTTTTATTAAGGAAAGGGTTAAATCACATCTATTAACTTTTTTTACACTGTTTTTTTGCAGTGTTATAGCTCCCATAGGGGGCTATAAAATTGCATATACTGATTGCCAGCACTGTTCACTGCAAAGCCATAGCTTTGCAGTGATCAATGTTATCGGCGATCGATTGCTCAAGCCTGCTTGGAGCCGAAGGGACACACCGGAGGAAGGTAAGAGGACCTCCACTCGTGTCCCAGCTGATCGGGACACCGCATTTTCACTGCGGTGGTCCCGATCAGCCCCACTGAGCAGCCGGGCAGCTTTCACTTTCGTTTTGGGCTCGGCGTTCAACTTTGAACGCCGCGTCTAAAGGGTTAATAGCGCGCGGCACCGCGATTGCTGCCGTGCGTATTAGCCCCAGGTCCCGGCTTCAGATACATGCTGGGACCGACCCGATATGACGCGGGGTCACCACGCGACCCCACGTTATATCGCGGGAGTCGGCCAAGGATGTAAATATACGTCCTTGGTCGTTAAGGGGTTAAGTGGCCTTTATCTGTAAATACTTTTGCACACCTATTTTAGATGGTTAAAATCATTATCATAGATCTAAAAATGTTATCAAGATATTCACACATTGCTGTGTGTAAATACAATCACCTAGCAGTTGAACCACCTACACATAGGTGCCTGAATCTATGATTACAACCAGGTTGTGCAAGTAAAAATGTGTGTATTCTTATGGCATTTAAATCTACCTATGCAATTGTCCAGAAAGATGAGCTATGTAAAGCTATTTGGCTAGATCCTCACTCATTTCGCTGTAATGTGGCAGTTAGTGACATGGCCTGAACATTGTGGTCACTAGCGATTTTCTTTCACTGGCTATAAATGATTAGTTCTTCAGCATACACAATGATTAAAGTAAAAGCAACATCTGACTTTCATCTGGAGTT
Source organism: Hyla sarda (assembly GCF_029499605.1). Lineage (NCBI taxonomy): Eukaryota > Metazoa > Chordata > Amphibia > Anura > Hylidae > Hyla > Hyla sarda. The sequence goes on along the minus strand of NC_079196.1, from coordinate 93,535,949 downwards.
AATAATAATAATAATAAAAATAATAACAGTAATAATAATAATCATGAAAATAATAATAATAAATCACATTAAATATTTATTGAATACAGAAAACTTGATTGAAAATATTTTCACTACTGAGCAAATTTAATCAGAGAATAATAATGATTTTGTGCTACATGATGCATACAAAAAAAAAAAACTGGGATAAAGGCAGCAAAGCAAATGGCCTCATTAAATAGGTCTGCACCTTTAACCTTAAGCACAGCAGATCAGTTAATTATCAGTTGACTGGTTAGCTATCTATTTATTTTATTAGTAATTATTGCACCAGTGTTCTAAAAAGAATGTGTTGTTCAAAGTCTAAACGTGTCTGTTCCTTAGCCCCAAGTTTTATTTTTATCATTAAATGCTCCCAAGTTCATAATTAACAGATAATTAGCTGCTTTGTATCTGCACCATGAGTTCTCGGGGTGTAATAAAAGCCTTCAATAAATAACACCTATCTAGCAATACTTTTTTCTTATCTAACTATCATCTTATCTTTATTATCAGGGCTTGTTCCTCCTAGAAAGGCAGATGACTGCTATTAAATATGATATTATTACTCAAAGCACCAAACAATGCCAATGGTAACCGACAGACAGAAAGAAATGGCATAATGTGCTATTTCAATCTGACTTTCTGATTTCAAGATTTAGAATAGTCAGATGGTACTCCCTTTAAATATGAAAGAAAAATAACCCAATTGCATTATATTTTACATTGACTTTTACTGCACATGTGCCTACTAGGGTTAAAAAGCAATAATAAACTTGTATGTAATCGTTGCACGATCTTATCAGAACTACAGATATTTGAGATAAGGTGTTAATTATGGACAGAAGATATAGTCACACATTGCAGACTTCCTGCCCACTAATCACATTGAAGGACGCTGCAGCCTAAAACAGATGGTTATCTTGAATTATAGCTGGTCATAGACTTAGTATAAATTTTATATTTATATAACACAAGACCAACACATTCAGCAGCATTTTACAATATTAAGGATAACTGTGCAGATATTAAGACATTACAGATTACCAAAGAAATTATTAATTCAAAGAAGAGGAGTGAGGGCTCTGCACATAAGAGCTTACTATCTATGAGGAAATAGGGCTGAAACAAGTGATGAACGTGCTTGCTAAAAAAAAGCTAATAAATAAAAAATTTAAAAATAGATATATACTGTACTACACATGTGGCTATGTTCACATACAGTATTTTGATCAGTATTTTTAGCCAAAATCGGGAGTGAAAAAGACACAAAGAAAAAGTATAGGGGAAAGATTGGACCTCTTTTGTGCTTTGGATCCACTCCTGGTTAGGCTAAACATACTGAAACAACAATGATATACTGAAGACAACAATGATAAATTCCCCACAAAGTTTAAAACAAGTTTTTATGTTAAACATAGTTTAATAATGTTTTGTAGGGTTGAGTGAGCCAAGTCCAACAAACCTGGTCGTGCTCTGAACTTTAGAATGAATTTACCTTGCCGAACTTTCAATCCTTTCTTGGCTTGGCCCACGCAGGCTTGGCATCATTGTTACTATTAGCAGAAGAGATGAGGAACCATGATGCTTTGGCGCCTGAATGAATGGTGGAAGTAATAGGAACAATGAGATGACATCAGGGAAGCCCAGCATCCCATGCAGCTAAAAGCAAGATCACATGACCCCAGGTTATTGCATCATAGCTTGCATTATGTGACATCCAGCTCCCAGGCCAATCAGGAGTCAGAATAAGGGTGGGTTTAAGAGGCTAATAAAGCCATGTGCACTACTTTGGGGGCGCCATCTTGAAGAGAAAGCTAAGAGAGCAGGAACTGCTGATCCCAGAAAGCCTTAATCCAATAGAAAGCTGAGTAAAGCATTAATCAGTGAGCTGACCTCAGACAGTGACCTCCTGTCAATAATGTGTCCAGTTGGCGCACTATAGATCCCAGTGGTGTCACTCACTACAGAACAAGCCCATAAAAGCAATCACATTACAAAGCAAGCTGAGTAAAGCAGTGGGCTGATTTGTATTTTAACATAAATACGCATTAATAGCATTTATAGTGAACAGGGAATATTCACTTAGGCCATGTTTCCTGTATTATGTGGGTTTAACCCCTTAAGGACTCAGGGTTTTTCCGTTTTTGCACTTTCGTTTTTTCCTCCTTTCCTTTTAAAAATTATAACCCTTTCAATTTTCCACCTAAAAATCCATATTATGGCTTATTTTTGGCGTCACCAATTCTACTTTGCAGTGACATCAGTCATTTTACCCAAAAATTCACAACGAAACGGAAAAAAAAATCATTGTGCAAAATCGAAGAAAAAACGCCATTTTGTAACTTTTCAGTGCTTCCGTTTCTACGCAGTGCATATTTCGGTAAAAATGACACCTTATCATTATTCTGTAGGTCCATACGGTTAAAATGATACCCTACTTATATAGGTTTGATTTTGTCGCACTTCTGGAAAAAATCATAACTACATGCAGAAAAATGTATACGTTTAAAAATGTCCTCTTCTGACCCCTATAACTTTTTTATTTTCCACGTACAGGGCAATATGAGGGCTCATTTTTTGTGCTGTGATCTGAAGTTTTTATCGGCATGATGTTTGTTTTGATCGGACTTTTTGATCACTTTTTATAAATTTTTTAATGGTATAAAAAGTGACCAAAATACGCTTTTTTGGAATTTGGATTTTTTTTTGCGCGTACGCCATTGACCGTGCGGTTTAATTAATAAAATATTTTTATAGTTTGGACATTTACGCACGCGGCGATACCACATATGTTTATTTTTATTTACACTGTTTTATTTTTTTATGGGAAAAGGGGGGTGATTCAAACTTTTATTAGGGAAGGGGTTAAATGACCTTTATTAACACTTTTTTTTTTTACTTTTTTTTTGCAGTGTTATAGGTCCCATAGGGACCTATAACACTGCACACACTGATCTCTCATCCTGATCACAGGCGTGTATTAACACGCCTGTGATCAGTGTTATCTGCGCTGGACTGCTCCTGCCTGGATCTCAGGCACGGAGCAGTCATTCGTCGATCGGACACCGAGGAGGCAGGTAAGGGCCCTCCCAGTGTCCTGCAAGCTGTTTGGGATGCCGCGATTTCACCGCGGCGGTCCCGAACAGCCCGACTGACTAGCCAGGATGCTTTCACTTTCGCTTTAGAAGCAGCAGTCAGCTTTTACCGCCACTTCTAAAGGGTTAATACCGCACATCGCCGCGATCGGCGATGTGTGGTATTAGCCGCGGGTCCCGGCCGTTGATGAGCGCCGGGACCGACGTAATGTGATGCAGCGATATCGCGGGAGCTGGCGCAGGACGTAAATATACGTCCTGCGTCGTTAAAGGGTTAATCAAACATATAGTATTTCTACCTAAACTTTGCATAAATACGTATTTAAAGCATCAATAGTAAATGTGGAAAACGCATTTTTGCCCAAGTTACATTTTTTCTGGGTGTAATCAAACATATAGTATTTCTACCACAGTTTAACATAAATATGTATTTAAAATGTTTATAGTGAACGAAGAATACGCATTTTAGGCCTCTGTATGTATTTTCTGGGTTTAATTAAACAAAATTAACCTGAGTTTAACAGAAATACACATTAAGGGTAGGGTAACACACAGCACATACGCAGTATATTTGACGCTGCGAGAAATTCAAGAGACAGTGGCAAATGCGCTGCACATTTTGCTAATAGCAGATACATAGGGCTTCCTCACTCCAGCCCTGTGTTTGCAGTAAGGTTTAGAAGTGGGCTCAGCTAACTGGCATAACTGTGATGCGCAGCCCACCTCCGAACCTCACTGCACACATAGGGCTGCAGTGGGAAAAGCCCTGTGTGTCTGCTTCTAGCACATACGCAATGTATTTACTTCTGCCCAGCAGATTTCTCCCAGTGTCAAATATGCTGCGTATGCGCTATGTGTGGCAGACTAGGATCTATAACAAAAAATACATAATTTTCTCACCCACATATGGCCATGTAAAAACCATGCTATGAAATAGCTACATATCAAAAATCCACATTCACATTTCTCTGCCCTCATAAATACATACCACATACCTACATCTAAGTAGTGTACTATTTTGTACCTGTTAATCTGTCAAGGGCCTACATACTGTGAAAGGACAGCCAAAAGTAATCACCGGCTGGTGTTATACTCAAATAATTTTTGAAGCGTACAGTAGTACATTTTTCTGCCCTTATAAGTGCATACTAGAGATGAGCGAAATTACAGTAAATTTGATTCCTCACAAACTTCTCGGCCCGGCAGTTGATGACTTTTCCTGCATAAATTAGTTCAGCTTTCAGGTGCTCCGGTGGGCTGGAAAAAGGTGGATACAGTCCTAGGCAAGAGCATACTACATTCTACATACCTGCATCTAAGTGGTGTACTATTTTGTACCAGTTAATCTGTCAAGGGCCTACATACTGTGAAAGGACAGCCAAAAGTAATCAACTGCTAATATTTTACTCCAATACATTTTTAAGTATATTGTAGCACATTTTTCTGCCCTCATATGTGCATACCACATACGTACATCTAAGTAGTGTACTATTTTGTGTCTATTAATCTGTCAAGGGCCTAGATACTGTGAAAGTCCAGGCAAAAGTACTCACCGGCTGGTGTTTTTACTCGGGTACTTTTTTAAGTGTACTGTAGCGCATTTTTCTGCCCTCATAAGTGCATACCACATACGTACATCTAAGTAGTGTACTATTTTGTGCCTATTAATCTGTCAAGGGCCTAGATACTGTGAAAGTCCAGGCAAAACTACTCACCGGCTGGTGTTTTTATTCAGATACTTTTAAAAGTGTACTATTACCAAAGTAATCACCAGCTGGTGTTTTACCCCAGTGCTTTTTTAAAGCATGCTGTAGAGCATTTTTCTGCCCTCATAAGTGCATACCACATACCTATATCTAAGTAATGTACTATTTTTTACCTGTTAATCTGTCAAGGGCCTAGATACTGTGAAAGTCCAGGCAAAAGTACTCACCGGCTGGTGTTTTTACTCAGATACTTTTTTAAGTGTACTGTAGCGCATTTTTTTGCCCTCATAGGTGCATACCACATAAGTACATCTATGTAGTGTACTATTTTGTACAGATTAGTCTGACAAGGGCCTAGATACTATGAAAGTCCAGGCAAAAGTACTACCCGCCTGTTGTTTTTAACTCAGATACTTTTTTAAGTGTACTGTAGCGCATTTTTTTGCCCTCATAAGTGCATACCACGTACCTACATCTAAGTAGTGAACTATTTTATACCTGTTAATCTGTCAAGGGCCTAGATACTGTGAAAGTCCAGGCAAAAGTAATCACCAGCTGGGGTTGTATTCAGATACTTTTTTAAGTGTACTGTATCGCATTTTTCTACCCTCATAGGTGCATACCACATAAGTACATCTAAGTAGTGTACTATTTTGTACAGATTAGTCTGACAAGGGCCTAGATACTGTGAAAGTCCAGGCAAAAGTACTACCCGCCTGTTGTTTTTAACTCAGATACTTTTTTAAGTGTACTGTAGTGCACTTTTCTGCCCTCATAAGTGCATACCACATACGGACATCTAAGTAGTGTATTATTTTGTACCTGTTAATGTGTCAAGGGCCTAGATGCTGTGAAAGTCCAGGCAAAATTACTCACCGGCTGGTGTTTTTACTCAGATACTTTTTTAACACGTTAAGGACCATGGACGTGTATACACTTCCAGGCTGGATGCACGTTCCGCCATTAGGACGTATATACTCGTCCATGGTTCTCGTGGGTGCTGCCCAGTGCACCCATGAGATGGCGACAGGGACTCGGCTGTAACACACAGCCGGGACCCTGCCGCACTGCCTGGACTGAAGTAAACTTCGGTCATGGCAGTTTAACCCTTACAGCCGCGGTCGGAAGTAAGTCGGCTGTAAGTGTTATGACAGATGGAGGGAGCTCCTTCTATCTTCCCTGCAGCACCACGCAGGGCGATTGTGGGGTGCTATGTGTGATCCCCAGCGGGCGGGAACCTACCGCTCTGCCGGTACCGTAGAAAACTTTGGTCCCGACAGTTTAACCCTTACAGCCGCGGTCGGAAGCGACCGCAAGCTCTGAGGAGTTTTGACAGAGGGAGGGGGCTCCCTCTGTCTCTCTCCTATAGCACCCCGCAATGATCGTGGGGTGTTGCTGGTTACCTGGGCAGCCGGGGGTCTTTAATAGGACCCCCAGGTCTGCCCCCGTTATTGGCTGTTAGAACGTGCCTGAGGCACGTCCTGATATGCTGCCTGCCAGTGTAAAACTGGCAGACAGCATGCAACTGCAATGTTTTGGAATACTAACCCCTTGGGGACGGAGCCCATTATAACCCTAAGTAAGGTAGCATTTTTTGTAAATCTCACAACTATCAATTTATGCATTAATAACTCTGGGATGCTTTTAAATTTGATTCAGAGATATTCGTGACATATTCTACTTTATGTTAGTGGTAAATTTACGTCGATACTTGCATCATTTTTTTTATTCATTCCAAAATTTCTGGAAAAATTAGAAAATTTAGCATTTTTCTAACTTTGAAGCACTCTGCTTGTAAGGAAAAGGGACATGTCAAATAAATTACATATTGATTCACATATACAATGGGGGATATTTATCAAAGTTGTCTATGTCCCGCATCAATATAGACCAAACTACAGAGGGTTAGTCTGGTCTATTGTGCACCTAATTTATCAAATGGCGCACAGCTCTTGATAAATTCTGTGCACAGACTTCGTGATCTATGCTTTAGTCTATATTTAAACCTGCTCCAACATGCTCTGACATTTCAGCGTACTTTCAGCCTATGCGACTTGTCGCTGAAAAGTCGCTTTTGATAAATTCAGCACCAATGCATTTTCCAATGCATTTCAGTCTAAAATAGACTTGCATGCATCATGTTCTAAAAATCCTCTAGAGCAAAAGTCGCAGAAAAGTCGCACATATTTAGACTGCGACTTTCTGTGCGACAAATTTAGACAAGAAAAACCAGTCTAAATCCTTTGATAAATCTCCCCCAATATGTCTACTTTATGTTCGCATCATAAAGTTGACATGTTTTAACTTTTTGAAGACATCAGAGAGCTTCAAAGTATAGCAGCAATTTTGCTGAAATGGTTTGTGGGGGGCATGTCGCATTTAGTAAGCCCCAGGATGCCAGAACAGTAAAAAAAAAAAAAACACATGGCATACAATTTTGGAAACTACATCCCTCAAGGAATGTAACAAGGGGTATAGTGACCCTTAACACCCCACAGGAAATTGACGAACTTTCGCTAAAGTCGGACGTGAAAATGAAAAATGTGATTTTTAACACTTAAATGCTGGTGTTACCCCAAACTTTTCATTTTCACAAGCATTAATAGGAAAAAATTCCCCACAAAATTTGTAACCCCATTTTTCTCGAGTAAAGAAATACTTCATATGTGGATGTAAAGTGGTCTGTGAGCACACTAGAGGGCTCAAAAGGGAAGGAGCGACATTGGGCTTTTGGAGAGCGAATTTTGCTGAAATGGATTTTGGGGGGCATGTCGCATTTAGGAAGCCCCGATGATGCCAGAACATAAAAAAAAAAACATGGCATACTATTTTGGAAACTACACCCCTTAAAGGGGTACTCCGGTGCTTAGACATCTTATCCCCCTATGCAAAGGATAGGGGATAAGATGCCTGATCGTGGGAGTCCCGCTGCTGGGGATCCCCGGGATCTTGCACGCGGCACCCCATATGTAATCAGTCCCCGGAGCGTGTTCGCTCCCGGTCTGATTACCGGCGACCACATGGCCGGCAGCGTGTGACGTCACGTCTCCGCCCCGTGTGACATCACGCTCCGCCCCTCAATGCAAGCCTACGGGAGGGGGTGTGACAGCTATCACGCCCCCTCCCGTAGGCTTGTATTGAGGGGCGGAGCGTGACGTCACACAGGGGCGGAGGCGTGACGTCACATACGGCCGGCCGTGTGGTCGCCGGTAATCAGACCCGGAGCGAACACGCTCCGTGGACTGATTAAACACAGGGTGCCGCGTGCAAGATCCCGGGGGTCCCCAGCGGCGGGACTCATCCGATCAGGCATCTTATCCCCTATCCTTTGGATAGGGGATAAGATGTCTAAGCACCGGAGTACCCCTTTAAGGAACGTGACAAGGGGTACAGTGAGCCTTAACACAGCACAGATGATTGACAAACTTTCGTAAAAATGCTGGTGTTACCCCAAAGGGGTAATAGGAGAAAAAGCCCCCCAAATTTTTTAACCCCATTTCCTCTGAGTATGGAAATACCCCATATGTGGATGTAAAGTGCTCTGTGGGCGAACTACAATGCTCAGAAGAGAAGGAGCGCCTTTGAGCTTTTAGAGAGAGAATTTGTTTGGAATGGAAGTCAGGGGCCATGTGCGTTTACAAAGCCCCCGTGGGACCAGAACAGTGGACCCCCCCCCCATGTGACCCCCTTTTGGAAACTTCACCCCTCACAGAATTTAATAAGGGATGCAGTGAGTATTTACAGCCCATTAAAAGATCTGTGGAACAGTGGGCTGTGCAACTGAAAAATTAAATTTTTTATTTTTACGGACGACTGTTAAAAAAATCTGTCAGACACCTGTGGGGTGTAAATGTTCACTGTACCCCTTATTATATTCCATGAGGGATGTAGTTTCCAAAACGGGGTCACCTGTGGAGGTGGTCCACTGTTCTGGCACCATGGGGGCTTTGTAAACCCACATAGCCTTCAATTACAGCCTAATTCTCTCTCAAAAAGCCCAATGGCGCTCCTTCTCATCTGAACATTGTAGTTCCCCTGCAGAGCACTTTACATCCACATATGGGGTATGTTCTTACTCTGAAAAAATGGTGTTACAAATTTTGGGAGGCTTTTTTCCTATTATCCCTTGTGAAAATGAAAAATTTGGGGTAACACCAGCATTTCAGGGGAAAAAAAACAAGTTTTTAAATTGCATGTCCAACTTTAACGAAAATTTGTCAGAGACCTGTGGGGTGTTAAGGCTCACTGTACCCCTTGTTACATTCCGCGAGGGGTGTAGTTTCCAGAATGGGGTCACATGTGGGTTGTTTTTTTTGCGTTCATGTCAGAACCGCTGTTACTACCAGCCACCCCTGTGCAAATCACCAATTTAGGCCTCAAATGTACATGGCGCTCTCTCACGCCTGAGCCATGTAGTTCATCTGCAGAGCATTTTACGTCCACATATGGGGTATTTCCGTACTCGGAAGAAATTGCGTTAGAGAATTTGGGGGTCTTTTTCTCCTTTTACCTCTTGTGAAAATGAAAAGTATAAGGCAACACCAGCATGTTAGTGTAAAAATTTTAATTTTTTTACACGCTGGTGTAGCCCCCAACTTTACCTTTTCATAAGTGGTAAAAGGAGAAAAATCCCCCCAAAATTTGTAACGCAATTTCTCCTCAGTACGGAAATATCCCATATGTGGCCTTAAACTGTTGCCTTGAAATACAACAGGGCTCTGAAGTGAGAGAGCACCATGCGCATTTGAGGCCTAAATGAGGAATTTGCAACAGGGGCAGACTCGGATACAAGGATGGGGCTTGTTTCCATCAAAACCCTACAGCAGTGTTTCCCAAACAGGGTGCCTCCAGGGAGGCTCCATTTAGGAAACATTGCTGTATGAGACGTTTTCCTTTTTTATTAGGGGAGGGGGAGGGGTGGACGTGTAAGGGGGTGTATATGTAGTGTTTTACTTTTTATTTTGTGTTAGTGTAGTGTAGTGTTTTTAGGGTACATTCAAACGGTTGGGTTCATAGGGCCGCAGCTCAAACTTGTAGAAGGAAACCCATTGTAAACCTGCCTGGGTGAATGTACCCTGTACATTCACATGGGGGGGAGGGGGGGGGTGATGCCCCACACCATCAGCTGTGGCAAAACTACAACTCCCAGAATGCACTGACATTCCATACATGCTGGGAGTTGTAGTTTTGCAACAGCTGTATGCACACTGGTTGGGAAACACTGAGCTAGACAACCCATGTGCCTCCAGCTGTTGCAAAACTACAACTCCCAGCATGTACAGTCTGTCAGTGCATTCTGGGAGTTGTAGTTTTGCAACAGCTGGAGGCACACAGGTTGGAATCACTGAGTTTGGAAACAGACTCTAGCTCAGTGTTTCCCAACCAGTTTGCATACAGCTGTTACAAAACTACAATTCCCAGCATGGCCAGGCAGTCAGGGATGCTGGGCGTGTAGTTCTGCAATATCTGGCCCTTTAGATGTTGCAGAACTACAACTCCCAGCATGCCTGGACAGTCTGTAGTTATGCAACAACTGGGGAAGAACAGTTTGCAGACCGCTAAGTAGTGGTCTCAAAACTGTAGCCCTCCAGATGTTGCAAAACTTCAACTCCAAGCATGCCCAGACTGTCCAGGCATGCTGGGAGTTGTAGTTCTGCAACATTTGAAGGGCCAGATATTGCAGAACTACACTGCTCAGCATCCCTGACTGTCTGGGCATGCTGAGAATTGTAGTTTTGCAACATCTGGAGAGTTATAGTTTGGAGACCACCATATAGTGGTCTCCAAACAGTGCCACTTCAGATGTTGCAAAACTACAACTCCCAGCATGCCCAGACAGTCAGTGCATGCTGAAAGTTGTAGTTTTGCAACATCTGGAGGACTACAGACCACTACACAGTGGTCTCCAAACTGTTGCCCTCCAGATGTTGCAAAACTACAACTCCCAGCATGCCCAGACGGCCTTTGGATGTCTGGGCATGCTGGGAGTTTTAGTTTTGCAGCTTTTAGAAGGCCACAGTGAAGAACACTTACCGCAATCTTCACTGCAGCCTTCTCCACCGCCGCACTTTCCGGTAGCTGCTCCAATGATGCCGCCGCTGTTGCTCAGAGTTGCCGCTGCCAGTCTGGGTAACCCGGCCATGCTCCCCCTTCACTGCCCATGCCCCCCCCCCCCCACTCTGCCCAAGCTTCGATCGGCGAGCAGAGCGGGGGAAATGAACTCTCGCCCCCTCCTGCCATTGGTGGTCGTTCTGACTGACTAATGGCAGGAGATAGGTGGAGGTGGCAACACTGCCACCTCGCTCCTATCCTTTAGGATGGCCGGAGATGTCTCTGACAGCTCCGATCATTCTTATTTTCCGGGCGATCGGGTCATCAGTGGCCCAATTGGCCCGGATCGGCACAAATCGCAGGTCTGAATTGACCGGCGATTTGCGTTGATCGCCAACATGGGGGGGGTCTCAGGACCCTCCTAGGCATTGCCATGGGATGCCTGCTGATAGATATCAGCAGTGATCCCGGTCCGATCACCGCCCTCCGTCCCCAAGGAGCTAAGTATTCCAAAGCATTAAAAAAAGTGTAAAAAAATATAATATAAATAGAAGTGTAAAAAAGAAAGTGTAAAAACAATAAGTGTAAAAAAAAGTGTAAATTTTTTTTAAAAGTGTAAAATAAATTATAAAAATACATTTATTAAATAAATATAATAAAAAATAAAAATGCATAATGTGTAGGATCACACGGCGCACATCCGCAGCATATTACATGCTGCGGATGCCCACCAGCAGTCACAATAATGAGCTCCCTGCTGCGGCTAGGTAGCTTTGTGTGTCCACTCATAGTGGCGGATTTCCCGCTGGCAGTCATGAGCGGACACATTGAGCTACCCAGCCACAGCAGTGATCTTGCCCTTGTGACTGCCAGGGGGCATCTGCAGTGTGAAATAAGCCGCGGATGTGCTCTATGTGACCCTACACTGCGTCCTGTTCATACTGCGTTTCAGCAGTATGTTACAGCCACGCGTCACTGCTAGCTGACCAGAGACCCATCAGAGCGGTCCCTGGTGCAGCCAATACAATTGTAGGGGTGCGGTATTGTTCTGCCAGCTCCGATCCTTTGCAGGCATGAGGTGGGGTCTATAATTCATATAATGATGCCCTGAAAGTCAGTCGGTCAGGCAACCAGACATGGCCTAAGTTGGGGTACTGCCCAGCCCTGGACGAACAGCGTGAAAAAATATGTGCGCATTCCCTCCATTTCAAAAGCGATGTCCCACAAATAAAAAAAATTGTGGGGGAAAAAAAGCTAATTTCTTTTTTTTTACCACTGACTTTGAAATAATTCTAGCCACACAATAAGGGCTCAATGTAGTTTCGAAAAATGTGGTCACTTCTGGTGGTGCAGTACTGTTCTGACAGCTGGAATGCTTTGCAAGAAGAAGTGCGGCCTATAATTTGTATAATGATATCCTGAAAGCCAAATGGGGCTCCTCTTCTTTTGGGTCCCACCAAATATGGCCTAAGCGGGGGAATTACCGAACACGGGACGAACAGCGTAATAAAATATGGGGTGCATTTTCTACTTTTCAGATGTACAAAAAATATGTCCCAAAAATATGTCCCAAAAAGAACATTAAAATTTTTCTAATGATTTTGTAACCATTCCAACCCCCCAAACGGACTCAAAGTACTCACTTTTGGTCAGAGTAAATACCTTAGGGGTGTAGTTTCCAAAATGGGGTCACTTGTGGGGGTTCTATATGGTTCTGGCAGCTAAAACCCTTTGCAGGCATGAAGTGCGGCCTATAATCCCTCCGGCCTAAAATTATGCCCTGAAAGCCAATTGGTGCTCCTCTCTTTCTGGGTCCTACCACGAGGCCACGGAACCAAATATGGCCTAAGCGGGGATATTTCCAAACATGGGCCGAGCAGCTAAATAAAATATAGGGTGCATTTCTTTAAATATGAGAAGCGATGAACAAAAAATTTGTCCCACAAATGATGCATTTGTGAAAAAAAGCAAATCATTTTTTTTTAACACTGACATTGTAATAATTCCTGCCAAAAAACGATGGTGTTAAAATACTCACTGTACCCCCTAGCAAATACCTTTAGGGGTCTAATTTTTAGAATGGGGTCATGGGGGGGGGGGCGGTCCTATGTTCTACCATGTTTCCCCGAAAATGCACCCTACCCCGAAAATAAGCCCTAGCTGGATTATGGGGCAGGCTGCAGATCCGGACCAGATCCGGACCGTGGCTGCCAGTAATGCGGCCGCTCTCAACAACTCCTCCCTCTTGAGTAATGCCCCCCGCTCCCTTTGGCTGGTCCCTCGGCAAGTTGAGCCGGGGCAGGGACGCTGTCGCTTTAAAACGTCCGCGCGTATACATGCCCGATGTCACGGACGTGTCCCTGCCCTGGCTGCTAAGCAGCAGAAGAAGATCCCGCCGACACCGAGAGCAGCTGCTTCTACAAGTTGAGGACGCTATGAAGGTGGGGAAGTGCTGGTTTCCGCTGGGGATAAAATGTGTAGTTTATTATGGCAGAGGGGTGGAGGGCACTGTAGGAGTGTGGAGGACGATGGGGGAAGGGGAGGATGGGGGGCTGTAGGAGTGTGGAGGATGGGGGGGCTGCAGGAGTGTGGAGGATAGGGGGCTGCAGGAGTGTGGAGGATGGGGGCTGCGGGAGTGTGGAGCATGGGGAACTGTAGCAGTGTGGAGGATGGGGGGCTGTGGGAGGATGGGGGCTTTAGCAGTGTGGAAGATGGGGGGTGAGGCATCCTCCACACTGCTACAGCCCCCCATCCTCCCACAGCACCCCATCCTCTACACTCCTGCAGCCCCCCCCCCATAAATAAAATACCCTGAATATAAGCCCTAGTGTTTTCTGTGACTAAAATAAAAAATTTCAAGTTTAAATTGTTAGGCTTCTAAAAATTTTAAAAACAAAATAAATGCTTTCAAAATAAAGTAGACATCTGAAAGTATATGTGTCATAAACTATTTGGTCAGAAAGTATAAATATTTGCAACCTATTAGTGTTAAAGGGGTACTCCCGTGGAAACCTTTTTTTTTTTTTTTTTTTTTTAAATCAACTGGTGCCAGAAAGTTAAACAGATTTGTAAATGACTTCTATTAAAACATCTTAATCCTTCCAATACTTTTTAGGGGTTGTTTAATAAAGAGAAATCCAAAAAAGAAATGCATTTCCTGTGATGTCCTGACCAGCTGTCTGCTGAGCTCTGCTGTCCATTTTAGGAACTGTCCAGAACAGGAGAAAATCCCCATAGCAAACATATGCTGCTCTGGACAGTTCCTAAAATGGACAGCAGAGGTAGCAGAGAGCACTGTGGTCAGGACATCACAGGGAATGCATTTCTTTTTTTTATTTCTCTTTAGTATACAGCCCCTAAAAAGTAATGGAAGGATTAAGATTTTTTAATAGAAGTGATTTACAAATCTGTTTAACTTTCTGGCACCAGTTGATTTAAAAAAAAAAAAAAAAAAGTTTTCCATGGGAGTACCCCTTTAAAATAGCAAAAAATCGTTATTTTTAAAAAATTTCATGATTTTTTGCATTGTAAAAAAAACCTAAAAATATCAGCTTACTTTTATTACGTACATGAAGGAGAACTTGTGACAAAAAACCCAATGTCAGAATTATCGTGATTGGCAAAACGTGACCAGAGTTATTCTGTAATAAAGTCAGACATCCCCGATTAAAAAAAAACAGGCCTGGTCTAGTGGTCTTTCAGGTTTACTTGTGTTGGTCCTGAAGGGGTTAAGTGTACTTTAGCAAATTTTTTTGCCCTCATAAGTGCATACCACATACCTACATCTAAGTAATGTACAATTTTTTACCTGTTAATCTGTCAAGGGCTTAGATACTGTAAAAGTCCAGTAAAAAGTAATCGCCAGCTAGTGTTTTACCCCAGTGCTTTTTTTAAGCGTACTGTAGAGCATTTTTCTGCCCTCATAAGTGCATACCACATACCTACATCTAAGTAGTGTACTATTTTGTAGTTGGTTATCTGTCAAGGGCCTAGATACTGTGAAAGAACAGCCAAAAGTATACACCTGCTGCTGTTCTAGACAAATACTGTTTTAAGCGTAGTGAAGCGTATTGTACTGCCCTCATATACGCACTAAGTATGTCAGGCAGAGAAGTACCAGGAAGTGCACAGAGAAGTGGCAGAACCTAAATTCATCAGGCAGAGGTCACAGCAGACTAGGGGCGAGTGGCAGCAGGAGTCGCAGCTAGAGGCATGCGCTCCAGGTATGAGCTAGCGGTCGTGTCTTGACCAGAAACCCATCTGCCGTCATTGATTGGTTAACACGGTAATCCACTTCATAACAAGTGACATCTGATACCCCCAGTCAAACAATCGGTAGGCTCCTCAGACACAACCCTCAGTTCACATGGCCCGGGAGCAGTCCCTGTCCTCCCATTGCCTCTGTCCTATGCTGTTCCCTCCTCAAAAGAAGTATCTTATGCTGTGGGTTCAGCTGCACTATTCAGTGAGGACGATCTAGTAGAGGATGGTCAGAAGCTACTGCCCAGCCAAGAAGTGGAGGAGACATCGGCTGCTTCCCCTGCTATGCGGGCAAGTAGTGATGAGGAGAGTGACATGAGAGGCGGTGTTGCCAGCATTCATTGTCCTGAAGCAGACAATGTTGAGGAACCTGAGGAGGACATCAGTGACGTGCAGACAGTTGTTAATGATGATGAAGCTGATCGCAATTGGGAGCCGGGTGCAGAAGGGGCTTCATCATCATCAGAAGAAGAGAGTTGCAGGTTGCCCGTGAGGCAGCAGCTGAGCAAGCAAGGTGGTAGCATGGTTGGCAGTCAGCATGGTGGCAGAAGTGGAAATTCTGGAGCCAAACGTGCCTGGGGGAGACCACCTGCTTTGTGGCAGCCTACCTCCCCAGGAGGTAGTGGAACAGGGGTTCCTAGAGATGGAGGCAGTAGCAGTCAATTAGTGCAGACTGTTGGTTGGAAAATCAGCTACTTGGTGATGTGGTAGTTTTTCATCAAGCATCCGGAGGAGGTTAACATAGCCACATGCGAGATATGTCAGCAGAAGGCACCACGACCCTGCATCAACATATGTTTCACCATCATAAAGCGGACTGGGAGAACTGTGGCTCCGATATAGTGGTTCAGCCTGCTGCATCACCCAGTGGCACACCACTCCCTCTTTCAGCCAGCCAAGGCTCCACCACCTCAGCCGAAGGGAGCTGTGTGTCATACCCTCCTTCTGTCGCTCCATATGCTCCTGCTCTTCCAACTTTTAGTCATTCATTCTGCCAACAATCCATCGGTGAAGCCTTGTCCAAGAGACAGCAGTTTGCGCCCACTCATCCAACAGTGCAGAAGCTGAATGTGCTCCTGTGTAAGTTGCTGGTGCTGCAGTCCCTCCCTTTTCTAGTGGTGAACTTTGCACCTTTCAGAGCACTTATGACTTGTGCCGAGACGAGGTAGAGAGTGCCAAGCCATCTTTTCTTTGCGAAGAAGGACGTACCAGTCCTGCACAATTTTGCGGAAGAGAAGGTGGGCTAGTCCTTGAGCCTGTCGGTATGTACCAAAGTGCATGGCAGCGCCGATGTCTGGAGCTGTAACTATGGTCAAGGACAATACATGTCCTTTACGGCTCACTGGGTGAATGTGGTTCCTGCACAGCTACAACACCAACTTGGACAGGCCACGCTACTTCCTCCTCCATGCTCTCAAGCCGTCCTGTGACAGTGTGCGGTTCCGCCTCCTCCTCCACCATGTCCTCAGCTTCCACTGCCCAGACAAGTATCGGTAACCCTTCAGCATACAATGTGTGCAGTGCACGGCGGGGTCATGCTGTCCTTCACATGGTTTTCCTTGGCAAACTGAGTCACACAGGGAAAAAACTGCTAAAAGTAATTCGTAAAGAAATCGGAGCATGGCTTACTCCACTAAAACAAGAAATGGAAACCATGGTGACTGACAACAGGAAGAACATCTTGCATGCATTGCTACTGGGAAGGCTGAGCCATGCGCCCTGCATGGCACACGTGTTCAATCTGGTTGTGAAGCAGTTCCTGAAGTTTTCCCCACATTTGCAAGACATCCTAACAATGGGAAGGAAACTTTGAATGTACTTCAGCCACTCATACACCGCAAGGCACACCCTTCTTGAGCTGCAGTGTCAGAACGGTATCCCCCAACATAGTTTGATTTGTGACATTGCCACACGTTGGAATTCCACCCTTCATATGTTGGACCGACTGTAAGAACAGAGTAAAGCCATCACCGATCTCTTGATGACCCAAGCGGATAGGGGTACTCCCCTGTGTAACTTCAATGTGAACCAGTGGCAGCTCATACGTGACACCTGCCGTTTGCTCAGGCCCTTTGTGGAAGCCACATTATTAGTAAGTCGCCCGGATTACGGGATGAACAACGTCATTCCACTGTTTCATTTCTTACAACAAGTGTTGGAAACGATGGCTGGTCAGGGCACTGGAGACGTGAGCCACATGAGCCCTGTGGGAACTGAACTGGAGGAGGTAGAGGAGGGGCACAGTGGAGCACAGTTTAGGTTTTGCAAAATGGGTTTTTTGAGTAATCTGACAAGAGAAGAGGCCAGAGGAGCAGCCAAAGGAGCTAGAGGGTTATGATGAAGGCGAGACTGAGGATGCAGACACACCGTGGCCGTATGAAGTGGAGATGGAGGCAGGGAGTCTGTCCAAGTCACTTGCACAAATGGCACGATGCATTATCACTTCTGGATCTCCACCTTATTGGACCCTCGCTACCGCCACAAAATAGGGGCCTTTTTTACACCCACTGAGAGGGAGGACAAACTGACCTACTACAGAGGCATCCTATGTAGTCAGTTGGCCGATGCCTATCGGCACCATCGTCCATCCTTTCGCAGGTCTGAATCGGGGGACCCCTGCGCTCACCTTTCACTGCCATGGCTGCTGGGGAGGGGTGGCAGGAGCAGTACCAGCTCCATCAGCAGCAGCCTGAGTCTACAGTCACTGATTAGTACTTTTTTTCACCTGCATAGTGAAGCAACACATTAGCAGCAGGTAGACCCTGAGCCGGACCTTAACCAGCAGGTGGTGGCAAACCTTGACATGCCCATGCCATCACACCTTGAAGATCCGCTGGATTTCTGGTCAGCCAAACTTGATTTGTGGCAGCCCTGGAAAAGCTGTCCTGCGCAGCCAATAGTGTGCCATCAGAGCAGGTGTTTATTGCGGCGAAGGCCATAGTTACCCCAAGGAGAACTCATCTGTCCACGAAAAATGTGAAGATACTGACCTTTGTGAAGATGAATCAGGCATGGGTCAGCCAGGATTTCCACCCACCAGTGCCTGATGCATTGGTGCCGCACCAACACTTCACAAATATGGATAGTGCCAAACAGATTTAAGATGCTTCTCCCCAGCTACAAACATTCCTCCACATCAGACCTTTTTTCACCCACCTTCATGACCGGGTACTGGTATTGCCACCCACCACACCACTCTGTCACCGGGTCACTTTCAGGGCTCCTGATTCTGCCGCTGCCACCCCCAGACTGTCTCATTCAACCACTATATGGTCTCCTCATGCTTCAGCCACCTCACGGCTGTGCCATTCAGCCACTATATGGTCTCCTTATGCTTCAGCCAACTCCAGGCTGTGCCATTCAGCCACTATTTGGTCTCCTCATGCTTCAGCCAACTCAAGGCTGTGTCATTCAGCCACTATATGGTCTCCTCACACTTCAGCCACCTCCAGGCTGTGCCTTTCAGCCACTATATGGTCTCTTCTCATGTTTCAGCCACCTCCAGGCTGTGGCATTTAGCCACTATATGGTCTCCTCATGCTTCAGCCACCTCCAGGCTGTGCCCTTCAGACACTATATGGTCTCTTCTCATGCTTCAGCCAATTCAAGGCTGTGTCATTCAGCCACTATATGGTCTCCCCATGTTTCCGCCACCTCCAGGCTGTGCCATTCAGACACTATATGGTCTCTTCTCATGCTTCAGCCAACTCAAGGCTGTGCCATTCAGCTACTATATGGTCTCATCATGCTTTAGCCACCTCCAGGCTGTGCCATTCAGACACTATATGGTATCCTCATGCTTCAGCCAACTCCAGGCGGTGCCATTCAGACACTATATGGTCTCCTCATGCTTCAGCCACCTCCAGGCTGTGCCATTCAGCCACTATATGGTCTCCTCATACTTCGGCCAACTCAAGCCTGTACATTCAGCCACTATACAGTCTCCTCATGCTTCTGCCAACTCCAGGCTGTGCCATGCAGACAGTATATGGTCTCCTCATGCTTCAGCTACCTCCAGGCTGTGCCATTCAGACACTATATGGTCTCTCCCCATGCTTCAGCCAACTCCAGGCTGTGCCATTCAGACACCATATGGTCTCCTCATGCTGCCACAAACTCCAGGCAGTCATTCATCTACTATATGGTCTCCTCATACTGATGCCACCTCCAGGTTCTGTCATTGTGCTGCCATGTGACATGTGACTCCTTGTTACATTTGGTCCTTTGCACCCACACACCGGGCACCAGGACACTAAAACTTGGGAGTGTTAGCTAAAATTTCAATTTCAAAATCCTGAATTTAAAATAAAAAATCTTAAATTTCAAAATCCTAAATTTCAATGGTCTCCTCATGCTTCTGCCAGCTCCAAGCTCTGCCATTCAGACACTATATTGTTTCCTCATGCTTCAGCCACCTCCAGGCTGTTTCATTCAGCCAATATATGGTTTACTGGTTTATATGGTTAAAATGATATCCTACTTGTATAGGTTTGATTTTGCATCACTTGAGAAAAAAATCATGAATACATGCGGGAAAATTTATACGTTTAAAATGGTCCTGTTCTGACACCTATAACTTTTTTATTTTTCTGTGTTCAGGGTGTTATGAGGGCGAGGTGATCTGAAGTTTTTAGTGGTACCATTATTGTTCTGATCAGACTTTTTGATCACTTTTTATTAACTTTTTTGTGGTATAAAAAGTGATCAAAAATGCGCTATTTTGGACTTTGGATTTTTTTTGCGCGTACGCCATTGAACGTGCGGTTTAAAAAGCAGTATATTTTTATAATCTGGACATTTCCGCACGTGGTGATGCCACATATGTTTATTTTTATTTACACTGTGTTTTTTTTTATTCTTGGAAATGCCGGGTGATTCAAACTTTTATTAGGGGAAGGGATAATTGAAAGGGTTAATGATTTTTTTTTACACTTTTCTTATGCAATATTATAGCTCCTATAGGGGGCTATAACATTGCATTAACTGATCTTTTACACTGATTGATCCATTCCTATGGAGATGGATCAATCAGTGTTTTCGGCGATTGAATGCTCAAGCCTGGATCTCAGGCTTGAAGCATTCAATCGGCGATCGGACTGCAGGAAGGAAGATAAGAGACCTTCCTCCTGTGCTACAGCTGTTCGGGATGCCGCAATTATACCACGACGATCCCGAACAGCTCCCTGAGCTAACCGGCAACTTTCACTTTCGTTTTTAGCCGTGCGGCTCAGCTTTGAGTGAGCGGCTAAAGGGTCAATAGCGCGCGGCACCGCGATCAGTGCCGCGCGCTATTAGAGGCGGGTCCCGGCTTCACTATGACGCCGGGCCCGCCGCGATATGATGCGGAGTCACATCCAGTTATATCGCAGGACAGGGACCCAGAACGTACCCATACGTCCTGGGTCCTTAAGAGGTTAATCTTAGTGATTGTGAAGCCCTAGTGTCTAATCATGCTGCCGCCTGCTCCAGGCTGTGTCATTCAGCAACTATATTGTTTAGTGATGCTGCTGGGCCTGGGACATTACCTTAAATTCCAATTCCAGGCTGTGTCATTCTGCCAGATTATGGTTTCCTCATGCTGCTGCCACCTTTAGGCTCTGTCATTGTGCCGCCATGGGACTACTTGTTAGATTGGGTTTTGTAGTCATACAGTAATAGTTCAAAGTAAAGACCAGGACATCAAACTTTGGAATCTAATATAAATCTTAAATTTAAATGTAAAAAAATCGATGTAATCTTTTCAAGACTGAGACCCTATGGTCTAAAGAATCCAATGAAACAGCTTGGAGCAATAACAATGAACCATAACTGATTAAATGAAACATTTGCACTTTCATAGTCAGGGGGCGCTGACAGTTAGGGGCTGGAACAGGTGGTTTCTCACCTGGCAGAGGACTGCCATCTCGATGCTCACCAGAATGGGTACTCCAAATTTTTTTCTAAATTCTAATTAAATTAAATAAAAATGACATGAAAAATCTCTTTATCCTCTTCAATTTTGGCACTATATGGTCTCCCTGCTGCCTCTGCAGCAGTGATTCTAATAGCAATGCCTGTAATCTGCATGTCATACTGAATAACAGTATTATTTCACTGACACACCACACACTCTATGCATGTGAGAACAAAGCAAAGGGTTCTACATCCCGATTGAGGCTCTCTGTAGGCCAGAAATAACCGTTATTAATACAGATTTGCCACAAATAAATTCAACCTGAAACAAATTTTTTCTGAAAATTTGGTGAATCGGCCGAATCAAATTTTTCAAAAGTTCGCTCATCTCTAGTTATGTTTGCACTTTCTCGTAGCCTAACATATGTAAGTTATCCAGCTAGCTCACATTGAACCTATACATGACACTGTATTGATACTAATATGCTTTTGTCAGAATGAAGGAAGAACAGATGGTACACTAAATCATATGATGCTTCTCTTGAACAATGATATGAGTTCACTTAGGAAACTGGGTCACTCTGTTGACCTACATATGACTGCTCTGCTGACCTTATCTTTACATATTTGCGTCAGCTTCTCTTCTGACTCACTGGATTACTACAGTAGCTTAAAATAAATAGAACTGGATTGTGATGAAATTGACACTATGTGGTTCTTTCATAGTCAACAAAACAATGTGATTATCTTAGCCTCAATACTATGATACTACCTGCCTCATACGGCACATCACCAGAAGAACTATTATTAGACTGGCTTCTTCAAAGAAAAAAGGCTAAACAGTCAACTCACTTGGTGCCAGAGCGCAGACTATCTCTGCTTGAGATATTCATCCAACACCCTCCCTCACGATATGTCTCCCAACAGATTAGGGAGATAAAAATCCAGTTGATTATCTCTTAGCTCTTTGCACAAATCTGGGCCACTATTTTTAGATATGTGAACATGCCAGACAAAATATTGGCCACTAAACTGAAAACCAGGGCTACCACAGTACCTGAGATTTAACAGCTGACCCCAATAAAATTCAGTCTACTTTCCTCTCCTATTATCAAAAGTTGCACACTTTTCTTGTTGCCCCCTTCACCACAAGCCTCTGTGGGTTACTAGAGATGCCCATCTACCTACAACAACTTCTTCCCAATTGGAACTTCTTAATAGGCTTATTTTGTCAAAAAACATTGAATGGGCTGTTACGAGGCTAAAACAGGATAAAGCCCTAGGGCCAGATGGATTCACTTTTTTTTTTTTTTAAATAAAAGGTTCCTCAATATACTCTATACACCTCTCACATCCTTTTTTAATCATGCGCTTCCCACCCCAATTGAGAGTTTCTGGCAACCAACATCAGTCAAATCTTCAGCATGCAATAAAAACATAAACCTAAATGTCCTTTACATCAGGTTCTTTACATCAACACAAACTTTTAAAGTTCTCACTCAAAACTTGGTAAAAGTCATTTCCAAACAATCAGACTTTTTTGGTGCAGTGTATCACCATGCAATATTCCACGGACACACTGGTTTTGCTCCAGAACAATTCCTTCTTCTGCTCTTTGACAATGATCACACACCTGTGTCTCCAGCCGAGGCCTCTAATATACCAAAACTGGAGTATGGGATTGACTTCCTCTTTAGAATCTTTAGTCACTCCCAAAACATGGACCCAAGCTCCAGGCTTATGTCAAGAAGTCTTATGGCAAGAAGCTTTAGTAATACATACCTCCCTTTCACCAGATTACCAGTAGTGTTGCTCACGAATATTCGCAATTCGAATATTATTCGCGAATATCGCATATTCACGAATTCGCAAATTTCGCGAATATAGCGCTATATATTCGTAATTACGAATATTCGTTTTTTTTTTATTTATATATTTTTTTTCACAGTACACATAACAGTGATCATCCCTCTCTGCTTCCAGCTTGTGTGGTGTAAAGAAGGCTCTAATACTACTGTGTGAGACTGGCGTGCGAAAATTAGCATATGCGAAAATTAGCATATGCTAATTTTCGCATATGCTAATTTTCGCGTATGCTAATTTTGTATATGCTAATATTCATATATTTTTATTTTCGCATTCGCGAATTTTCGCATATGCGAAAATAAAACGAGAATATAACGAATATGCGAATATTCGCGAATATAAGACGAATATTCGTCCATATATTCGCGAATATTCGCGAATTCGAATATGGCCTATGCCGCTCAACACTAATTACCAGCTGCTTGCTTACGATAGATGATAGATAGATGGATAGATAGACCTTTCTGTAAACATGATGAATGTCAAAATTCAATTAATCCAAATTTAGTAGATCTGGTTAGTGTAGCTTTTTAGAAGACCTTTTCAAAATACTTTGCACTTATGCATAACTGGATATGAGGGATGACAAAATGAAGAAATAGACAAAAAAAAAAAAAAGAATATATATATATATATATATATATATATATATATATATATATATACTCTGCAGAGGATAAGAAAAGGGTGACAAGGATAGAGACAGTCTGGCTTCAGCTATACTAATAAGAATACCATAATACCGTACCTACTATACCTAACATTGGGCCTTTTTGGATCTGCAGCTTGCTATCCCAGTTCTTGTTTGTAGGGGCTACAGCAAACAGCATGAGATAGTCCAGGGAACAACTGTTTGAATTCAACTATAATATTTGCCATATTATTTTTATGTATTAAAAATAAATAAATGTCACCCCAGCAGGTTGGGGAAAGCAGTAAGAAGCTCTCAAATATTTAATGGACTCTCCCAGAACTGAGCTGAGATGACAAATTACACATGGCTGGTGAGCTAGCATTACATGTTGAACAAAAATATCAGATAGTTTCTTTTTCTTCTTTAAATTGTTTGATTTTAAAAGTACAAAAGTACAATTTCACCTCCAAATAATTATTATTTTCAAACAAACATTTTGCATGTCCATCCAAAGTGCTCAGATTTAGTAAAAATGTTCAGCTGATACCCTTTTTTAAGTAGACCCCTTTCTTCTTCTTCTTCTTCTTCTTCTTATTATTATTATTATTAATAATAATAATAATATAGCCTTTAGTTCCCAACATGACTGGCACTAGATACTGGTCACTTATTAGTGTTGTTAAATGGTTAAGTTTCTTCTATAAAATGTGAACTGTATTAACATACATAACGTGTTACTATACTGCCTCCAAAGTTTGTAAATTTATTATTTGTATTTTATTACAAATCATACTTCGTATTTCAGGTCTAAAGGAACATGTCGTTTTTAGACAGCCTGAAGTTTATAACAGAGGCGATCAATAAATAATTATTATTAGTGTGGCTTTAAATCAAGCAACATGAATCAAGAACAGAAATGCTATGCGTTAACAAAGTGCTGCGTTAGATCTGCTTTAACCATTTTTTCTCCAAGCTTCTCAATAACGTGGTCAAAATACCTGTATTTTTTATGAAATAATGCAACTTTTCCTATCATTTTGAGTTGTGTTGTTCTTTTTTTATTCCTCTTAGAAATTTAAAATTTAAATGACAACTGGATGTTTGGCCTCTTTTCACACTGTTGTTGTGCCCCTTCGGAGAATGTCCATCAGGCACTTTTTTTTTGTGCCTTAATGGACGTTCTTTTTGACGGGGCACAACAGGAAACAGTGGATTCCAACAAATCCCATTTACTTATTATTGGGTCTGTAGGGCGCAGTTGTTTTTTGACAGAACTAGTGGGAGGAAAAAACGGTGCATGATGTATTTTTCCTCCTGCTATTCTCCACAACTTCCCTGACGGACGTCACACTGCCGTGCTCAAATGGCAGTGTGAATGAATCCTTACCAGTTGGGGTGTGATCCATATCATGAATCCACATGACAGGGGATATCAGGCTCCTCTGTGAGACTATGACTGCTGAAAATCTGGTGAATGGATCAAGAGTGCTTAACTTGGCAGTGCTCACAGCCCCATAGAGAATTAATGGAGTTCCTGCTCCAATTGTGTCCCCGTTCTCATGATTGTTAAAGGTACCCGGATCAAACTAATAATATATAACTTCTTATCCCCTAATCTGTGGCTGAGGGACAACTGTATGAGAGGAGAATAACCCTTTAATGACACTATCCTATCATTGCTGACTGTGTAGGGAGGGACACACCCCTTTGACAAGTGGAATGATAACACCCAGTTGTGGAACTTTCAGATTCTAGCTCTGTTCTCTGTATGTGTAGGCACCACGGCTCTGAAAACATCTGATAAGTCATGTCGTGGGTGTCAGCACCCCAATGATCTGTTATTAATGATCTAGGTCATCAATAAAAATATCCTGGAAAACCCCTTTAAAAGAAAAGATGGTCCAAAAATGAATAGTAAATGCAAATATGTACTAAAACCTCCATAAAAGGTGAGGTGAAAGCGCCTCTCTAAGATGTAAAATCCTCCATAATTAAGAAACCCCCGTCATTTATTTTTTACTTTTGGGGATTGTGACTTCTGTGGTAATGTGGTATAATGGCACAGGTCTATCTGCACTCTACACTCTGCTCACCATGCCAACCAGGCTTTTAAGAAAATGTTCCCACTGTTCTGGCATTGTGACTACATGTTGGCAATGTTATACTCCTCTTGATGTTTCATGTTAACATGCAATTCATGTTTTGTTTTCTACTAAACCATGTGTCAGGCCCTTAAGCTTTGTTAAAGTTTCCTAGTAGCAGAGTATAAAATTCTCACGGCTCTGGAAACTACTCAGTTTCTGCCAAACACATGACCCAAAACAGATCACTCTTAAAAAATCTACAATTCCATAGTGAACTGATATTAAATGTGACATAAATCCTTTGTCTGCTATGGAAAAACTGATAGCCTGCAAATCTTCTTTAGGCCAGAAGTAAGCTAAATGCTGGTAAAAACACCCATTCTGCCGCATGGCATTTTTTTTTTGGGAAAGAACGCTGCGGCCAGATGTTAGCTGCAAGTCAATAGTGAACACTGCAAAATGCCAGATCCACTTGGCTTTTTTCAGTTTGGCATTTTTTTAAATCCTTTTGGTGTTTTTCAGCTATTTTTTGGCTCTTTGGCAGTTTTTCAAAAACGACCTCTTGTTGAGACTTTGGCGTTTATTTTTTCGGGAAAATCTTGGCATTTTCCTCCTACAGAAATCTATGGGAGTGAAAAAGGTCAAGAAAAACAACATGTGGGCTTTAACTTTGGCGTTTTTTAGGATGTTTTTATTCTTTTTCTGGATCCAAAAAGGGTACCATTAAAAAAAAAAAGATGCAGTAGTGATTGAAAAATTTTACAACTAAATTTTTATTAATTTTAAAACAGGAATCATTTTATGTGGGTGAGCAGGGAACTAAAAATGTAGCTGACAATAATAAAAATGTAGAAAGGGGCCATTTAAATGTAAAAATATAATATTTTTTAAAATTAATTTTGTTAAACTTTTTATTAGTAATGTATTTTAATAATGTGATTAACAAAGTGTGTGTGTGTTTTAGGTAGTACTACTACTCCCAGCATGGAACACACTGTTCTTTGATCGGAGTAGTAGTACCTGTACTAATAGACAGATCACCCTAGGTGTCACTTCTGACACCAATTGCAATCCTCCTATACAATGTATAGAAGCCGGTGGTACGGCCGCTCTTCTCTATTCCCCGGAACTGTATTCTGCGATGTGAAGTTATTCACATCACAGATTCACATTTCCCACAGAGAGACGTGATTGGCCAGATGGTTCCAGCCAATCACCACTCTCTGCAGGAAATATGTATATATACTGCAGTGCAGGAGACCATAAAAGAGCAGCCGTGCTGCCCACATCTATACATTATACAGGATGATCGCAGCGGGTGTCAGGAGTGACACCCCCTGTAATCTTTTCTTAACTGCAGGTACTACTGTTCCCAACGTGGAGCACACTCTGCTCCATACTGGGAGCTGTAGTACCTGCATTCATAGACAGATCGCAACAGGTGTCAGAAGTGACACAAGCTGCTATCATCCTTCAACCCTGAGATGCGAAGCGGCTTTTTGCTGTGCTCCGCATCTCTGCACTATACTCCGGGCTGGCCAGTTATGTGCATAGAATTCACATCACTGATTCATATTTCCCGCTGAGAGCAGTGATTGGCCGACACCATCCGGCCAATCACCACTTTCTATTCACATCATTGGCCGGATGGAGTTCAAAGCAGAGATCCGAGCGCAGGAGAAAGCCTCTCCGCATCTCTGCAATAGATAGGACAATCGCATCGGTTGTCAGAAGTGACACCCGGGGCAATCTATTAGTACAGGTACTACGACTCCCAACATGGAATAGTCTGTTCCATGCTGGGAGTAGTAGTACTACTTACAAATAAAAAAAAAAAAGAAAAAAAAGTGAAAAAAGTTAAAAACACTAAAATCCCCAAATTTCATGAAAATTTTGAAAATTTAGCATTTTTCTAACTTTGAAACTCTCTGTTTGTAAAGAAAATGGATATTCCAAATAAATTATATATTGATTCACTATTGTTATTTTAGACAAGGGTCTAAATCGGAAAATTAATCTAGACATGTTATCGGACCCCGGTCCGACCCTACCAATGTCTTCAAACAACAGCTAACAGAGCTTGTGAATCTTGGGATGGAGAAGGGCTTTTTCAATTCCCGAGAAGCAGATTTTTTTTATTATTGATCACCCAGTGATCCCCATTTTTCATTCCCTTCCCAAGATTCACAAGATCTGTTTTCCTCCACCCTGCAGGCCTATCGTTGCGGGCATAGGCTCTCTTAATGAGAATCTCTGTGCTTGGATAGATTCACTCCTCCAGCCACTCATCCCCCAGATTCCAGCCTACATCCGAGACACCAAACACCTGCTTCTCAACTTAGATCAGATACACTGGCTGTCACAATATTCATGGGTATCAGCGGATGTCACATCCCTATACTCAGTCATACCTCATCACTTAGTTCTCCCTGCACTTCACTGGTTCTTAGCCACCTATTCTACTTACCCTGCTGATCTCCGGGAATTTTTGGGTTTTGCTGTGTCTTTTCTTCTTGAACACAATTTCTTTATGTTCGATGGGTGTTTCTTTCTCCAAATCACTGGTGCTTCTATGGGGGCCAAATTCTCCCCTTCTATTGCTAATATCTTTATGTGTTGGTGGGAATCTATCTATCTTTTTTCTCCTACTAATTATTTCTCCGATCAACTTATCTGGTACAGTCGCTACATCGACGACCTCATATTTATATGGGGTCCCGGTGTGGTGACCGTGCCAGAGTTTTCACAGTATCTTAATTCTAACAATGCCAATTTGCATTTCACTGTCACTCAACACACTCACACTATTTCATTTCTTGATGTCAATCTAAGGGGGGGATCACATTTCAGGCAATATTCACTCCACTTCTTACCGCAAAAGCACAGCAGTCAACTCCATCCTGTGTGCCCGCTCGTGTCACCCACCGCATGTTATAAAAAACTTGCCAGTGGGTGAGATGATTCGGGCACGCAGGAACTGTACCACAGACAATGAGTTTTTGGCGGAGGCTGAATCTATTCGAACACGTCTAAAGGCACGTGGATATCCAGATTGGTCACTCAAGAGAGCAATCAAAATTGCTTTTGACCGCAATAGACAGGAACTTCTTAACAGTTCCTGCAAACCCAAAATGAAAAATAGTCCATCCCTGGTTGCCTTTACTACCTCTTACACCACTGATTTCTCTGCCATCTGCAAAATTATACACACATACATGCCTATGATTTTAACTGACCCTCTGTATGCGTGCATAAAAGATGTTGGTTACCGATGTATTCCTAAAAAAGCCCCTACTATAGGCCAAATGGTTTCCCCTAGTCTCTTCTATAGTTTCAGACCCACTCCACCTACCTGGTTGTCCTACCCTGGTTCTTACAGGTGATGTGTCTGTTGCTCAGTCATGCACGTCACCAGATCTTTCACATCATTTGTTACCAATGTTACCTATACAATTAAACAATATATTAATTGTAACACCACGTATGTGGTGTATCTGGTGTTGTGCATGGCCTGCCGCGTACAGTACGTCGGCTGTACCACAAATCCTCTTAAAGTTCGACTGAGGAAAGATTTATCAGACATTCCTCATTTTAACTCTAAAAACACCTCAGCAGTGTCGAAGCATTGTGCTGAATTACATCATGGCAGCTTCTCCTCCTTACAATGTGTCGTAATTGAACGTGTTAATTTACCCAAAAGAGGAGGTGATCTAAAACAAAAACTACTCAATCAAGAAGTTTTTTGGATTCTCAAATTATGTACCAGAGTCCCTCTAGGCATGAATAAACGCCAAGATGTTATCCTTCATTATAAACAATTTCATGTTTATATGTTCACTTCATACTTTACTATTTATATATGGGATTATGAGTAGTGACATATTCATTTTTATATGTTCACTCTATACTTCATTATTTATATACTTGATCATGAGTAGTAACATATATACAATTATTACCTCATACGTGATACATCTTTGGTTTATTTTTGTGACATCCTCAGTATTTGAACATGTTAACAATTTTGTCTATTTTTCTATTTCATCATTGTCACTTATACTTTGTAATTTAAAGTTTTTCTTCTCTATGTTTCTCCTTATTCGTATAATATGTTATACGTATATTGTGTTTCGGTCACCTATATATCTATTTTCCCTTGCTTCTACCATATTGTTTCTGTGTGTAAGGGGTTAATCCCTGCCAGTCACATGACCTGTGATCGACCGGAATTGTTCCCAACCTATATAAACCCGCATGTACCATGCAAGAATTGTATGACTAAGAGCGCGTACAGCGCTTGAAACACGTTACTTGTATCCTCCTTGTCCTATGGATTAAAATAATTTTATCTGCACCATGCAGGATCAATCTCTCTTTGTTCTTCACATATACAATATGTCTACTTTATGTTGGCATCATACAGTTGACATGTTTTTACTTTTGGAAGACATTAGAGGGTTTCAAAGTTCAGCAGCAATTTTCCAATTTTTCACGAAAATTTCAATATCGGAATTTTTCAGGGACCAGTTAAGTTTGAAGTTGATTTGAGGGGCTTTCATGTTGGAAATACCCCATAAATTACCCAATTATAAAAACTGCACCCCTCAAAGTATTCAAAATGACATTCCAAAAGTTTGTTAACCCTTAGGTGTTTCAAAGGAATAGCAGCAAAATGAAGGAGAAAATTCAAAATCTTCATTTTTTTACACTTTTATGGTCTTGTAGAGCCATTTTTTTATTTTTACAAGGGGTAAAAGGAGATAAATCCCTTCAAAATGTGTAACCCAATTTCTCTCTAGTAAGGAAATATCTCATATGTGGATAATGGGTATAAAGTGGACAGTGAATTTTGCTGAAATGGTTTTTGGGGGGCATGTCACATTTATAAAGCCCCTATGGTGCCAGAACAGCAAAAAAAAAACAAAAAAAAAAACAAGACATACTGTTTTGGAAATGACACCCCTCAAGGAATGTAACGAGGGGTGCAGTGAGCCTTAACAGCCCACAGGTGTTTGGCGACTTTTCGTTAACCCCTTAAGGACACAGCCCATTTTCACCTCTAGGACGCAGCCCTTTTTTGCACATCTGACCACTGTCACTTTAAACATTAATAACTCTGGAATGCTTTTACTTATCAATCTGATTCCGAGATTGTTTTTTCATGACATATTCTACTTTAACATAGTGGTAAATTTTTGTGGTAACTTGCATCCTTTCTTGGTGAAAAATCCCAAAATTTGATGAAAAAATTGAAAATTTTGCATTTTTCTAACTTTGAAGCTCTCTGTTTGTAAGGAAAATGGATATTCCAAATATTTTTTTTTTGGATTCACATATACAATATGTCTACTTTATATTTGCATCATAAAATTTATGAGTTTTAACTTTTGGAATACACCAGAGGGCTTCAAAGTTCAGCAGCAATTTTACAATTTTTCACAAAATTTTCAAACTCGCTATTTTTCATGGACCAGTTCAGGTTTGATGTGGATTTGAAGGGTCTTCATATTAGAAATACCCCATAAAAGACCCCATTATAAAAACTACACCCCCAAAAGTATTCAAAATGACATTCAGTAAGCGTTTTAACCCTTTAGGTGTTTCACAGGAAAAGCAGCAAAGTGAAGGAGAAAATTCAAAATCTTCATTTTTTACACTTGCATGTTCTTGTAGACCCAATTTTTGAATTTTTACAAGGTTTAAAAGGATAAACTTTATACTTGAATTTGTAGCCCAATTTCTCTTGAGTAAGCACATACCTCATATGTCTATGTAAATTGTTCGGCGGGCGCAGTAGAGGGCTCAGAAGCGAAGGAGCGACAAGGAGATTTTGGAGAGTACGTTTTTCTGAAATGGTTTTTTGGGGGCATGTTGCATTTAGGAAGCCCCTATGGTGCCAAAACAGCAAAAAAAAAAAAAAAAACATGGCATACCATTTTGGAAACTAGACCCCTTGAGGAACGTAACAAGGAATTACGTGAGCATTAATACCCCACAGGTGTTTCATGACTTTTGCATATGTAAAAAAAAAAAAAAAAATTTCACTAAAATGTGTGTTTCCCCCCAAATTTCACATTTTTGCAAGGGTTAATAGCAGAAAATACCCCCCAAAATTTGTAACCCCATCTCTTCTGAGTATGGAGGTACCCCATAAGTTGACCTGAAGTGCATTACGGGCGAACTACAATGCTCAGAAGAGAAGGAGTCATATTTGGCTTTTTGAGAGCAAATTTTGCTTGGGGGGCATGTCGCATTTAGGAAGCCCCTATGGTGCCAGGACAGCAAAAAAAAACAACATGGCATACCATTTTGGAAACTAGACTCCTTGAGGAACGTAACAAGGGATAAAGTGAACCTTAATACCCCACAGGTGTTTCACGACTTTTGCATGTGTAAAAAAAAAAATTTTTTTTTTACCAAAAATGCTTGGTTTTGCAAAAATTTTACATTTTTAAAAAAGGTAATAGCAGAAAATACCCCCCAAAATTTGAAGCCCAATTTCTTCCGATTCAGAAAACACCCAATATGGGGATGAAAAAAGCTCTGCTGGCGCACTACAGGTCTCAGAAGAGAAGGAGTCACATTTGGCTTTTTGGAAGCAAATTTTGCTCTGGGGGCATGCCGCATTTAGGAAGCACCTATGGTGCCAGGACAGAAAAAAAAACCCCACATGGCATACCATTTTGGAAACTAGACCCCTTGGGGAACGTAACAAGGGGTAAAGTGAACCTTAATACCCCACAGGTGTTTCACGACTTTTGCATATGTAAAAGAAAAAAAAATTTTTTACACTAAAATGCTTGTTTTCCCCCAAATTTTACATTTTTACAAGGGATAATAGCAGAAAATACCCCCCAAAATTTGTAACCCCATCGCTTCTGAGTATGGAAATACCCAATAAGTGGACGTGAAGTGCACTGGGGGCGAACTACAATGCTCAGAAGAGAAGGAGCATCATTGAGCTTTTGGAGAGAGAATTTGGCCATGTGCATTTACAAAGCCCCCCCGTGGTGCCAGAACAGTGGACCCCCCCACATGTGACCCCATTTTTAAAACTACACCCCTCACGGAAGGTAATAAGGGGTGCAGGGAGAATTTACACCCCACTGGCATTTGACGGATCTTTGGAACAGTGGGCTGTGCAAATTAAAAATTTTATTTTTCATTTTCACAGACCCCTGTTTCAAAGATCTGTCAGACACCTGTGGGGTGTAAATGCTCACTGTACCCCTTGTTACATTCCGTGAGGGGTGTAGTTTCCAAAATGGGGTCACATGTGGGTATTTATTGTTTTGCACTTATGTCAGAACCGCTGTAAAATCAGCCACCCCTGTGCAAATCACCAATTTAGACCTCAAATTTACATGGTGCACTCTCCCTTCTGAGCCTTGTTGTGCGCCCCCAGAACACTTTGCGCCCACATATGGGGTATCTCCGTCCTCAGGAGAAATTGCGTTACAAATTTTGGAGGCTTTTTTTCTTTTACCGCTTGTGAAATTTTAAAGTATGGGGCAAAACCAGTATGTTAGTGTACAAAAATGTTTTTTTTACACTAACATGCTGGTGTAGACCCCAACTTTACCTTTTCATAATGGGTAAAAGGAGAAAAAGCCCCCCAAAATTTGTTAGGCAATTTCTCCCGAGTACGGCGATACCCCATATGTGGCCCTAAACTGTTGCCTTGAAATACGCCAGGGCTCCGAAGTGAGAGAGCGCCATGTGCATTTGAGGCCTAAATTAGGGATTTGCATAGGGGTGGACATAGGGGTATTCTACACCAGTGATTCTCAAACAGGGTGCTTCCAGCTGTTGCTAAACTCCCAGCATGCTTGGACAGTCAATGGCTGTCCGGAAATGCTGGGAGTTTTTGTTTTGCAACAGCTGGAGGCTCCGTTTTGGAAACACTGCTGTAGGATACGTTTTTCATTTTTATTGGGGGGGAAGGGGTGGTGGGGGGGGGGCAGTGTACGTGTGTATATGTAGTGTTGTACTCTTTATTTTATGTTAGTGTAGTGTTTTTAGGTTACATTCACACTGACGGCGGATTACACTGAGTCTCCCGCTAGGAGTTTGAGCTACGGCTGCAGCTCAAACTTGAAGCAGGGAACTCACTGTAATCCGTCGCCAGTGTGAATGTAACCTGTACATTCACATGGGAGGGGGGGGGGGGGACTACAACTCCCAGCATGCACTGACAGAACGTGCATGCTGGGCATTGTAGTTTTGCAACAGCTGGAGGCACACTGGTTGGAAAATACTGAGTTAGGTAATAGAACCTATTACCTAACTCGGTATTTCCCAACCAGTGTGCCTCCAGCTGTTGCAGAACTACAACTCTCAGCATGTACTGATTGCCAAAGGGAATGCTGGGAGATGTAGTTATGCAACAGCTGGAGGCACGCAAGTACAACTCCCAGTATGCCGAGACAGCCATTTGCTGTTCCTGAATGCTGGGAGTTGTAGTTTTGCAAGATTTAGAGGGGTTCAGGCTGGAGATCACTGACAGTGGTCTCTAAACTGTGGCCCTCCAGATGTTGCAAAATTACAAATCTCAGCATGCTAAGACAGCAAACTGCTGTCTGGGAATGCTGGGAGTTGTAGTTTTGTAATATCTGGAGGGCTACAGTTTAGAGACCACTGTCAGTGATCTCCAGCCTGAACCCCTCTAAATCTTGCAAAACTACAACTCCCAGCATGCCAACACAGCAAACAGCTGTCAAGGCATGGTGGGAGTTGTAGTTTTGCAACATCTGGAGGGCGACAGTTTAGAGACCACTCTCTAAAAGGTCGCCCTGCAGATGTTGCTATGCAACAGACTCCTGGACACGCGGCGTCATACTTACCTCCACCGCCGCCGTAATCACAGCCGCCGCCGGGTAAGTGACCGCCGCTGCCGCCGCCGCTGTTACACGGTTCCCCCCGCTGTGCCCGGACACCGATGGGTGGGCATAGCGGGGGGAACCGAACTTTAACCCCCCCGCCCCCAGTCTGCTATTGGTCGGCCGCTCCGCCGATCAATAGCAGGGATAGGAGGGGTGGCAACCCTGCCAACTCACTCCTATCTCTTCAAGGGGGATCGAGGGTGTCTTGGACACCCCCGATCCCCCTTATTTTATCGCGGCGCCGCGATTGATGGGCAGGGGGAGAGCGCTCCCCCTGCAAACACCGTAGATGCCGTGATCAGAACTGATCACGACATCTATGGGGTTACTGCTGCCGGGACCGGCGCGATCGCGGCCCTGGCAGCTGCGGTGGGACTCCGGCTGTGATTGACAGCTGAGTCCCACCCGCGATCTCCTGCGCTGCCCGCGGCAGAGCAGGAGATCGCTTGGACGTATGCATACGTCCATTTGCGCGAACGTGTAATTCGCCTGGATGTATGCATACGTCCAATAGCGGGAAGGGGTTAAAGTCGGATGTGTAAATGAGAAAAAAATGGGGTAATAAAAGGGGTAATAGAAGAAAATGCAACTCAAAATTTGTAACCCTATTTCTTCTTAGTATGGAAATACCCCATGTGTGGATGTCAAGTGCTATGCTGCCGCATTACAATGCTCAGAAGGAACACCATTGGGCTTTTGGAGAGAGAATTTGTTTGGAATGGAAGTCGGGGACCATGAGCATTTACAAAGCCCCCCATGGTGTCAGAACAGTGGACCCCCCTACATGTGACCCTATTTTGGAAACTACACCCCTCACAGAATTTAATAAGGGGTGCAGTGAGCATTTACACTGGCATTTGACAGATCTTTGGAACAGTGGGCTGTGCAAATGAAAAATAAAAATTTTCATTTTCACAGACCACTGTTCCAAAAATCTGTCAGACACCTGTGGGGCGTAAATGCTCACTGTACCCCTTCTTACATTCCATGAGGGGTGTAGTTTCCAAAATAGGGTCACATGTGGGGGAGGTCCATTGGCACAAATTTTCTCTCCAAAAGCCCAATGGCACTCCTTCTCTTCTGAGCATTGTAGTTCGCCCTCAGAGCACTTTACATCCACATATGGGGTATCTTCTTACTCAGAGGAAATGGGGTTAAAATTTTGGGGGGATTTTTTCCCATTTTCCCTTGCGAAAATGAAAAATTTAGGGTAACACCAGCATTTTAGTTAAAATTTTCATTTTTTTCATTTTCCCATCCAACTTTACCGAAAATTTGTCAAACACCTGTGGGTTGTTAAGGCTCACTATACCCCTTGTTATGTTCCGTGAGGGTGTAGTTTCCAAAATGGGGACACACGTGGGTATTTATTTTATTATTTATTTTTTGCGTTTATGTCAGAACCACTGTAAAATCAGCCACCCCTGTACAAATCACCAATTTAGGCCTCAAATGTACATATGGCACTCTCACTCCTAGCCCTGTTGTGCATCCACAGAGCATTTTATGCCCACATATGGGGTATTTCTGTACTCAGGAGAAATTGGGTTACAAATTTTGTGAAAATTTTGTGAAAATAAAAAGTAAGGGGCAATACCAGCATGTTGGTGTAAAAACAAATATTTTTTTTTATGAATTCAAGTAGAATACAGACATAGCGCACATCTACAATCTTGTATAATGATCTGATTGCTTCTCAGCACAATATCAAAAACTAGCAGGTTGTTAGTATACACTTTTGATCAAAAAGTACAAGCCCACTCGCCACGTCAAGGCCACCTATTCAGAGTGGGTCCCTAACGTCCCTAGCATAAAATGGCACCGGGCGGCGACCACCACCGCCGTGACACAGGTGCCCACGGGGGGGGAGCGACCCACTGGCAGAGCGGCTCCAATGCTTCTCAAACCAGTTTATGGGCCGCACCCGCCCGCAGACACAACGCCACGGCAGCAACGGACACCGCCTTGCACCACACCAGTGTGAACAAGGTGTAATGGTTCACTTACCTTGCTCTACCAGTCAGACTGGGAGGCTGCTAGGAGTGAAATGGCCCTAGTGTGGCTAATTACCACCTATATAGGTTTGGGCTGAGGGGGTGGGGAAGAGTGCAGCACATGTTCAAACAAAAAAAAAAAAAAAAGAAAGGATAGAAATCACAATATGAATTCAAGTAGAACTTTTTGATCAAAAATGTATACTAACAACCTGTTAGTTTTTGATATTGTGCTGAGAAGCAATCACATCATTATACAAGATTGTAGATGTGCGCTATGTCTGTATTCTACTTGAATTCATATTGTGATTTCTATCCTTTCTTCTTTTTTTTTTTTTTGTTTGAACATGTGCTGCACTCTTCCCCACCCCCTCAGCCCAAACCTATATAGGTGGTAATTTGCCACACTAGGGCCTTTTCACTCCTAGCAGCCTCCCAGTCTGACTGGGAGAGCAATGTGAGTGAGCCATTACACCTTGTTCACACTGGTGTGGTGCGGGGCGGCGTCCGTTGCTGCCGTGGGGCTGTGTCTGCGGGCGGGTGCAGCCCATAGACTGGTTTGAGAGGCATTGGGGCTGCTCTGCCAGTGGGTCGATCCCCCCCCCCCCCGTGGGCACCTGTGTCGCGGCGGTGGTGGTCGCCTCCCGGTGCTACGCCATTTTATGCTAGGGACGTTAGGGACCCACTCTGAATAGGTGGCCTTAACGTGGTGAGTTGGCTTGTACTTTTTGATCAAAAATGTATACTAACAACCTGTTAGTTTTTGATATTGTGCTGAGAAGCAATCAGATCATTATACAAGATTGTAGATGTGTGCTATGTCTGTATTCTACTTGAATTCATATTGTGATTTCTATCCTTTCTTCTTTTTTTATTTTTATTTTTTTTGTTTGAACATGTGCTGCACTCTTCACCACCCCCTCAGCCCAAACCTATATAGGTGGTAATTAGCCACACTAGGGCCATTTCACTCCTAGCAGCCTCCCAGTCTGACTGGGAGAGCAAGGTGAGTGAGCCATTACACCTTGTTCACACTGGTGTGGTGCGGGGCGGCGTCCGTTGCTGCCGTGGCACTGTGTCTGCGGGTGGGTGCGGCCCATAGACTGGTTTGAGAGGCATTGGGGCCGCTCTGCCAGTGGGCTGATCCCCCCCGTGGGCACCTGTGTCGCGGCGGTGGTGGTCGCCGCCCGGTGCTATGTCATTTTATGCTAGGGACGTTAGGGACCCACTCTGAATAGGTGGCCTTGACGTGGCGAGTGGGCTTGTACTTTTTGATCAAAAATGTATACTAACAACCTGTTAGTTTTTGATATTGTGCTGAGAAGCAATCAGATCATTATACAAGATTGTAGATGTGCGCTATGTCTGTATTCTACTTGAATAAATATTTTTTTTACACTGACAGGCTGGTGTAGAGCCCAACTTTTCCTTTTCAAAAGGAAACACTGCCGTATGATATGTTTTTCATTTTTATTGAGCTGCGGTGGAACATTTGCCACAGCTCAAACTTAAAGCAGGAAACTCACTGTAAACCCACCCGTGTGAATGCACCCTGTACATTTACATTGGGGGGCAAAACTCCAGCTGTTGCAAAGCTACAACTCCCAGCATGCACTGACAGACCGTGCATCCTGGGAGTTGTAGTTTTGCAACAGCTGGAGGCACACTGGTTGGAAAACCTTCAGTTAGGTTCTTTTACCTAACTCAGTATTTCCCAACCAGTGTGCCTCCAGCTGTTGCAAAACTACAACTCCCAGCATGTACTGATCACCAAAGGGCATGCTAGGGGATGTAGTGATACAACCGCTGGAGGTACTCAACTGCAACTCCCAGCATGGCAAAACAGCCGTTTGCTGCTCGTATATGCTGGGAGTTGTAGTTTTGCAAGATTTAGAGGGCCAGGGTTTAGAAACCACCAAACAGCAATCTCCAAACTGTAGCCCTCCAGATGTTGCAAAACTACAAATCCCCACATGCCCAGACAGCAAACTGCTGTGTAGGTATGCTGGGAGTTGTAGTTTTGCAAGATCTAGAGGGCCACAGTTTAGAGACCACTGCACAGTGATCTCCAAACTGCAGCCCTCCAGCTGTTGTACTTTTGGGAGTTGCACTTTTGCAACATCTGGAGGGCTACAGTTTAGAG
This sequence comes from Hyla sarda, assembly GCF_029499605.1. Classification (NCBI taxonomy): domain Eukaryota; kingdom Metazoa; phylum Chordata; class Amphibia; order Anura; family Hylidae; genus Hyla; species Hyla sarda. The sequence continues at coordinate 93,497,321 of NC_079196.1, read as the reverse complement.
ACCACTGTATAGTGGTCTCCAAACTGTAGCCCTCCAGATTTTGCTAGGCAATTCACAAGCTTCTGTAGTCTCCGCCCGCTGCCCTGCAGTCGATCGCCGCTGCCGATGCTAGGTGACCCTCTGGGGCTGGTCACAGGACAGTTCCCCCGTTCTGCCTGGACTACTCTGGGTGGGCAGAACAGGGGAACAGAACTTTAACCCCTCCGCCCCTGATCTGCTATTGGTCGGTCGCTTTTGACTGACCAATAGCATGGATAGGAGAGGTGGCACCCCTGCCACCTCACTCCCTTCCCTTCAGGGGGATTGTGGGTGTCTTGGACACCCACGACCCTCCTTATTTTCCGGGTCACCTGGAGACCCGAATGACCTGGAATCGCAGACATGGATGGGTCTCAGGACCCCCCTTAGCGATGTGCTGGGATGCCTGCTGTATGATTTCAGAAGGCATCCCGGACCGGTCCCTGACCGGCTAGCGGCAGGGACCAAAATTACCACGGGCGTACCTTAAGGGGTTAACGGTCTACTCCTCTGGAAAACATTTTCTTTTAAATCAACTGGTCCCAGAAAGTTAAACAATTTGTAAGTTACTTCTATTAAAAAAATCTTAATCCTTCCAGTACATATGAGCTGCTGTATAATACAGTGGAAGTTCTTTTCTTTTTGAATTTCCTTTCTGTCTTACCACAAGTTCTCTCTGCTGACACCTCTGTCCATGTAAGAAACTGTCCAGAGCAGGATAGGTTTGCTATGGGGATTTGCTCCTCATCTGCACAGTTCCTGACATGGACAGAGGTGGCAGCAGAGATCACTGTGGTCAGACAGAAAAGAACAACTCAACTTCCTCTTTAGTATACAGCAGCTGATAAATACTAGAAGGATTAAGATTTCTTAATAGAAGTAATTTTTAAATCTGTACATATGTATCAAAAAGGGAGGTTGACCTGGCACTAGTCACAGCACTGTTCACTGAAGGAATGCTCACCTGTCGGCAAACAGGGAGACAAGGCAGCCAATGTCTCTGTGTGTCTCTCCGTGTAGTGCTACTCGATTTCAATGAAGCAGTTCAAACAATGTTCTTGTACGGCAGAAAATATATTCGGAGCACTCACCTCGGACACGGATTGTCATTCAGAATATTCTTTATTCATGATACAGAGACATGTGCGTGGCAGGGAGATAGCGGGATGGTGCAGGAGCGGGTGGGTTCGGTCGGTGGGCGACGGTCCGTTATCTCGCTTGTGCGCTTCGTCAGGCCCCTTCCGGCAGGTATGTGTCAGGTAAGTTTATACACAAGACAAAAGGAGGGGTCAAACACCAAAGGTAGAAACTCCAGTGAACATAGGGAATTCCAGGAATTCGTATCTTATCTTAATGATGTCAATGACATCAATATGAAATTTACCTCCACGTTTGGAGGCGACTCCCTGGAATTTCTGGACATCAAGGTCGACATAGCGGAGGGACAAATAATAACGTCAGGTTACCGTAAACCTATTTCCAAGGACACCCTGCTCCACTATGAGTCTTCACATCCCCCTCAAGTCAGGGACAGTATCCCAAATGGACAATTAGTCCGGTTGAAATGGATAAATAATACAGAGCAGAAATTTGAAGAGCAAGCTGATGATTTAAAGGCTAGACTTCATAATAGAGGGTACCCGAAAACCATCTGTGACCAGGCTAAAAAGCAAATTGATAAAACATCCAGATCAGACCTCTTGAAGGGAGTAAATAAGGAGAGGAGAACAAAGATAGAGCAATCTTCTCTTTTAAAAATACTAATATGAATGACACAGTGAAAAATGCCATACACAGGCATTTGCACTTACTGCAGTCTGACATAGATCTTAGCTCCATCACAGGCAAACCACCTTTAGTTACATACAGAAAAAATCGTACCATACATGATTTAATCAAAAGATCTGCTAGAACAAAAGCATCTAAGAAAGATTGGTTATCAGATACGAGACCATTAGGAAACCAAAAATGTGGAACATGTCCATACTGTAGATACAATGCAGAAGCTAAAATAGTGAATTTAGGTGGGTATACAATAGAAGTGAGACAATTAATTACTTGCAGAACCGATCATATAGTGTATGCTTTAGTTTGCGATTGTGGCCTTTATTACATAGGCAAAACGATTTGTCCCCTTTTCCACAGGGTTAGGGAACACCTCCACTCTTTAAAAACAAGGAAAGGATCGACTAAATTCATAGAACACATATTAACAATTCATAGTGGAGACCCTAACTCTGTTAAATTTGCTGGCTTAGAGAGAGTGGAACGAATGCATGCGGGAAGAAGCAAAGCTCAAGTTTTATTAAACAAAGAAGCAAGGTGGATCATACGCTGTAATGCGACAGGTCCCCTTGGTCTAAATGATTCTAATGAATTAAATGCATTACTATAATTATATTGTTCCCCTATGCATTGAGCTCTACTCTCTTGACTTGACTATTTGATTTAAGTAGATTGAGTACATGGAATCCTGTTGAACCATGTTCAGATTGGTTTTAAAGACACATGTATTTTTTTTTTGTTAAGCACTTATAGGGTTAATATGTTCACAGGAGTTTCTACCTTTGGTGTTTGACCCCTCTCTTTGTCTTGTGTATAAATTTATCAGATACACACCTGCCGGAAGGGGCCTGGCGAAGCGCACAAGCGCGATAATGGACCGTCGCCCACCGGCCGAACCCACCCGCTCCTGCACCATCCCGCTATCTCCCTGCCATGCACATTTCTCTCTGTCATAAATAAAGAATATTCTGAATGACAATCCGTGTCCGAGGTGAGTGCTCCGAATATATTTTCTGCCTTACAAGAACATAGTTTTCAAATCTGTTTAACTTTCTGGAATCAGTTGATTATAAACAATAAATCAGAGTACCCCTTTAATATGCCCATTCCTTTTGAATCCACTTCTAAAGTGAACAAAATCTGCCGCAATCAGTTATGTGTAAACCCCTATCCCCCCACTCACCAGACTTGAGCAACCCATAATAGAACTAAAAGCATTGTCTGTGATAATGTCTATTATCAGTATTGGTCATCCACACACCAATTGTGAAGATCAAATTTAAAGCCAAAACACCAGCGATGTGAAAGTAGCAGTGTGTGGAGTGAGGTAATTCAGAGCCCCAAAAAATAAGATAGCAGTAGTTTGGAAAATCTCTATAGACTGTTTTAGTATTTTATTAATAAATAGGATTCAAAATTTACCAAATGGAAAAAAGGAGATTGGGACTAAACATTAGACAAATAACACTATAAAAAAAGAAGAGGCATATGTCAACACTATAGAGACACTGAAGAACGTATGTCTACACCAATGATTCCCAACCGGAGTGCCCCGGCACACAGGGGTGCCGCAGGATTTTGCAGTTTATTTTTCATTATTTAAAAAAAAATGTATTTACCACCCCGGCCTGCGCGCCTATGACTCGCGGCGCCGCGGGGGGAGGGGGGCTGGGGGTTGCGGAGGAGGGGAGCCTGAGTGCGCACTGCACACACAGCATCTCTCGGCATCCCCCAGCATTCCCCTCCTCCCTGCCGCGCAGTGAGACAAAAATGGTGCCCAGCTACACCGAAGAGGGGAAGATGCTGTGGAACTGCAAGCTGTGCCGGATTCCCGCGCCGGCTTACTTAAGGTACTGTACCCTTTTAAACCCTCTGCTACTTCTTTTCAACCCTGTCCAACCCCCCCGCCCCGTCACCCATGTCAACCCCCCCATCACCCATGTCCACACCCCCATCACCAATGTCATCCCCGTCATCCATGTCCCGTCCGTCACCCATGTCCACCCCCCTTCACCCATGTCCACCCCCCATCACCCATGTCCACCCTCGTCACCCATGTCCACTCTCATGTCATCCATTTCCGCCTTGTCCATCCACCAGTCCATCCCTGTCACCCATGTTCACTTACCCTGTTCACCCCCTAGTCTACCCCCAAGTCTACCCTGTCACCCATGTCCACCCCCCTATTCACCTCTCTGTCCCTTTGTCACCCCTCTTTTACCCACCTTGTCATCCTTGTCCACCCCCTGTCACCCCTGTTCACCCCCACCGTCTCGCATGTCCACCCCCCCATCATCCATGTCCACCTTGGCCACCCCTCTGTCATCCCTGTCCATCCCCCTGTCAGCCATGTTCACCTCCCCGTCTACCCCTCTGACCACCCCCCAGTCTATCCCCCTGTCACCCATGTCCACCACCTATTTCTCTTTTACCCCCTTGTCACCCCTGTCCACCCCTCTGAACTGTCACCCCTGTTCACCCCCCTGTCTCCCATGTACACTCTTCTGCAACAATCTGTCACCAATGTACACCCCTCTGTCACCCCCTAAGCCCCTCTGTCAACCATGTACACCCCTCTGTCATGCATGTACAGCCCCTCTTCACCCCTGTTACCCATGTACACTCCTCTACACTCTTGTCACCCATGTACACTCCTGTACCCCCCAACACCCCTCTGTCACCAATGTACACCCCTCTATCACCCCCTTTACCCCTTGTCACAGATGTACACTATTCAACACCCCTCTACCACCCATGTACACTCTTCTACACCCCTCTGCCACCCATGTACACTCTTCTACACCCCTCTGTCACCCATGTACACTCCTTCTGTTACCAATGTAAAAAAAAAAATGTGCGGAGCCTAATAGATTTGTTTTGCAGGTTTAACAGTGAAGAATTGTGGCTGGAAGAAATTGTCATGACAGCCGGGGCAGAGAGAGAAGAAAAGGGAATGATGCTGATTTGTGAGTTGCTGTTTAAAGCAGCACTGTAATCTACATACCCACAGATAAATAAAGATTGTGCATTGTGGCGCTTTTCCCTTTTTCTTTTTTTTGGAGGGGTGCCCCGAGCCGAAAAAGCTTGGGAAACACTGGTCTTCCCTATGGGGCAAAGAAGGGGCCAGTGTATAAAGTATGAGGTCGCAGCAGAGGTCTGTTTAGTGTATATGGGCACAGAGGGGCCTGTCAAGAGTATGGGGGCAAAAAGGAGCCTATTTACATTATGGTGAAACAAAAGGGCCCTAGCTGTAGTGTTATAGCACAGAAGGGGCTTCTCTATAGTATGGGCGCAGAATGGGGCCTACCTACAGTATAAGGGCACAGTAGGGATACATCTACATTGGGGAGGTAAGGAAGGGCCTATTTACAGTATAGGGTTATAGAAGAGGCCTATCTATTGTATGGGGCCACACAAGGACCTGTCTACAATGTGGGGATACAAGAGAGATGATTACAGCTTTATGGGCACAGAAAGGGGTACTATTACTTTGTCAGAGCTAAAAGGCGCATTATGACCATCTGGGGCACTATGGATAGGGAACTATATGTCTGCATAATTTATGCAGAGACAAGGCATAGCTGGAAGAAGTCTTCATGGGTTTCGGAGTGAATGGAAAAGATGCGAAATAGTGATAATTGATCCATGTATATTAGTATCTCTATTACTTATTATATAATATATTTTTATTATATTTTATTAAATTTTAATTATATTTGAGCCATGCTGTTGTTAAAACAAATGTTATATTTATATCATATACTCTAGAATTTCTGTCATTGGTAGAGGAGAGGCTTGTGGGGAAGTAATGGGGATGAATGATGGGCCCCAAGAATGCTTTTTATCGTGAGCCATCAATGTTTTATCAAGGAAAACCCCTTTTACATAGCCAACTGCATCTTAGTTTTTTGTTTTATTTGTTGGAAAATATGAATAATATGCAATATGAGGTGTTATTAAGGAATAAAAAATCTACATCTGAGGAATTATAGACAAATGGTTGAGATTAAAAATAATCTAATAACAGAATCAGGGTGAGTTCAAGAAATATAGCTTGTGCCAAGCTCAAAAGTGGTAATAGATCATGATATTCATATAATGGGAAAGATTCTCAAACTACTGTAATTTCTGTTCCAGCGATATTATTTACACTTTTTTTTCTCCTCACATGTTAAAAGGTCTTTTGTGCTGCTTTGAAAATATGGGAAAAATCATTCACTTTTGTTTTTTTTCGTCCACCAAATATTTTTTTTGTTGCAGCCATATTGGATTTTTTGGACCGAAATTGCCGAGTTTGCCACCAAAATTGGAAATTTTTGCACCAAATTTTATATCCCTGAAAATTCTGGTGGAAACATCTTGTGAAATATACCATGGTTACTAGTGCCCAGATAAGTGATAACTGTATAAATAAAACATTTCTGAGCTTAAATGTGAGTGCAGGTACAGTGACTAAAAAAAAAAAATAATAAAAAAAGTTTAATAAAATTTTTCAATAATAATGATTTTTTAATAATTACTTAAATAACACATTTCCCCCCCAAAAAACTAAGAAAACAAAAACAGAAACAATACAACTACAACCATTTCTGTGATTTCTACACTATCAAAAAGCTGGGGTGAAATTTTTGATGTAAAATATCATGTAAAGCAGACAATATACGTGGACACGCCCACTTTTACCAAACTGACTTGAACAGTGTAAACCGCGTCACATAGCTCTTTGAAAATGTGGTCAATTCTTTTTTGAGAATTCTTTGAGAATCTTCCCCTATGTGTTTGAAATTTGCAAAAGGATCTAACTATATACCTACATTTTCTGTAGATGAATCAAACATTGTCATTCGTCACATATTAGTCAAAAAAAATATACAACTGCTATCTCTTATTTTATGGCACAACATGTTCCCCCCTTACACACACACACCATAAAATAAAGTTGCTTGAATATGCAATTAAAGTGGCTGTGCGCTGCCCTGCAGTTCGGAGCTCCACTCACAGCGTCTGGAAGTTCATTACTCTGAACACTGTGAGCGGGCTTTCGTGTTCGCGGACGCCGGGTGTGACGTCCCACCCGGCCCCTTCGTGACATCTCGCCCGCCCCCTCGTGATGTCACGCCCGCCCCCTCTACCAAAGTCTATGGGAAGGGGGCGTGGCAGTGGTCACGCCCCCATCCCATAGACTTTCGTTGAGGGGGCGAGCGAGATGTCACGAGGGGGCGGACGAGACGTCACGAAGGGGCCGGGCGTGACGTCACGCCCGGCGGCCGCGAACACGGAAGCCCGCACACAGCGTTCGGAGTAAAGAACTTCCGGATGCTGTGAGCGGAGCTCCGAACTGCAGGGCAGCGCACAACCCCTTTAAATGGTGATTCAATGGTAGATATAATTTATTGCTGATAACTTCATAGTGATACCCCTTGGCTGCTGTAATAATATTGTTGCATACACACTAAATGTAATATGGCTGGTAAATGTAGAAGGATTTGAGTATACTGGTGATCAGTCAAGGAAAAACACTCAATGTCAAAATTTGGTGCAAAACTTTTAACAAAAAAAAAACATGTTGTGATAAAGCAGAGACAGAAGTTGAGATTCAAGATGAATATTGTTCACTTGTGTTTTTACATCTTCAGATTGGAATATTGTTTTGGGGCATTATGTTACAGGTGCTGGTATGGGTCTGAAGAAATGTAACTAGATTAATTAAAGGTGCAATCTTGTTCAGAAAACTAGAAACAAATGCTATAAACAAAATACTAGAACGTATCAAATTTATATAAATCTTATTGCATTTTCAAAGGAATACAAATAACAAAAATAATATAAATAATCATTACTGCTACAAGGAAAGATAGAATTTTGAAGGTAATCAAGAAAATGACATGTATAAGTAATACAGGGTGAGCAAATAGGTCTTGAAAAAAGCCATTAAAAGTAATCTAAAAAGTATAATTAGGTATCAAGTTTTGCATTTGCAGGAGCACAACCATGAACAAAATAAAACATCACAGCATAAAGAGCAACTAAAACCAGCCACTGCATAGTTAGAACCATGAATAGTCTCAATGAGAATTAAAGGGGTACTCCAGTAGACAACATTTTTTTTTTAATAAACTGATTCCAGAAAGCTAAACAGATTTGTAAATAAATTCTATTTAAAAATCTTAATCCTTCCTACACTTATCGGCTACAGTATACTACAGAAGAAGTTCTTTTATTTTTAAATTTTTTTTTTCTGACCACAGTTCTCTTTGCTGACACCTCTATCTTTTTTAGGAACTGTTCAGTCAGAAGCAAATCCCCATAGCAAACCAATCCTGCTCTGGACAGTTCCTGACATGAACAGAGGTGTTAGCAGAGAACACTGTGGTCAGACTGAAAAGAAATTCAAAAAGTTTTCCACCAGAGTACTCCTTTAACCCCGTAAGGACTCAGGGTTTTTCCGTTTTTGCACTTTCGTTTTTTCCTCCTTACCTTTTAAAAATCATAACCCTTTCAATTTTCCACCTAAAAATCCATATTATGGCTTATTTTTTGCGTTGCCAATTCTACTTTGCAGTGACATTAGTAATTTTACCCAAAAATGCACGGCGAAATGGAAAAAAAATCGTTGTGCGACAAAATCGAAAAAAACACCATTTTGTAACTTTTGGGGGCTTCCGTTTCTACGCAGTGCATATTTCGGTAAAATTTACACCTTATCATTATTCTGTAGGTTCATACGGTTAAAATGATACCCTACTTATATAGGTTTGATTTTGTCGCACTTTTGGAAAAAATCATAACTACTTGCAGGAAAATTTATACGTTTAAAAATGTCATCTTCTGACCCCTATAACTTTTTTATTTTTCCACATACAGGGCGGTATGAGGACTCATTTTTTGCGCTGTGATCTGAAGTTTTTATCAGTATGATATTTGTTTTGATCGGACTTTTTGATCACTTTTTATTCATTTTTTAATGGTATAAAAAGTGACCAAAATACGCTTTTTTGGACGTTGAAATTTTTTTGCGCGTACGCCATTGACCGTACGGCTTAATTAATTATATAATTTTTTATAGTTCAGACATTTACGCACACGGTGATACCACATATGTTTATTTGTTTTACACTGTTTTATTTTTTTATGGGAAAAGGGGGGTGATTCAAACTTTTATTAGGGAAGGGGTTAAATGACCTTAATAACACTTTTTTTTTAACATTTTTTTGCAGTTTTATAGGTCCCATAGGGACCTATAACACTGCACACACTGATCTTCTACACAGATCACAGGCGTGTATTAACACGCCTGTGATCAGTGTTATCGGCGCTTGACTGCTCCTGCCTGGATCTCAGGCATGGAGCAGTCATTCGCCGATCGGACACCGGGAGGCAGGTAAGGGCCCTCCCGGTGTCCGGTCAGCTGTTCGGGATGCCGCGATTTCACCGCGGCGGTCCCGAACAGCCCGACTGAGCAGCCGGGTCACTTTCAGTTTCACTTTAGAAGCGGCGGTCAGCTTTGACCGCCACTTCTAAAGGGTTAATACTGCACATCGCCACGATCGGCGATGTGTGGTATTAGCCGCGGGTCCCGGCCGTTGATTAGCGCCGGGACCGACGCGATATGATGCAGGATCGCGGCGCGATCCCGCTTCATATCGCGGCACGATCCCGCTTCATATCGCGGGAGCCGGCTCAGGACGTAAATATACGTCCTGCGTCGTTAAGGGGTTAAGGTAAAAACATAGATTTTAAATCCAGCCCAGAAACTAAAGAGAGATGAGGAATGTTTTCCTTTATGGCAAGGTAATCATAATTGTCATCCCTGACAAAAAATAGTTATAAAAAAAAAAGATATAACCCTACAGGCATATGCACCATCATGGTACTTTCAAAGCACCCAAAGATTCAGTAAAATAATAGCATACCATTGTGTATCTGTATCTAAACCAATTCATTAAGGTCATGATAGTGACTAAGAAATAATTTCCATTTATGAAAAAAAATGTCACCATCTGTATTTTGTTGAGTAGAAAAGTAAATAAATGTTTTAAAGTATCATTCAGATGTGTTATGTGGGGAGAAATAGGAGACAAATACTGACATAGCAGAATTAAGTTAAGGTAAATATGTAGTGGGCGATTGATGAAAGGTGTGTGCAAAAATGTGCATTGTCAGTATTAGGGATGAGTGAATTGAATCTTCGTTACGAATTTAAGGAAAAATTTGATTCGCAACAAATGAGAATATCGCCGTGATTTGATCGCGCAAGTCACTTCATTAAACTCCATTTAGTGAGGTCCAGGGCATCGAAAATGGGGGATCCACATGTGAGGACATGGGGCAAGGCATCTTGGGAAGGCGGGAACAAGGGTAGGCGGGATGACCCTTAATCAAATGCAGCCTATCAGCAGCTAGCCACCGCTGTGATGTCACAGCCCTATATAATCGGCAGCCATCTTGCGGCCAGTCACTTCAGCCTTTTATTGCAGAAAGAGAGAGAGAGGGACAGACAGCAGTGTGTGTTGCACAGAAAAGAATTTTTCCAGCAGCGATTCACCTCCAAGTCACATCAGCGTTCTGTTGCAGAGATAGAGAGGGACAGACAACAGTGTTTGTGGCACAGAAAAGCATTTTTACAGCAGTGATTCACCTCCCAGTCACATCAGCGTTCTATTGTAGAGAAGGACAGAGAGCAGTGGGTTTCACAGAAAAGCTTTTTTACAGCAGTGATTGACCTCAAGCCCAAATCCAGCCTAAAAGTCTTGATAGGGAAAGGAGAGAGATTGAGAGAGAAAGTGCAATTGTGGGTGTAGTACACAGTGACTGTGTGCTGCAGCACTGGTGTGTACTGCTGGTGTTATAGACAAATACTGTTGTAAGCGTAGTGGAGCGCATTGTCCTTCCCTAATAAGTGCATAACACATGCATACATCTAAGTGGTGTACTATTTTGTTCCTGCTAAAGTCTTAAGGGCCTAGATACTGTGGAAGGCCAGCCAAAAATACACACCTGCTGGTGTTGTAGACAAATACTGTTTTAAGTGTAGTGGAGCGTATTGTACTCCCCTCATATACGCACTATGTCAGGCAGGCAGAGAAGTGCCAGGACATGCACAGAGGAGTGGCAGAGGCCTAAATTCATCAGGCAGAGGTCGCAGCAGCCTAGGGGTGAGTGGCAGCAGGAGTTGTAGCGAGATGCCTGAGCTGCCGGTATCAGCAAGTGGTCGCGTCTCGATCAGCAACCCATCTGCCATCATCAATTGGTTAATACGGTCATCCTCTTCATCACAAGTGACATCTGACACCCCCAGTCAACAGTCGGTGGGTTCTTTAGACACAACCGTCAGTTGGCATGGCCCGGGAGCACTTCCTGTCCTCCCATTGCCTCTGTCCTATGCTGTTCCCTCCCCAAAGAAGTATCTTATGCTGTGGGTACAGCTCCACTATTTAGTGAGGACGATCTACTAGAAGACAGTCAGCAGCTACTGCCAAGCCAAGAAGTGGAGGAGACATCTGCCGCTTCCTCTGCTAGTGGGCCAGTATTGATGAGGAGAGTGGTGTGGGAGGTGGTGTTGCGAGCGTTCAGGTTCCCGAAACAGACACTGTTTAGGAACATGTGGAGGACATCAGTGACGTGTAGACACAACTCGATGATGATGAAGTCGATCGCACTAGGGAGCTGGGTACAGAAGGGGCTTCATCATCATCAGGAGAAGAGGGTTGCAGGTTGCCCATGAGGCAGCAGCTGAGCCAGCAAGGTGGTTGCATGGTTGGCAGTCAGCATGGTGGCATAAGTGGCTGAATGGCACAGTCTGGAGGTGGCTGAAGCATGAAGAGACCATATAGTGGCTGAATGGCACAGCCTGGAGTTTGCTGAAGCATGAGGAGACCATATAGTATCTGAATAGCACAGCCTGGAGGTGGCTGAAGCATGAGGAGACCATATAGTGGCTGTTTGCCACAGCCTGGAGGTGGCTGAAGCATGAGAAAAGACCATATAGTGGCTGAATGGCACAGCCCGGAGTTGGCTGAAGCATGAGGAGACCATATAGTGGCTGCATGGCACAGCCTGGAGTGTGCTGAACCATGAGGAGACCATATAGTGTCTGAATGGCAAAGCCTGGAGGTGGCTGAAGCATGATGAGACCATATAGTGACTGAATGCCACAGCCTGGAGGCGGCTGAAGCATGAGAAAAGACCATATAGTGGCGGAATGGCACAGCCTAGAGTTTGTGGCAGCATGAGGAGACCATATGGTGGTTGAATGGCGCAGCCTGAAGGTGGCTGAAGTATGAGGATACCATATAGTGGATGAATGGCACAGCCTGGGGGTGGTGAAGCATGAAGAGGCAATATCGAAGCTGAATGGCACAGCCTGCAGGTGGCAGCAGCATCAAGAGTCCTGAAAGTGACCCGGTGATGGAGTGGTGTGGTGGGTGGCAATACCAGTTCCCGGTGACGAAGGTGGGTAAAAAAAGGTCTGATGCGGAGGAAGCTTTGTAACTGGGGAGCAATGCTTTACATCTGTTTGGCACTATCCATATTTGTGAAGCATTGGTATGGCACAATAGCCAATCTACTCTGATGCATCAGGCATTGGTGGGTGAATATCCCTGCTAATCCATACCTGATTCATCTTCACAAAGGTCAGTCTCTCCACATTTTTTCGTGGACAGACGAGTTCTCCTTGGGGTAACTATGGCCCACACCACACTAAACACCTCCTCTGATGGCAAACTACTGGCTGCTCAGGACAGCTTTTCCAGGGCAAACTCTGCTAGTTGAGGCCACAAGTCAAGTTTAGCTGCCCAGAAGTCCAGCGTATCTTCAAGGTATGTTGGCATGGGCATGTCAAGGTATGCCACCGCCTGCTGGTCCAGGTCTACCTGCTCCAGGTCTACCTGCTGCTGATGAGTTGCTTCACTATGTGGGTGAAGAAAGCTACTCATCAGCGACTGTAGACTCAGGCTGCTGCTGATTGAGCTGGTACTGCTCCTGCCACCCCACCCCTCCCCAGCAGCCATGGCAGTGGAAGGTGAGCGCATGGGGCCATTGATTCAGACCTGCGAGAGGATGGATGATGGTGGCAATAGGCATCGGCAAACTGACTACATAGGATGCCTCTGTAGTAGGCCAATTTGTCCTCCCTCTCATTGGGTGTAAAAAAAGGCCCCTATTTTGTGGCGGTAGCGAGGGTCCAATAAGGTGGAGACCCAGAAGTCATCCCGCTGCCGAATGGTGACACTTCAGCTGTCATTACGCAAGCATGTGAGCATGCATTGTGTCATTTGTACAAGTGACTCGGAGGGACTCCCTGCCTCCATCTCCACTGCATACTGCCAGGGTCTGGGTCCTCTGTCTCGCCTTCCTCATAACCTTCAAGCTCCTCTGGCTGCTCCTGCTCCTCCTCTCTTGTCAGATTACTAGAAAAAGTGCCCATCTCGCAAAACCTAAACTGTGCTCCACTGTGCCCCTGCTCCTCCTCTTCCAGTGAGGCCCCCTCCAGTGCCCTGAAGAGCCATAGTTTCCAACACGTGTTGTAAGAAATGAAGCAGTGGAATTATGTAGATCATCCCGAAATCCTGCCGATTTAAGAATAATGTGGCTTCCTCAGCAAACGACAGGTGTCACGTATGAGCTGCCCCTGGTTTATATTGAAGTTACACAGGGGAGAACCCCTATCCGCTTGGATCATCAAGAAATCCAACGTGTGGCAATGTAACAAATCAGACTATGTTTTGGGATACCGTTTTGACGCTGCAGCTCAAGGAAGGTGTGCTTTGGGTGTACGAGTGGCTGAATGCATGCAAAGTTTTCTTCCCAATGTTAGGATGTCTTACAAATGAGGGGAACACTTCAGCAACTGCTTCACAACCATATTGAACACATGTGCCATGCAGGGCGCATGGCTCAGCCTTCCCAGTCGCAGTGCATGCAAGATGTTCTTCCTGTTGTCAGTCACCATGGTTCCCATTTCCAGTTTTTATCGAGTAAGCCATGCTTCTATTTCTTTAGGAATGCCTCCCCTGTGTAACTCGTGAAGGCAAACCATGTGAAGAACAGCGTGACACCACCGTGCCCTGCACACATGGTATGCTGAAGGGGCACCGAGACTTGTCTGCGCAGTGGAGGCTGAGGACACGGTGGTGGATGAGGAGGCGGAGTCGCACACTGTCACAGGACCAACAGACTAAGAGCATGGAGTAGGAAGCGGCGTGACCAGTCCAGGTTGGTGTTGTGGCTGTGCAGGAACCACATTCACCCAGTGAGCTGTAAAGGACATGCATTGTCCCTGACCATAATTACCGTTCCAGACGCAGGCGCTGCCGGGCACTTTGGTACACACCGACAGGCTCAAGGACTGTCCCACCTGGCAAAAACGCTCTGCTCTGTGTCCTTCAGAAGGCTGAGGTGACACACTGCTGCAACAAGCTTTTCTGTGTAACACACACACACAGCGATGTCTGTCCTATCTCTCCGCAGTGTAATGAATGCAATGATGAGCTGGAAAATGGCTGACGAATATATAGGGAAGTGACATCACAGGCGTGACTGGCTGCAGATAGGCTGCATCCTTCATGTGATTCAGGGTCATCCCGCCTACCTGCTTTCCTGCCTTGCCTTCTTGCCTTCCCAGCATTCCTTGCCCCATGTACTGACATGTGGATCCGGCATTTTAGATGACCTGGAGCCTGGACCACAGTAAATGGAGTTTAATGAAGCAATTTGTGCGATAGAATCGCGGCGATATTCGCATTCATTGCTAATCAAATTTTTCATTAAAATCAGAATTAATTCGAGTTCGTCAGCTTTGAGTCGCTCATCTCTTTTCACCATAAAGCGGCCTGGGAGAACCTTGGCTCCGATGTGGTGGTCCAGCCTGCTGCATCACCCAGTGGCACGCCACCGTTTTAGCCGGCCAAGGCTCCACCACCCCAGCCGAAAGGAGCTGTGTGTCATACCCATCTTCTGTTGCTCCAGATGCTCCTGCTCCTCCTACTTCGAGTCAGTCATTCCAACAGCAATCCATCGGCAAAGACATGTCCAAGAGACAACAGTATGCGCCCACTCATCCAATTGCGCAGAAGCTGAATGTGCTCCTGTCCAAGTTGCATGTGCTGCAGTCCCTCCCTTTTCAAGTGGTGGACTCTGCCCCATTCAGCAAACTGATGGCTTGTGCCGAGCCGAGGTGGAGAGTCCCAAGCCGTCATTTCTTTGCGAAGAAGGCAGTACCAGCCCTGCACAATTTTGTGGAACAGAAGGTTGGCCAGTCCTTGAGCCTTTCGGTGTGTACCAAAGTGCACGGCATCGCTGACATGTGGAGCTGCAACTATGATCATGGACAAGACATGTCCTTTACGGCCCACTGGGTGAATGTGGTTCCTGCACAACCACAACAGCAACTTAGACAGGTCATGCCTGTCACGCCTGCTTCCGCCTCCATGCTCTCAGGCCATTGGTCCTGTGACAGTGTGCGACTCCGCCTCCTCATCCTCCAATGCACAGACAAGTCTCAGTGCCCCTCCAGCATACCATATGGGCAGGGCACGGCGGTTTCACGCTGTTATTCACATGGTTTGCCTTGGTGAACGGAGTCACACAGGGGAGGAACTGCTCAAAGTCATTCATGAAGAAATTGAATCATGGCTTACTCCACGAAAACTGGAAATGGGAACCATGGTGAACGACAACGGAAAGAACATCTTGTCTGTGCTGCAACAAGGAAGCCTGAGACATGCGCCCTGCATGGCACACATGTTCAATTTGGTTGTCAAGCGGTTCCTGAAGTGTTCCCCCCATTTTCAAGACATACTAACAATGGGAAGGAAACTTTGCATGCACTTTAGCCACTCATACACCGCGAAGCACACCCTCCTTGAGCTGCAGTGTCAGAACGGCATCCCCCAACATAGTCTGATTTGCAATGTTTCCACAAGTTGGAATTCCACCCTCCATATGTTGGACCAACTATACGAACCGAGAAAAGCCACAACCGATTTCTTGATGATCCAAGCGGATAGGGGGACTGTGTAACTTAAATGTGAACCAGTGGCAGCTCATACATGACACCTGCCGTTTGCTCAGGCGCTTTGAGGAAGCCACATTATTAGTCAGTCGCCCGGATTACAAAATGAAGGACATCATTCCACTGCTTAATTTCCTACAACCTGAAACGATGGTTGGTCAGGGCACTGGAGACATGGTGCCTACATCTCATGGCCACATGAGCCCTGTGGGGGCTGAACTGGAGGAGGGGGTGGGGCACAATGGAGAACAGTTTAGGTTTCACGAGATTGGTGGTTTCTCTAGTCATCTGACAGGAGAGGAGAAGCAGGAGCAGCCAGAGGAGCTAGAGGGTTATGAGGAAGGCGAGACAGAGGACATAGACACACCGTGGCAGTATGCAGTGATGATGGAGGCAGGGAGTCCCTCCGAGTAACTTGCACAAATGGCACGATGCATGCTCACTTGCTTGTATAGTGACCACCGAATTGTCTCCATTCGGCAGCAGGATGACTTCTAGCTCTCCACCTTATTGGATACTTGCACCGGCACTAAATGGGGGCCTTTTATACACCCACTGAGAGGGAGGACAAACTGATCTACTACAGAGACATCTTACATAGTCAGTTGGCCGATGCCTATCTGCACCATCGTTCATCCTCTCACAGGTCTGACTCGGGGGGCCCTCTGTGCTCACCTTCCACTGCCATAGCTGCTGGGGAGGGGTGGGGTGGCAGGAGCAGCACCAGCTCCATCAACAGCAGCCTGAGTCTACAGTTGGTGATGAGTACCTTTCTTCACCCGTATAGTGAAGCAACTCATCAGCAGCAGGTAGACCTGGAGCAGGACTTGAATCAGCAGGTGGTGGCATACCTTGACATGACCATGCCAGCACACTTTGAACATCTGCTGGACTTCTGGGCAGCAAAACTTGATTTGTGGTCACAACTAGCAGAGCTTGCCCTTAAAAAGCTGTCCTGCCCGGCCAGTAGTGTGCCATCAGAGCCGTTGTTTAGTGTGGCTGGGGCCATAGTAACCCAAGGAGAACTCGTCTGTCCACGAAAAATGTTAAGAGACTGACCTTTGTGAAAATGAATCAGGCATGGATCAGCCAGGATTTCCACCAACCAATGTCTGATGCATCAGAGTAGATTGACCATGGTGCAATACCAACACTTAACAAATATGGATAGTACTAAACATATTTAAGGCGCTGCTCCCCAGTTACAGACATTCCTCCACATCAGACCACAAGTAAGTATTGAGGATATGCATTACGTAAAACTTAACTTTTAATAATATGCTTAGAATAAAATATATGGACCCCACATTTTTTTTAAATCAAACAAAAGGAAAGGTGTGCAAAAAGCACCATGTGCCACCTATACCACAGTATTGATGTGATGGAAATACTTCTAAAAGTTGGAAGGGAACAACGTGTGGTCCATTGTAACCGGTGGGGGTAAAAACTTCCCCTGTAAGGCCAGACTCTCGCATTATTAATTCCCTTCTTGGGAAGTGTTACTCGCCATAAAAAGATCAGCCCCACTCAGGATTCTCTCCCTATTTTCCCCTACAAACACTGCCATTCCCCAGGGGTTTTAGATGGAAATAAAGAGTTTCCTGTGTGTGGCCACCCTTTTTAGAGTGAGTAACAATTGCCAAGAAGGGAATTAATAGAGTGAGAGTAGGGCCTTACAGGGGAAATTTTTACCCCCACCTGCTACAATGGACAATAAATTGTTCCCTTCCACCTTTTTGAGGAAAGTGTTACCCGTCTTAAAAAGTACGGCCCCACACAGGAACCAATCCCTATTTCCACCTAAAAACCCAGGGAAAATGCAGTGTTTGTAGGAGTACCTGTGTGGGGCCGCCATTTTAGGGGGGCGAGTAACACCTGTCAAGATGGGAATTAATAATGCGAGAGAAGGGCCTTACAGGGGAAGTCTTTACCCCCACCGGTTTACAAAAGAGACCGTTTTCTTCTGCCTACCTGCCTCAGCTACTATTCTGATCCTGCCACCCTCCTGTTGCCACATATCTGATGCCAAGTTCTCCTTTTTTTCACCCACCTTAGTCACTGGGTACTGGTATTGCCACCCACCACACCACTCTGTCACCGGGCCACTTTCAGGACTCCTGATTCTACTGCTGCCACCTCCATGCTGTCTCATTCTGCCACCATATGTTCTCCTCATGCAAATTCCAGCTCCAGGCTGTCTCATTCTGCCACCATATGGTCTCCTCATGCTGCCGCCACCTCCATGCTGTGTCATTCAGCCACAATATGGTCTCCTCATGCTTCCGCCACCTCCAGGCTGTTTCATTCAGCCACTATATGTTCTCCACCTGCTTCCGCCAACTCCAGGCTGTGTCATTAAGCCACTATATGGTCTCCTCACGCTGCCACGATCTCCAGGCTGTGTCATTCAGCCACTATATAGTCTCCTCATGCTGCCGCCAACTCCAGGCTGTGTCATTCAGCCACTATATAGTCTTCTCATGCTGCTGCCAACCCAGGCTGTGTCATTAAGCCACTATTTGATCTCCTCATACTTTTGCCAACTTCAGGCTGTGTCATTCAGACACTATATGGTCTCTTTATTCTTCCGCCACCTCCAGCATTGTTCATTGAGCCACTATATGTTCCCCTCATGCTGCCGTTAAATACAGGCTGTGCCATTAAGCCACTATATGGTCTCTTCATGCTGCCGCCACCTCCGCGCTGTGTCATTCAGGCACTATATGGTCTCCTTATGCTTCCGTCACCTCCACGCTGTGTCATTCACCCACTATATGGTCTCCTTATGCTTCCGCCACCTACAAGCTGTGTCATTCAGCCACTATACGTTCTCCTCATGCTGCCGCAAACTCCAGGCTGTGTCATTCAGCCACTATATGCTGCCGCCAACTCCAGACTGTGTCATTCAGCCACTATGTGGTCTCCTCATGCTGCCGCCAATTCCAGGCTGTGTCATTCAGCCACTACATGGTCTCCTCATGCTTCCGACACCTCCAGGCTGTGTCATTCAGCCACTATATGGTCTCCTCATGCTGCCGCCATTTGTTCTCCACTGGCTCATGTCAGTTTTTTATAGATTTTCGACCAAAATAAATTCATATCAAACAAAATTTTTTCAGAAAATGGGACAAATTAAAGTTTTCATCAAATTCAATCATTGCTAGTCCTCATGTCATCTTTGGAATTACCACAGTAATCCAAATAAACAGGTTGAAGCCAGAAAATTAAACCATAGCTGATTAAAGGAAACAATCAAAGTTTGATACGCAGTTTCGCAGTATCAGCCACTGTGTCATTCAGCCACTATATGCTGGTACTTACTTACACATGCATGGCTTGATATCTATCGACAAGCATCTGATCCTGGCAGGATCTACCTAGTAGCCCTCCTGGGTCAGGCCTACACCACTGAGAGGGATTACAAACTGACACACTGCTCTAAAATTGTGCCGCTCTGCGGCTTACTTGGGCTGTCGCCACCTACAGACTGTTTCAATGTGCCATCCTATGGTCTCCTCATGCTGCTGCTACCTCCAGGCTCTGTCATTTTGCCGCCATGTGATCTCCTTGTTATATTGATCTTGTAGTTTGACAGCATCTTTTCAAAGTAAATGCTTCGGGCACCCGGGACACTCAGCCATATGCATGGTGGGGGGGGGGGGGGGGGTTAAAGGCAAGGGCTGGGACAAGCGGTAGCTGACCTTGCAGTGGACTGCCAGCTCGATTTTAAGATTCAACTAGGAGCTTTTCCATAGTTTACACTGCAGCAATTATTCACTATTGGATCTGGAATTGCCACAGCTGCTGGCACCAGACTTGCGTTCTAATGGGTCCTCAAAGAAGGATTTAGAGTTTGCTCATTCCAATTGCCAGGTTCTATCATTGTGCCGCTGTGCGGCAGTGATTACAATAGTGACGTTTGTGATCTGCATGTCATTCTGAATAAGGGTACGTTCACACTAGCGAATCCCCAGTGCATATTATGCTGCGGATCTGGCGCTGAAGGACCACTGTATGCTGCCCTTACAGGTGCCTGCTCGGAGCGGCATTCTGCCGCTCGAGCAGACACACTGTGACGTGCAAGTCGCGGTGCGCATGCGCAGTATACGCGCGCATCACGGCTGCTCTTGGCCTAGCTCAGGGAGCAGGGGAGCTGCCGCAATGTGGGAAAGTACACTGTGCATGAGCAGCAACTCAAACATCGCAGCAGTGTGTCTGCTCGTAGCGGCGTATTGCCGCTTCGAGTAGGCACATCTTAAAGCACCCTGTAGGAGTCCTTCAGCGGTGG
Organism: Hyla sarda; assembly: GCF_029499605.1. Taxonomy (NCBI): domain Eukaryota; kingdom Metazoa; phylum Chordata; class Amphibia; order Anura; family Hylidae; genus Hyla; species Hyla sarda. Next base: position 93,477,216 of record NC_079196.1, on the reverse strand, counting down.
TTCTGTAACATAAAAATGCTGTTGATCTGCTCGTCTGAACGTACCCTAATAGTATTATTTTACTAACACAGTACACTCCCTATGCATGTTACAACAAGACAAAGTGTTCTACACTCCTATTGAGGCTCTCTGTAGCCCTGAAATAGTCGTTTTTAATAGTGATTTGCCGCAAATAAATTCAGATCGATCTGAATTCTTTTTGGAAAATTCGGCGAATCGCCCGAATCGAATTTTTCAAAAATGTGCTCATCTCTAGTTGTAGCAGTCTCATGACCCATGTTGAGAGAGATCAAGAAATAGAGAAGTATGAGATGGCAAGAGACTGTCTGGCGAATTAGCAAGGGTCCAAATGGCAGTGCGGTTCCGGTGTGTACTTGTTTGCTGCACTACAATGCCAATTGGAGGAGTTGAGAGGCACAAATAAAAAGGCGGGTTTTAATTCCATTTGTTTTGGGTTCAGATGGCTTGCGTGTGGACCCAAACTTACCTGTACCCCCTTATTTAGTGTCAGTTAACTGTAGGCCAGTATGGAGTGTCACTTTTTGCTTCCAAACCAGTTTGACTTTAGGCCCGTTTTTAGGTCTGTTTTTAAGCTGTTTACATCACAAAAAATGGCCCAAGATACTGTGTATAATTGTCAGTAACTTTCCTCCTCGTCCTGTGTTTTACCCTGAGCACTTAACCAGTGTAGGGACCGCCATCCAGTTTGGGGCACAAGTTAGGATAAATCATCCAAGTAGGCAGGGATAGTGTATTGGAATCAGCTTAGAGTTTCTCTGTCTCCTCCTAATCATCACAGGAGGATTCAGGTTCTGAAGACTGTTCTTGAGAGTCCTGGAGCAATCAACAGCGCCCCCTGGAGTGATTTAGAACCAGCATGAATGCCCTGTATGAGTGTTATAGCCATCACATGTATTGAGCCTCTGTATTGTGATGAATGAGAGAAATAAGTCTTGTGCTTTAATTCATCTGTAACTGTTTCATTAAACGGGGAGCACTGAAACATCATGTTATAAATATAAATTCACATTTACATGCCAACTTCCCGTATAGTAAAACTTGATCAAAGTTGATGGAGGCTTGATCAAAGTTGATGGAGACATCTTGGCAAACTGTTACAAGGAGGCGTCTCTTTTTTGGGAAAATTATTCATGTCATGAAAATGGTGAAGTATTTCAACATCCTATTTTTCATGTCATAGTGAAATAAGATATCACTGACCTGCTACACATGACACACAAAAAGCTGTTTTACTTACAATTTACTTTACTTACAACTTACTTATAATATTGAGCTATTTGAATTATTTAGAAAATGAGAATAGTTGCGGCTCCCTCAGGGCAATAGCCTTGGTTATTCTTCCTATACTCTGACCTTACACTTCCCCTAATTCGCCCATGGACATAGCATGAGATTATTACTGGGAAATGACTTCCCCATAACAAGTACTATTCATTACTATGATCAGACAGGCTTTTATCAGTTCTTCCATAGTGGATTAATACACTTGAAATGTACTCTGGGAGTGCATTACAGTTTAGTATCTTCAGGGAAAGTCTGTTGAGTTCATAATAGCTGGCAATAAAAATATATTTGCATTTACATACAGAAAATGTATTACTGCACAGATCAGCATAAACTAGCAGAGCCGGTAACATTGTTACAAGCTCAGGATATCAGTTGCATTAATAAAGACACGAGATTAGGGTCCTCTAGGTTATTAAATCAATTTTCAAGGGCATTTTAATACGATGCTACTGCAACTGAACTAATTCCTATCTCTAATAATTCGATAACATTTGATAAACCTGTGAGGCTATAAAGAGATTAATTTTACTTGTCTGTCATGAAAGGATTGCTTTCACAAGTACAAAATCCACTTTCTAGTTTATAATGGCCGAATTTTTTCTTTATCGGTAAAATAAAGGTGGGGCAGATATAAAAAGACTGCATTTAAGCAGCTGTACTCTCCATACATATTCTTTATTTGTGCTCCACGTTCAGTTAGATTTTTTCTTGGTAGTTTTGTTGTAAACAACAATTTGTGACAATTTTTTTTTGTCTGCAGAGGAGATTTGTGGTCCTGTAAGATTTGAGAACTGATTTAGCTGTCCCATTAGAAATATGTGAAACTCTGGACCATCACTGTTCTCAGCCCTAAGATAGCAGGAATATTGTTGCAGTAGTAGTTCAACTTTAGATTTTTAATTTTTAAATTCATTTTTTTAATTTTTTATAAAAAAAAAAAAAAACATAGTTTGTAAGGTTTAAAAAAGACAAGAGTCCATTGAGTTCACCATAAAACCCTGCTGTGTTGATCCAGAGGAAGGCAAAAAACCACATGACAGAGGAAAAATTCCTTCCTGACCCTAATATGGTGATCAGAATAAATCCCTGGATCAACGTTGTATCCACTTAAATCAAGTATTTATAACTAGAGATGAGCAAAATTACAGTGATTCGATTCTGCACAAACTTCTCGGCCCGGCGGTTGCTGACTTTAACCTGCATAAATTAGTTCAGCTTTCAGGTGCTCCAGTGAGCTCGAAAAGGTGGATACAATCCTAGGAGAGTACTGTAACTTCGCTCATCTCTGTTAATAACCTCTAATGTCACTAGTCTCTACAAAAACATCAAGGCTCCCTTGAACTTGTTTACTGAGTCAGACATCACAACATCATGCTGCAGAGAGTTTAATAGTCGCACTGCTCTTACAGTAAAGAATCTCTGTCTGTGATAATGGTGAAACCTTCTTTCCTCTAGACGTAGAGGATGCCCCCTTGTCATGGTTACCGGCCTAGGTATAAAAAGATCTCTAGAAAGATCTCTGTACTGTCCATTCATATATTTGTATATTGTGATCAGATCGCCCCTTAGATATCTTTTCTCTAAACTAAATAACCCCAAGATTGATAACCTGTCTTGGTACAGTAATCCTCCCATACCATTAATTATCTTTGTCGCCCTCCGCTGTACCCTCTCCAGTTCAGCCATGTCCTTCTTATATACAGGTGCCCAGAATTGGACACAATACTCCACATGTGGTCTGACCAGTGATTTATACAGAGGCAAAACTATGTCCTTGTCATAAGCCTCTATGCCTCTCTTGATATATCCCATGACTTTGTGAGCCTTGGCAGCCACTGACTGACACTGTTCACAAGAATTGAGCTTACTGTTCACAAGTACCCTCAAATCTTTTTCGGTGGAAGTTTGACCTAATGTCTTATTATTTTTTTTTTATGGCCCAAGTGCATAACCTTACATTGATTCACATTAAACTTAATTTGCCATGTCTTTGTCCAAGCCTCCAGCTTCCCCAGATCCCTCTGTAATATGATGTTTTCATTCACTGTGGTAATCACCATACCCAGTTTGATGTCAATTGCAAATATAGAATTTCTACAATGTAATCCCTCTACAAGGTCATTAAGAAACATATTTAAAAGAAGTGGACCCAGTACTGATCCCTGTGGTCTCCCACTAGTAGCTGTCATCCAACCAGAGTAAGTTCCATTGATCCCTCTCTGCTTCCTATCACTGAACCAGTTGCTAAAACATTTACATATGTCCTCCCCCAATCCCAGCATCCTCATTTCATGTACTAACCTTTTGTGTGGCACAGTATTAAACACCTTAGTCCAGATACATAACATCCACAGCTTTTATTTCTCTCCTTATAATTCTTTAAAGGGGTACTCCGGTGAAAACCTTTTTTCTTTTAAATCAACTGGTGGCAGAAAGTTAAACATATTTGTAAATTCCTTCTATTAAAATTTTTTAATCCTTCTTGTACTTATTAGCTGCTGAATACTACAGAGGAAATTTTTTTCTTTTTGGAATGCTCTCTGATGACATCACGAGCACAGTTCTCTCTGCTGATGTTATTATAATAATAATAATAACAATGCTTTATTTATTGTTGTCCTTAGTGGGATTTGAACTGAAGTCCCCAGCACTGCAAGGCAGCAGTGCTAACCACTCAGCCACCATGCTGCCCTTAGCATATATCTGCTATGCATGGTTGCTAAAATGGACAGAGATGTCAGCAGAGAGCACTGTGCTCGTGATGTCATCAGTGTTCCAAAAAGAAAGGAATTTCCTCTGTAGCATTCAGCAGCTAATAAGTACTGGAAGGATTAAGATATTTTAATAGAAGAAATTTACAAATATGTTTAACTTTCTGGCACCAGTTGATTTAAAAGAAAAAAGGTTTTCACCGGAGTACCCCTTTAATGTTTCCCCACTAACTTCTTGTTTTAGTAGTCCAAACGTTTTCCTCTTATTGTTTATCGCTTCCTTAATTGATTTGGTTAGCCAAATTGTTTTTCACCTATTTCTAGCCCTTTTATTCCCATAGGGTATATGTCGTTCACAATATCTATTTAGGATGTTCTTAAAAGTGTCCCATTTAGCTTGTGTACTTTTATTACTAAGGGCACGGTCCCAATCTATGTCACTGAGGTCCTCACTTAGTTGTTGAAAATTGTCCTTCCTAAAGTTTAATGTTTTTGTAACCCCACTAGTAGACACCCTCTTATAGGATAAACAAAACTTATTATGTTGTGGTCACTATTACCAAGATGACCCGCTACCTCTACCTTGAATACTTTGTCTTGCCTATTGGTTAGTATAAGGTCCAGAAGCACCCCACCTCTTGTTGGGTCCTGTACTAGTTGGGATAGGTAATTGTCCTTTATTATTACCAGAAATCTGTTTCCCTTGCTGGACCTACATGTTTCAGCTTCCCAGTGGATGTCAGGATAGTTAAAGTCACCAATAATAAGCATTTCCCCCTTTTTTGCTTCCCCATCTATTTGTCCTATAAGTAGGTTTTCTGCTGTTTTTGTTCTACTTGGTGTGTTATAACAAACCCCTATCAGAAATTTCTTGTTCTTACCCCCTCCCCTTATTTCCACCCACAGAGACTCCACATGATCATTTTCCTCACCAATGTCCTCATATAAGAAAACCCCTCCCCCTTTCTTACTTGCAAGGTCATTCCTGAACAGAATGTACCCCTGTACATTAACTGCCGGGTCATAGCTCGCATCCAGCCACGTCTCACTTATCCCCACTATTTCATAGTCTTCCCCCAACATTAATAGTTTCAGTTCCTCCATGTTATTATTGAGGCTTCTGGCATTAGTAGACATGTACTTCTTTCCTATTTTCTTTCCTCTGATCACTTATGACTGATTTAACCCTTCCCTATGGTAGAACCAGTATCAGAAAGCAATGTTGGCCCAATTCTCCATGAACCCAAATCCCTTTTTCTTACGCTAGCTTCTGAGCCACATGTTTACCTCCCTAATATCCCGCTGCCTCTCTGGTGTGGCTATTGGTACAGGTAATATTTCAGAAAATACTACATTGGAGGTCTATTCCTTAAGCTTGTGGCCTAAGTCCCTGAAATAATTTTTAAGGACACTCCATCTGCCTCTTACTTTGCCATTGGTGCCATTGTGTACCATCACTGCTGGGTCTTCTCCAGCCCCACCTGTCAACCCAATCCGTGATGTGCCGAACATGAACACCAGGAAGACAACACACTGTTCGAAGATTCAGGTCTTTGTGACAGATCGCCCTGCCTGTCCGCCTAGTAATAGAGTCTCCCACTACCAGTACCTGTCTGGCCTGCCCTGCAATCCTCCCTCCCTCCTTATTGGAGTAGACACCCCCCTGGTGGTCAGAGGCAGTGTCTTGCTGCAGTACTGCTAGCTCTGAAATGGCATCCCCCTCATCTGCCAACTGGGCTAGCCTCCCTGACACTTTTCCCTCTACCTAATTTTCTAACTGTAACCCAGCTAACTGCCTGACTGTCCTGCACCTCCATCCCATTATCCTCCCCCAACTCTACCCTACAGAGTGCTTGCTCAGTGAGCAGCAGAGTCCTCTCCAATTTGTCAATGCGCTTCAGTGTTGCCAGTTGCCCCTCTAGATCCAGGATCTGGGCTTCCAAATGAACAACTCGCACACATCTCACACAGCAGTATACACCCTCAAACTGTTGTTCATGGAGTGTATACATTGAGCAAGATGTCCAACATGGAGGCCATCTTAGTTATGGGGATTGCACAGATAAACAGCCAAAAACTGACAGTATATATTACAATTAAATTCTCTCTAGACCTTGTGAATCTAGAGTCTCTACAGTGTAAGGAAAGTAACTGTCACGATGCCGGCTGGCAGGTAGTGGATCCTCTGTGCCAGAGAGGGATTGGCGAGGACCGCGCTAGTGGACCGGTTCTAAGTCACTACTGGTTTTCACCAGAGCCCGCCGCAAAGCGGGATGGTCTTGCTGCGGCGGTAGTGACCAGGTCGTATCCACTAGCAACGGCTCACCTCTCTGACTGCTGATGATAGGCGAGGTACAAGGGAGTAGACAGAAGCAAGGTCGGACGTAGCAGAAGGTCGGGGGCAGGCGGCAAGGTTCGTAGTCAGGGTGGATAGCAGAAGTTCTGGTACACAGGCTTTAGACACACAAAACGCTTTCACTAGGCACAAGGGCAACAAGATCCGGCAAGGGAGTGCATGGGAGGAGGTTATATATAGTCAGGGACCAGGTGGAAGCCAATTAAGCTGATTGGGCCAGGCACCATTCATTGGTGCACTGGCCCTTTAAGTCTCAGGGAGCTGGCGCGCGCGCGCCCTAGAGAGCGGAGCCGCGCGCGCCAGCACATGACAGCAGGGGACGGGAACGGGTAAGTGACCTGGGATGCGATTCGCGAGCGGGCGCGTCCCGCTGTGCGAATCGCATCCCCAACGGCCATGACAGTGCAGCGCTCCCGGTCAGCGGGACTGACCGGGGAGCTGCAGGGAGAAAGACGCCGTGAGCGCTCCGGGGAGGAGCGGGGACCCGGAGCGCTAGGCGTAATAGTACCCCCCCCCTTAGGTCTCCCCTTTTTTTTGTCCGGTGACTGCCTCCCCTGGGATGAGGACACCGGGAAGGAATGGATGGTTTCCTCAATGACAGGCAGTACAGCAGGAGTAGGAATGGGGAGGGAGGGCAGAGGGTGAAGCTTGACACGGGGCAGGGAGACACAAGGACGGGAGCCATGAGGGGACACAGAGGCTTGCCTGAAGGGACTGGGAGGGGGGGAGAGGCATTTTCTGTGGCAGGCAGAGTCCCTAACGACCTTAGGGGGACCGGATACAGGAGGAACCACAGGGTCACGGCAGGGAGTACTGGGAACTGGTTTAAGGCAGTCCTTGGAACAAGAGGGACCCCAACTCTTGATCTCCCCAGTGGACCAGTCCAGGGTTGGGGAATGGTGTAGAAGCCAGGGTAGTCCAAGGAGAATTTCGGAAGTGCAATTGGGAAGGACCAAAAATTCAATTTTCTCGTGATGAGGTCCGATGCACATTAGGAGGGGCTCCGTGCGGTAACGCACGGTGCAATCCAACCTGGCTCCGTTGACCGCGGAAATGTGGAGTGGCTTGACAAGACGGGTCACCGGAATGCGGAATTTATTCACCAAGGACTCCCGAATAAAATTCCCAGAAGCACCAGAGTCCAGGCAGGCCACGGCTGAGAGGGAAGAGCTGGCAGAAGTAGAAATCCGTACAGGCACCGTGAGACGTGGAGAAGCCGACTTAGCATCAAGAGACGCCACACCCACGAGAGCTGGGTGCGAGCGTGCGTTTCCCAGACGTGGAGGACGGATAGGGCAATCCACCAAAAAATGTTCGGTACTGGCACAGTACAGACAAAGATTCTCTTCCTTACGGCGATTCCTCTCTTCCAGGGTCAGGCGAGACCGATCCACTTGCATGGCTTCCTCGGCGGGAGGCCTAGGCGCAGATTGCAGTGGAGACTGTGGGAGAGGTGTCCAGAGATCTAAGTCTTTTTCCTGGCGGAGCTCTTGATGTCTCTCAGAAAAACGCATGTCAATGCGAGTGGCTAGATGAATGAGTTCATGCAGGTTAGCAGGAGTTTCTCGTGCGGCCAGAACATCTTTAATGTTGCTGGATAGGCCTTTTTTAAAGGTCGCGCAGAGGGCCTCATTATTCCAGGATAGTTCAGAAGCAAGAGTACGGAATTGTATGGCGTACTCGCCAACGGAAGAATTACCCTGGACCAGGTTCAGCAGGGCAGTCTCAGCAGAAGAGGCTCGGGCAGGTTCCTCAAAGACACTTCGAATTTCCGAGAAGAAGGAGTGTACAGAGGCAGTGATGGGGTCATTGCGGTCCCAGAGCGGTGTGGCCCATGACAGGGCTTTTCCAGACAGAAGGCTGACTACGAAAGCCACCTTAGACCTTTCAGTAGGAAACTGGTCCGACATCATCTCCAAGTGCAGGGAACATTGCGAAAGAAAGCCACGGCAAAACTTAGAGTCCCCATTAAATTTGTCCGGCAAGGACAGGCGGAGGCTAGGAGTGGCCACTCGCTGCGGAAGGGGTGCAGGAGCTGGCGGAGGAGATGATTGCTGCTGAAGTTGCGACTGAAGTTGCTGCACAATGGTGAATACTTCCGACAGCTGGTGGGTTAGATGGGCGATCTGTCGGGATTGCTGGGCGACCACCGTGGTGATATCAGAGATATAAGGCAGAGGGACGTCAGCGGGATCCATGGCCGGATCTACTGTCACGATGCCGGCTGGCAGGTAGTGGATCCTCTGTGCCAGAGAGGGATTGGCGAGGACCGCGCTAGTGGACCGGTTCTAAGTCACTACTGGTTTTCACCAGAGCCCGCCGCAAAGCGGGATGGTCTTGCTGCGGCGGTAGTGACCAGGTCGTATCCACTAGCAACGGCTCACCTCTCTGACTGCTGATGATAGGCGAGGTACAAGGGAGTAGACAGAAGCAAGGTCGGACGTAGCAGAAGGTCGGGGGCAGGCGGCAAGGTTCGTAGTCAGGGTGGATAGCAGAAGTTCTGGTACACAGGCTTTAGACACACAAAACGCTTTCACTAGGCACAAGGGCAACAAGATCCGGCAAGGGAGTGCATGGGAGGAGGTTATATATAGTCAGGGACCAGGTGGAAGCCAATTAAGCTGATTGGGCCAGGCACCAATCATTGGTGCACTGGCCCTTTAAGTCTCAGGGAGCTGGCGCGCGCGCGCCCTAGAGAGCGGAGCCGCGCGCGCCAGCACATGACAGCAGGGGACGGGAACGGGTAAGTGACCTGGGATGCGATTCGCGAGCGGGCGCGTCCCGCTGTGCGAATCGCATCCCCAACGGCCATGACAGTGCAGCGCTCCCGGTCAGCGGGACTGACCGGGGAGCTGCAGGGAGAAAGACGCCGTGAGCGCTCCGGGGAGGAGCGGGGACCCGGAGCGCTAGGCGTAATAGTAACACTTACAGAGATCTCCAAGTCCTGCTTTTAAACTTCAGTTTTTTAACTAGCACCTCTTGAAACAGCAGCTCTAAGATCAGCACAAGCCTTATGTTGTGCTTTGAAAATGTTAACATCTTTTAGAGCTAAATTGAGTTTTTCTCTAGTCATTTTTAAAATTTTGAAATAAGTAAAAGACCTCTTGCGAATGTGTTTTGTGCATTCCATCCTACGAAGGGATCATTTACTAATGGGACATTCAGCTGGAAAATTCCATAATGTCTGTTTCGAGTTTACTACTATCTTCAGGTCTGTGTTATTCCTCCAGATAAATGTATTTGAAGGAAAGTCAGGGATATTTAATTTTAATATGATGGAGGCTTGGTCAGACCGGGTAATATTTCTATTTTACAGCAAGCTATATCACTCAAAGCACATTTTTCTACTAGGAAGTGGTCTATCCTAGTGAACGTATCATGGGTATGCAGGAAAAAGGTGTAGCCCTTTTCTTTACCATGTGTGCATCTCCATGCACCAAAAATGTCTTCCTGAAGCAACCATTTATGCAGCTGCAAAAATATACACGAGCCTTTATAGATTAAATCCAACTGTAGATCACATATGGTATTAATATTCCCACAAATTATTAATGAGCCTCTCTTTACTTTTTTAACTACTTTATTTAAAAAGCAGACTTGGTTTTCATTTGACCTATACACATAAATAAGTATAAATTATTTATTGTTGAAAAGAATGATACATTTGCCATCAGGGTGAGTAATGCATTCCGTATTATGCAATGAGATAACATCCACTTTTTTTTATAAACAGCGGCACATTTGCAAAATCTCCATGTTTAGTTAGAAATTGGTCATCTCGATTAATGTGAGTCTTTTGGAGACTAAGTACCTTGGCTCGATATCTATTAGCTTCTACCTATAAGGAGGATCTCTTTTTCACTATATGGAGGAGATTTATCAAAACCTGTCCAGAAGAAAAGTTGCCCAGTTGCCCATAGCAACCAATCCGCTCGCTTCTTTCATTTTTAACAAGGCCTTTGTAAAAGTAATCTGATTGGTTGCTATGGGCAACTGGGTGAATTTTCCTTTGCACAGGTTTTGATAAATCTCCCCCTATATCTCTGTATGTTGATGTCTCTTACCATTATCTGGAGGCAGTTCTCTCACTAATCTATAGATTCAGTAATTTGTCTCACTATTTGTTAAATTTGAAAGACAGAAGTCTTTGTTTCTCCCAGTGAAATTACCCCCAGACCCTTTGTCTACCTTGCAGGCACAACACACTGTCTAGGCACTCTGGGAAAAGAAATATGCAAAGCAGGACAATGCTGTTTTGGCATTGTTGCCCCTCATCAGTACAGAGCAGGTGTCCAGGCTTAGCTAGTTAGAGGTCTCTCACATTACTTAGTAGTTGAGTTTTCTACTTACCTTCTGCTCAAGTGTATCTCCACGAAAGACTGATTACACCTGCATGTTTGCTTGATTGGGTTTCTTTTTTCTGTATGTTTATATTTTGCATATTTTTGTATACATTTTTATTAATATGTTTTATAGTTTGAATCCAATTCTTGTTGGATTGGCATAAGTCACACATGATTTGTATTTGCATTTTTATATTGCTATGATTTGTTATTCTTAGTATTTTACATTTCGAGGTATTTGATTAAGTAAAGCTTCGGAGCACTGGAGCAGCGATATCTTCATACACTACAGCAAAGCCACTTAATAAGAGCTATTCTATACTGAGAGCTTATGAACAATGTGACAACCCCAAACAGCTTGACTCACTTCAAAATAGAAGGATCAATTACCTGCATGTTTTCGAAGGGATTTTTATTCACAGTGGCCAGTCATTTGATACTGTATACCTATCAAGTAATAACAGACATGTGGTGCAAATATGCCTAAATGGTTCACTAACCTAGATCTTGGGTTAACCTTGTTCCCATTCACTTTATTTCTATCCTCCCACAATTCAACCATAACATCAACAACTGAATCACTGGCAGATTAAATAAATCCTATTGCTCATCTCTTGACAATGGCACCTGTCAGGGGGTGGGATACATGATGCAGACAGTGAGCAATCAATTTTTAAAGGTGACACATTGAAATCAAGAAAATGAGGCAAATACAAACAAGAGGATTACAGCAGCACACTGCTAGCCCTAAGCTATCTGTGAAATATAACATGTTTTACATTGCAATACTGCTATAGAGAAAAATAGAGGGTCTAGCTCACCATTTGGCCAAATAGTGTATACCATTCTACCACAATAAGGTGACCTCATTTGGGATGGACCCTACACTATAGATAAGCCTCTCTTAGGCTAGCACTTAGCCTACAGTCTCTGGTAGTGTTGCTCGCGAATATTCGCAATACGAATTTTATTCGCGAATATCGCATATTCGCGAATTCGCGAATATTCGCGAATATAAGGCTATATATTCGTAATTACGAATATTCTTTTTTTTTTTCACAGTACACATCACAGTGATCATCCCTCTCTGCTTCCAGCTTATGTGGTGTAAAGAAGGCTCTAATACTACTGTGTGAGACTGGTGTGCGAATTTTCGCATATGCGAACATTAGCATATGCACATTTTCGCATATGCGAATTTTTGCTTATGCTAATTTTTGTATATGCTAATTTTCGCATATGTTATTTTCGTATACGTGAATTTTCGCATATGCGAAAATAAAACGAGAATATAACGAATATGCGAATATTCGCGAATATATGACGAATATTCATCCATATATTCGCGAATATTCGCATATTCGAATATGGCCTATGCCGCTCAACACTAGTCTCTGGGCATGTAAGATCCAGCTATTGAATGGATGGAGTGTGCGAACCAAGATGGAGGCAGCCACTCTCTCTACATATGTAACATAAAAAGCAAAAATTGGTCGGCACATCCTACACAACTATTATATATAACAAGGTTCATGCACTCCACCCATTCCACTACGTGTTTTTTTTTTTGTTTTTTTTTTTGGAGGGAATAGCTGGATCTTACATTCCCAGAAACTGTAGGTTTAGTGCTAACCCAAGAGAGCCATATCGTTAATGTAGGGTCCATCCCAAATGAGGTCACCTAATAATGGTGGGATGTACAGTCTTGTGCCTATCCTATTTAATATATTCATTAATGACCTTGTAGAGGGGTTGAAAAGTAAAGTAGCAATCTTTGCAGATGATACTAAACTCTGTGTAGTCATTAACACAATAGAGGACTGTGCACTGTTACAAATGGATCTGGATATGTTGGAGGTTTGGGCTGGGAAGTGGAAGATGAGGTTCAACACTGATAATGGTAAGGTAATGCACATGGGAAGGTAAACTCCAGGCTGGGATTATGTAGTAAATGGAAGCACACTTGATGCTGGAAGAAGCGCCCTAGTGGCGTGAAACAGTCTGTCCCGGTCCCACCCGACCCGCCTCCACCCCTCCACCAGCCTGTTATGCCAGACACTGTGAAATAAAAGAATTGCTTGGATGGTGAGTACAATCCTTGTTTTCTCTACTGTTATTGGAAGCACACTTGGCTTCCATAACTGACATGGAAAAGGACTTAGTAGTCTTAGATAACAGTAAATTTAGCTGTAGTGACTAGTGTCGGGCAGCTGCTGCAAAGGCAAATAAAATCATGGGGTGCATCAATAGGGGCATAGATGCCCATGACAAGGAAATAATTCTACCATTGTACAAATCACTAGCCAGACCACACATGGAATACTGTGTACAGTACTGGGCACCAGTGTACAAGAAAGATATAGTGGAGCTTGAGAGGGTTCAAAGACGGGCAACAGGGGTATTACAGGGAATGGGGGGACTACAGTACCCAGAAAGATTATCAGAATTAGAGTTATTTAGTTTAGAAAAAAGGCTTAGGGGCGACCTAATAACTATGTATAAATATATAAGGGGACCATACAGAGATCTCTCCCTTGATCTATTTATACCCAGGACTGTATCTATAACAAACGGTCATCCTCTTTGTCTTGAGGAAAGAAGGTTTCTACACCAGCACAGATGGGGATTCTTTACTATAAGAGCAGTGAGACTATGGAATTCTCTGCCAGAGGAGATGGTCATGGTGAACTCTGTAAAAGAGTTCAAAAGGAGCCTGGATGTGTTTTTGGAGAGTCATATAACATTGCTGGTTATGATTTTATATTTATAGGGACAGAACGTTGATCCAGGGATTTATTCTGACTGCCATATTTGGAGTCAGTAAGGAATTTTTACCTCTAAGATGAGGGTCTTTTCCCTTCCTCTGGATCAACTTAGTAGAGACTCATTAGGGTTATAGGTTGAAGTTGATGGATTTTGGTCTTTTTTCAATCTCATAAACTATCTTACTATTACACCTAAAAGAACAAACGGTGGGAACCTAGCCACACCAACCAACACTCATAGGTGTAGTGTTACATCAAAATATATACCCCAAAAGAATAGACACTACTCCCAAAATAATATTCAAAATTTTATTAGATACATATATATAAAATAAAAACAAAATTTCTCTAATCTAATGGGCTTCTTCTCCCTTCTCCCCCCCCCCCCTCCCCTCCCTTCCCCTACCATACCTAGTTCTCTCCGGTTTGTATTCACCTTTACCCCTACCTAGCCTGACCTTCCCGAACACCTCCTTTCCCTTCTCTCCCCCCCCCCCTTCCCTTTCGTGTTTCGTGAGGGTCTAGTTTTACACGTTCAGATTGTAGCCTCCTTCTTTTTCTTTTTTGTTCTGACTAAGTGCCTTCTGCTCTGACTGATATTATGCGTTTCATTGGAATGCCTCATTTATGTCATATCGCTTGTTATTTGCACTGAGATATTGCTTTCCTTATTTTCTGTATTGAAAATAAATAACATTTTTAAAACTGAAAAAAAATTAAAACAAACATATGTTTCGCTCAAACACCGGAGCTTCCTTCCTTCTTCAGTCTGAGTAAAAATCATATGTGTAAAAAAAAGTTTTGAACCAACATATTCTGTATTGCAAGGGCAATTTTAACATAACGGGGAAGAGTTATTAAAACCTGTGCAGAGGAAAATTGGACCAGTTGCCCATAGCAACCAATCAGATTGCTTCTTTCATTTTTCACAGGCTTTCCTAAAAATGAAAGAAGAAAGCTGATTGGTTGCTATGGGCAGCAGGTCAATTTTTTCTCTGCACAGGTTTTAATAATTCTCCCCCACTAATTTTGTTAAAAAATATTTTTTTTAAGTGGTACAATAATAGAAAAGATGGGTATCATTTTAGTTATATTGACCGACAGAATAAATAGAACATGCCCGTTTTACCAGAACATTTACTGTGTAAAAACAAAAACCCTCAAAAGTTGCAAAATGATCAATTTCCCACTATGAATAAAAAAATTTTGCTTGCGTCATAGACTTTATGGTAAAATAAAAGGTTTTATTACAAAGAAACATTGGTTGCGCAGAAACCAAGCCCTCATATAAGCCTGTAGATGGAAAAATAAAAGAGTTATGACTTTTAGAAGGCGAGGAGGGAAAAATGAAAACCCAAAAATGAAAATGTATTGTGTCCTCAAGGCCAAAATGGTCTGCGTCCTTGGGCACTCTCATTAAAACAAAATTTTGCTATTGCACTCCTTATGGTAAATAAAAAATCTTTCTAATACATTTTGTTTTAAAAAAAAAAAACTTTTCTATGGTTTATTTGTGTTTAAAAAAGCTGCCACTAGTTGTACTGTACCCCTACTTGTCCAGTGCACATTTTCCCCCATCTCTTGCACAGACTTCGGACTCCTGCCGGCCTGGCAGAGGTCAAAAATCAGGAAATGCAGTCTGGAGTGCTTAGGGGGTGTATGTAGCAGAGTGAGGGAGGAAGTCCCCCCCTGTATGGCTTCAGATGATGTCACGCCTGCTGGGTAAAGCCCCTCCCCAGTTTGTGAATCTGACTAAGACTGAGCAGAAAATACAGAGCAATATCAAGGTAGGAAACTAAAAAATTATAAAAATAAAGGCAGGGGGTGATTTATCATGATGGGGGAAGGGAACTGGGAGGATTATAAAATGTAACAAGATCATGAGAGGTACTCTTTAAGAGATCAGTGCAAGATAATGCACCTTGGGCATAAAACCGATAGTGTTGAGCAGCATAGGCCATATTCGAATTCGAGAATATTCGCAAATATATGGACGAATATTCGTCATATATTCACGAATATTCGCATATTTGTAATACCCTCATTTTATTTTCGCATACGCGAAAATTCGCGTATGAGAAAATTAGCATAAATAAAAATTAGCATAAACAAATATGCGAAAATTCGCACGCCAGTCTCACACAGTAGTTTTAGAGCCTTCTTTACACCACACAAGCTGGAAGCAGAGAGGGGTGATCACTGTGATGTGTACTGTGGTAAAAAAAAAAAAAAAAAAGAATATTCGTAATTACGAATATATAGTGCTATATTCGCGAATATACGCGAATTTCCGAATATGCGATATTCGCGAATAAAATTCGCTTTGCGAATATTCGCGAGGAACACTAAAAACCGGAAGGCAAAATATAGAATGTCATACAGTCCTAACCTTAGTATCTGAGGAAAGGGATTTAAAGGGGCACTCCGGTGGAAAACTTTTTTTTTTTTACAAATCAACTGATGTCAGAAAGTTAAAATGATTTGTAAATTACTTCTATTAAAATCTTAATCCTTGCAGTACTTATTAGCGTCTGTATGCTACAGAGGAAATTCTTTTCTTTTTGGATTTATTTGCTGTCACGACCACAGTGCTCTCTGCTGACACCTCTGTCCATGTCAGGAACTGTCCAGAGCAGCAGAAAATCCCCATAGCAAACATTTGTTGCTCTGGTCAGTTCTTAAAATGGACAGAGGTGTCAGCAGAGAGCACTGTGGTGGTGACAGAAAAGAAATCCCAAAAGAAAAGAATTTCCTCTGTAGTATACAGCCGCTAATAAGTACTGGAAGAATTAAGAATTTTTAATAGAGGTAATTTACAAATCTGTTTAACTTTTTGGCACCGGTTGATTTAAATAAAAAAAAAACTCCCACCGGAGTACCCCTTTAAGGGTCTTGATTTCAGAAGACTTAACCCCTTAAGGACCACGGGTTTTTCCATTTTTTCACTTTAGTTTTTTCCTCATCACCTTCTAAAAATCATAACACTTTAAATTTTGCACCTACAGACTCATATGAGGGCTTATTTTTTGCGCAACCAATTGTAATTTGTATTGAAATCAATCATTTTACCACAAAATTTACGGCAAACCCAAAAAATATTTATATATATTTATGGGGCAAAATAGGAAAAAAATGCCAATTTTGTATTTTTTGAGGGCTTCTGATTCTATGCAGTGCACTTTGGTAAAAATGACTCCATATATTCTGTAGGTCCATACGGTTAAAATGATACCCAATTTATATAGGTTTTTCTTTATTTTACTACCGTATATACTCGAGTATAAACAGAGTTTTTCAGCACGATTTTTCGTGCTGAAAACACCCCCCTCGGCTTATACTCGAGTGAACTCCGCCTGTCAATCCCTTCTCAGTGGTCTTCAACCTGCGGACCTCCAGATGTTGCAAAACTACAACTCCCAGCATGCCAGGACAGGCATCGGCTGTCTGGGCATGCTGAGAGTTGTAGTTCTGAAACCTCTGGAGGTCCGCAGGTTGAAGACCACTGCGGCCTTTGTCATCATCCAGATCCCCCCCCCCTTTAGTTTTCTACTCACCTCCCCTTCGTGGGAAGGAAGGGTTAGCTGGTCCGGACCATCTGTGCTGCAGGGACCATCTGATTGGGAGGGTTAGTCATTCCGGGCTGTCCTTTTTCACCGGGGGAGGCCCTCTTCTCTGCGCTCCGGGCCTGCCCCGGACTAGTGACGTTGCCTTGACGACGACGCACACAGGGATGCGCAAGGAACGTCCCTGTGTGTCGTCGTCAAGACAGTGTCACTAGTCCGGGGTAGGCCCGGACCGTGGAAAAGAGGGCACACCCGGTGAAAATGGACAGCCCGGAACGACTAACCCTCCCCACTGGACGGTCCCTGCAGCATAGATGGCCCGTACCAGCTCACCCTTCCTTCCCACCGAGGGGATGTGAGTAGAAAACTAAAGGGGGGAGGGTCTGGATGATGATGAAGGCCGCAGTGGTCTTCCGGGCATGCTGGGAGTTGTAGTTTTGCAACATCTGGAGGTCCACAGGTTGAAGACCATTGATGAAGGGATTGACAGGCGGTGATGATGAAGGGGGGGGATGTGATGACGGGGGTCTGGATGATGACCGGGTCTGGATGATGACATGGGGGGTGATGTATTTCCCACCCTAGGCTTATAGTCAAGTCAATAACTTTTTCTTGGTTTTTGGGGTGAAATTAGGGGCCTTGGCTTATATTCGGGTCGGCTTATACTCGAGTATATACGGTACTTAAAAACTTTTTTAACTACATGCACTAAAATTAGTATGTGTAACATTATGCGCTTCTGCAGCACACGCTGGCCGTGAGCGCATGGTCCCGTTACCTGTTACCTGCTGCTGCAGGCAAGGCTGGGACTCGCATTGCGGGTAGCGCCCGCATGCAAGCCCCAGTCCATCACTCACCTGATGCTTCTCCTGCCCCAGCCTCTGCCTCTCTGCTCCGGCACGCATGTCCCCGTCTCCTAGGGCTTGCGTGCGCCGAAGCTTTAAGATTTAAAGGGCCAGTGCGCTCATTAGTGTAATTCACCTGTGGCTCATTGTTAAATTTCCCCCCCCTCCTCTCTTCCCTGCCGGATCTTTGTTGCCTTGTGCCTGAGAGAAAGCATTCCTGAGAGTTGTCTTACCATAGTTACATAGTTAGTACGGTCGAAAAAAGACATATGTCCATCAAGTTCAACCAGGGAATTGAAGGGTAGGGGTGGGAATTGAAGGGTAGGGGTGTGATTGAAGGGTAGGCATGTATCTGATCCTTTGCTCTGTGACTTGACCTTGCTCCTCTGCCGCCTGCCTACTGACCTCCTGCTACGTCCGGACTATGCTACTTTGCAGCCTGCATTGACCTTCTGCTATCCTGACTAAGAGCTGTCTTATCCCTCCTGTGCCTCGCACCTTCTCAGCTGCATGTGTGGTCGAGCCGTGCCAGGGGTAGCCGCCTGCCGCAGCAAGTCCTTTCCACTTTGAGGCGGGCTCTGGTGAAAACCAGCGGCACCTTAGACTCCACTCCCTGGTACGGTCCGAATCATCTGCCACACTGGTCCAGCGGATCCACATCCACCGAAGTTCCTGTCTTCTGAAATGTGAGTGTTACAGTATGTTTAAAATTGTCCTCTTCTGACCCCTATAACTTTTTTTTTCCATATACGGTGTGGTATTAGGGCTCATTTTTTGCGCCATGATCTGAAGTTTGTATTGGTATCATCTTTGTTTTGAATAAACTTTTTGGTCGATTTTTATTCATTTTTTTTATGGTTGAAAAAGTGACCAAAAATACGCTATTTTGGACTTTTGAATTTTTTTACGTGCACATTTTTTTAAGGTGCAGTTTAATTAATGATATATTTTTATAGTTGAGACATTTACACACACGGCAATTTTATGAGGGAAGGGGTTAAATCACATATATATCACTATAACATGCACTATACTGATTGAATACACTGATCAATGCTATGCTATAGTATTGCATTGATCAGTGTTATTGGCGGTCGATTGCTCAAGCCTGGATCTCAGGCTTGGAGCAATCAAGCGCCGATCGGACAGCCGGGAGAAAGGTAAGAAAACTTCTGCTGTCCAATTTCACTGCGGCGGTCCCGAACAGCTCCTCTGAGCTAACCGGCAGTGTATTCTCCCGTTTTAGATGCAGCCATCAACTTTGATCGTGGTGTCTTAAGGGTGATAATGGCAACAGCTCCTCTGAGCTAACCGGCAGTGTATTCTCCCGTTTTAGATGCAGCCGTCAACTTTGATCGTGGTGTCTTAAGGGTGCTGATGGCAATCGGGACCCAGCAGATATGAAGCATTCACATTACGGGAGCAGGCCATGGATGTAAATATACGTCTGTGGTCGCTAAGGGGTTAAAGGTAGGCCGACAATGTCATAGAGCTGCAGGAAATGCTAGCATAATGCTTGGGTGTACAAGGAGAGGTATAAGCAGTAGAAGGGTGCATTCACATGTGTATGTTTGCTGCAGATCTGCTACAGATTTGCTGCTGCAGATTTTGCTGCCCATTGATTTAAATGGGAAGCAAACATAAGCCCATGGGAACGCATCTGTAAGAGGGAAGTGCTCATGCCATTGTACAGAGCACTGGTGAGATCTCAATTGGAGTGTTGTGCACAGTACTGGAGACTATGGCCCAGATTTATCAACCTGTGTGAAATTTTTTTTTGTGATTTTCCCACAGCAACCAATCACAGCTTAGCAAACGAGCTGTGGTAAAGTGAAAGCAGAGCTGTGATTGGTTACTGTAGGATAATCCCTCTATTTATTCTCACACAGTTTGATAAATCTGGGAAAATTACAAAGTGGCTTTCTGGGTTTGAGCATGACTGTAATGACTACTAGATACATGCTAGACCAAAGAAATTGGAGATTTTAACTCTAAAGCCTTGTAAATGCAGCTCTGGAAAATGTATATACTAACAAACATATAATATGGAAACTCCATTCAGCATTCCAAATAATGCTTAAAGGGGTACTCCGCCCCTAGACATCCTAGACATCCTTTGGATAGGGGATAAGATGTGTGATCGCAGGGGTCCCGCCACTGGGGACCCCCATGATCTCCCTGCTGCACCCGGCGTTCGTTTGGAGCATAGGTTGCATCATCGGAGGCTCATGATGTCACAGCCACGCCCCTTCAATGCAAGTCTATGTCACAGCCGTCATGCCCCCTCCTATAGACTTGCATTGAGGGGGCATGACCGTGACATCACGATTGGGGTGTGGCCGTAATGTCACGAGCCTCCATCCCACATCACCAGTCATCCGGCACAGAGTGAAGTTTGTTCAATGCACCGGATGACTGGGGTGCCGCAGCCGCATCTTATCCCCTATCATTTGGATAAGAGATAAGATGTCTAGGGGTGGAGTACCCCTTTAATGAAACATATGCTTATATTATGTTGGTAAGATATGCAAAATAAAGTCTATACATTTTCATTTCCCAAGCTGCTATAATATTTATTTGTTATAAACAAAAATATTGATGATGAATAAATGTACCAAAATCTGAATATTAGGTGCAATTTGGTTTATTTTATGGAACAACACAAGTCAGCTAGGTGTCCTGCCAGGTCTATCCACTGGAGATCAGCTCTGTACTTTGTTCTTGGCAAAGGTCTCAGCAGGTATTGAATCAGAGTCTCAGCACTGAACAGGATGCGTAGTCTGGCATCACCTTTAACAAAATATGCCAGGAAAAAACAAGTTACAAACTCTGCATTGCAAAATTGGTGGCTATCCACTACAGACTTACATTTGGATTTCCATACATTTCTGTAAAATATATAAGATATTAATGCTGAAAAAATTGTATCTTCTTTTTTATAACAAACAAATTGCAGAATATGCAGATTCATCTGAAGAAGACAAATTGCCTTAGTTACGGCAGATGGCTTCCCAAAGAATCTCCCTTTTAATGGGTTATGGGGAGAGTGGGAAAGCTTTTAAGGTGCCTTTGGCGTAATAGTACTGTCCCATAACCTCAACTCACCCTGTTTAACCTGGTACAGATGTATCTGGTTGAGATGACAAGCAAACTGAAAGTGAGTTGCCATGGAGCAATTAAAGGTTATACCTTTCTTAATGCCTTTATAACCCCCTTTAGTTTAGTTTTTTTCTGCCTACTGCCCCTATAATCACCCAGTATCTCCATGAACTGGAAGGAAAAAAGGATTGTAAATTACTTCTATTTCAAAATCTTAATCCCTCCACTACTTAACAGTTGCAGTATGTTCCAGAGAGAGTTGTGTAGTTCTTTCCAGTCTGACCACAGTGCTATCTACTGTCACCTCTGTCCGTGTCAGGAAGTGTCAAGAGCAGGACTAAATCCCCATAGTGAGCCTCTTCTTCTCCGGACAGAGGTGTCAGCAGAGAGCACTGTGGTCAGACTGGAAAGAACTACATAACTCTCTCTTGAATATACAGCAGCTGATAAGTACTGGAAGGATTAAGATTATGAAATAGACGTAATTTACAAATCTGTGTAATTTTTTTAGAGCACCAGTTGATTTGATTTTGTTCCCCCCTGGAGTACCCCTTTAAGTTAGTAAAGAAAGTATAAGTTAGACAGATAAATAAAAGAAGCCCATTAATTCCCAAGGCCCCCCTCAATCTTACAATCCACCCCTAATACTGCAGGCCCCAGTTCACACATTCCCACAAAACAGTAATGAATTAATTTTCATCGATATCATTTAAATTGATTGTGATACAATGGCAAGACTCTGCACAGGTTTAAATGCAGCAGCGCCTAGTTAACAGGATTTTCAGATACTGTAAACAGGTCCAAATTCATGCATAATGTGAATTTAAACATATTTTGGTTTCCTGTCTGTTATATGGATATTATTTTCCCTTATGATATGTGTACTGTAGGGCATTAATGTAGGCATTGTAGTCACCTATAATATGACAGCATAGTTTAATTACTATATGGCATTATCATATGGACACGAACACTATTATGTGCACTCTGTATTACATGGGCATTAAAGGGGTACTCTGCCCCTAGACATCTTATCCCCTATCCATAGGATAGGGAATAAGATGTCTGATTGCGGGGGTCCCACAGCTGGTGACCAACGAGATCTCGGCTGTGGTGCATGGAGCGAACTTCGCTCCGTTCCGGATGACTGGGGATGCGGGGTGGAGGCTCATGATGTCATGGCCACACCTCTTCAATACAAGTCTCTGGGAGGGGACATGACGGCAGTCATGCCCCCTCCCATAAACTTGCATTGAGGGGGCATGGCTGTGATGTCACGAGTGGGGCATGACCGTGACGTCATGAGCCTCCGGCACTGCACCCGACACTCTAAAAGAACGCCGGGTGCAGCAGGGAGATTGCAGGGGTTTCTAGCAGTGGGACCCCAGCAATCAGACATCTTATCCCCTATCCTTTGGATAGGGGATAAGATTTCTAGGGGTGGGGTAGCCCTTTAAGGCACTAGTTTTTGTGTGTATTAATGTATATCAGCAATTATAAGCACTATTATGTTACTACCTTATGATACTGTTTTAATATTTGAATACTGCGTGTCTGCTGGGGTAGTCATTGCCAATAATCAGATGGGAATAAGACACAAACTCAAAACATTCTAAGACCTTAGAAAGTTAGTCAAGGATTCTTGAGTGTTGCTTTCAAATTCTAGTCCTCATTTTGGATGTTGAACTAGTCGCTAGTTCTTAAAAAAAATAAGGCAGGAAATATAACAATGCATTTTATCACAGAAAATGTATTGAGTTTTCTGTTTTCTTAGAAATGGTAGAATCTACTAACAGTAAAGGTTGTCTACTGTAAACTTGTTGGCCCTCTACCTCTATGTACATATTACTCATAAAGATGTCCTTACAGATATTGGTTTTACTATGGAAACCCTTGTAATGTAAGTTTCCGATTTAAAACATCACCGTTTTGTTATGTATGGAAAACATCCAGGCACTGGACAATCCGGTATAGTATGGCTTGGCCAGAAAGCTCCCTTCAGGTTAATGAGTAAGGGGCTAAAGAATGCACCAACTTGTCATATCTTCAGTTTTTCGATCGCAAAGCAAGGTACTATATAAAACATGAGGAAAAAGCCTGCAGCTGAGAAAACATATCACACAAGACAAGGAATAATACTCCAATCGAGCATGCTGCCTGGAACCCTCCAAAGGAAACAAAATCAGAGGTTGGCATTAAGTGCAGGAACAGAAACTCCACACAACTTTGAACTGCTGAACTTATTCACAAGACGTGTTTGCAGCTAGCTCATTCTTTAACTTTTACACCAAAATGTTAAAAAGTCAGGATAGAACTTAAGTACTCTATGTTGTCTGTAGGCTATCTTGAAAGGCACTGGCTCAGTTCGTAGAAGACATTTTCTTTAGATCAACCTTCAGAACTGCTCTTTGTTTCTTCATTAATTCTGGGGGGATGTTTAAAAAAAACAAAATTTTAAATTAATATGTAAATAAATATTCATAATTTATTATTGCCAATGACATCAGTCATCATTTCTGGGTCATGGAAAACGCCTCTGCAATGAGCCGTTCCTATCCCTTCCTTATTCAATATTCTCTATTCTCCATATACAGGCCAATTAGATTATTATTGGCATGATCCTGCTAACAAATTCACTTAAAGGGGTACTCCACCCCTAGACATCTTATCCCCTATCCAAAGGATACGGGATAAGATGTCTGATCGCTGGGGTCCTGCCGCGGGGGTCCCGCCGCTGTCACACCCCCTCCCATAGACTTGCATTGAGGGGGTGGGGTGTGACATCACATGGGGGCGGAGTTGTGACGTCACGATCTTCATTCCTGTGGTCGGGAGCCAGAACCTCCAGCACTGCCGGAAGCAGATACAGGTGGATGCTGCATGCTATATTGCGGAGGTCCCCAGAGGTGGGACCCCCGCGGTCAGACATCTTATGCCCTATCCTTTGGATAGGGGATAAGATGTCTAGGGGTGGAGTACAAATCAAAAACGTAAGAATAAATATAAGTGGTCCTACGTAAACCACTAAATTTAGAAAATAAGTCCATCCAGCATTAGAGATAACAAAATAGAGGATAACTTTCTCAGGATGTGCTATAAAACGTAACCTTTAATTATTATTACTAAGTTAAAAAGGGTAAATTACTTAGTGTTGTTGATATGACATTGCACAATGGCAAACAAAGAAGTTAGATATGTACTGGCTAAGTGCGGCTGGGCCCAGCCACACACAGTCCAGCACATAAACTGTTAAAAAACTGTGTATGAAACTCTAAATATACCGCCAACGCGTTTCTACCACCAATCTTGGTGGTAGAAACGCGTTGGTGGTATATTTAGAGTTTCATACACTGTTTTTTAACAGTTTATGTGCTGGACTGTGTGTGGCTGGGCCCAGCCGCACTTAGCCAGTACATACCTAACTTCTTTGTTTGCCATTGTGCAATGTCATATCAACAACACTAAGTAATTTACCCTTTTTAACTTAGTAATAATAATTAAAGGTTACATTTTATAGCACATCCTGAGAAAGTTATTCTCTATTTTGTTAGGGGTGGAGTACCCCTTTAAATGGTAGGATCACATGTGCGGTAATTTGCTGCATATTTGCTGCTGTGTATTTTCCTTCGCATTGAAGTCAAGGGGTAGCAAAATATGCATCTGATTTTACTGCCCAATTACTTCAATGGGTAGGAAAATGCGCAGTAGCAAATGTGCAGCAAAATACGGCACACCTGACTCTAGCCTTAGGGGGAATCTGGCAGCTCTATTTACTGCTAGGAGCTGCAGACACTGTTGGATAGTTGTTAGGGTATAAAGGCACCTTTCATGGTGCTGATGGTGGTTGCCAAACTTATTAAACTGTATTTTTATTTTTCATCCGGCAATTTTGGCAACCACTACCAGCTTCTACAAGTACATTATATAAAAGTAAAAACGTATACCAAAAAAAGGAGATAAATCCCAATTAAAGGGGTAAGATTTTTTTTTAAACTTAACTGGTGCCAGAAAGTTAAACAGATTTGTACTTCTATTTAAAAATCTTAATCCTTCCAGTACTTATCAGCTGCTGTATGCTCCAGAGCATGTTATGTAGTTCTTTCCAGTCTGATCACAGTGATCTCTACTGCCACCTCTGTTCATGTCAGGAACTGTCTGGGGCGTGAGCAAATCTCCATAGCAAATCACACCTGCTCTGGACAATACTTGACATCGACAGAGGTGGCAGCAGAGAGCAATGTGCTCAGACTGGAAAGTACTACACAACTTCCTCTGGAGCATACAGCAGCTAATAAGTACTAGAAGGCACCAAACTAGCTCTTACCCTCACTGACACATTTCACATGAGCTTTGTCAAAGGAGTATGTCAGAAAATGTTTTGAAAGTTCGGTGTAGTAAAAAGTTCACTGTAGTGATATCAAAGACTAGCACAGACTTGCATTGAGGGGGCATAGCCAGGATATCACAAGGGGCGTGGCCTATCCCTGCAGCGTAAAAACAGCGTTCTGAACATTTACTTCCGAATGCTTGCCAGTGGAGTACCCTTTTAAAGTAAAAAAAAAGGTCAACCAGAAAACCAACTAGTGTGAATTAAATATAATACCTAAAGAGGTTTTCATACAATGACCTGGCTAGAATTATGCTGCTTACCTAAACCTGTAATGCTTTACAGCATTCTACACTAGGGTTTATGTCTATGTAATGGTTTTTATGGCATACATTTATTTGCCTCAATGTACAAATGCAAACATTTTGCTTAAATGTAAAGATTTTTGCATTTATGAAAAGAAATCAGCATTCCCAGCATGAGCAGCAGAGGGGTTAACTCACACTATATGCTGCAGCACACTCCTGCACCTGTTCTCAGCTGACTCCGGCCTCCAACTGCAATTCAAGACCACAAACTGTGGTTTTTTATATGGAGCCATAGACATGTTAGCTATATTTAGAGCATAAGATATTATTCACATGCAAGAACATCCTTCCAAGTCCCCATTTACACAAAGATACTTATAGGACAGTTTGATAAGTAAGCACCTGTACAGAGACCAAGCTATTTATTGACTCAGTACACACTTATTAGTGTCCAGATCCAGTGGAGAATATTTGCTCACATCACATAGTCACTGATCCTGAAAAATAGAACACATCTGTTGATGAGAACTTGGATTTATTGGCAGAAATGTATTGCATTTGTCATATCAGTTGCATAGATGCAATGATACATGACTCAGGTATTAGAACGAGTGACCTTTCTGTTCTTTTCCAACCAGACATACAGCTTTAAACCCTATGATGCTATCAGTTCAGGGGATTGAATTTGCAGTTTATATAGCACTTGCGAGACTTGCTAGGGAATTTGTGGCAACTGGAGGTAGGTTGTAATGCTGTATGCATCTCCACTCGCTACTACATTGAATAGACTGAGAGCTCCACACCCAGCTCAGGAAGTGTTAACTCAGCAAAGATGTAAAGGATAGAAGAAGACAACAGGACTCCAGGGTACCCGAGTCGTGGCGACAAGCCATTTCGGAAGAAGTGCAGCAAATGTTAAAATTATATGTCATCAAGAAATCGAAAAGTGAGTGGGCTAGTCCGATAGTCTTAATACCCAAACTGGGCGGTATGTTACGGTTCTGTAATGATTTCCAGAAACTGAATGAAGTTTCCAAGTTTGATGCTAATTCCATGCCCCGAGTTGATGAGCTTATTGAGATGTTAGGCAAAGGTGTTCACCCCCTCAGGTTTGAACAAAATAGGGAGTATGTGAGAAGGTGTGGTCATAGATGGACGGTATGTGTCACCAAGGTTCCTGGCCTTGGTGAGGTAAAAGCCGGTATTTCCCATTATCTGTGCTGCGGTGCAGCCTTATACTGTGCCCGTAGTATGGCTGGAAGGCCAATCCGGGACGGCTCTTACTGGGAATGGCCAAGTGAAAGGTGGGGGTCATTCCCCATAATCCAGGCTGGCTTTTGTTTGGCCTTAAAGCTAGGCTGCCTCACCAGCTGCGGGGGATTTGCTAGTTGTTGTACACAGTGCCAGAGAAAGCTGTGTGTGGAGTCTTCCCCATGATAGCTCCAAGAGTGGAAGCTGCTTGACAGCCTAGCTGAGGCCTTGAGAAGACATGCGATTTCCTTTGCTCTGCGTTGAAAGACTGTTTTATTGTATGCTGAGTGTGAATAAAACACTGGACTTTGATTTAAAACACTGTCTCCTTACCTCTATACTGCAAACCGCACCTATCTGCAAGAGCGAGTCATGTGTGTTTCACTTTTTTTTCTCTATTCTTTAAATTTTTTAGGTAGTACTACTACTCCCAGCATGGAACAAACGGTTCCATGATGGGAGCTGTAGTACAAGTACTAATAGAAAGATAACCCTGGGTGTCACTCCTGATATCCAATGCGATTGTCCTTTCTATTGCAGAGATGGAGCTGCTTTCTCCTGTGCTCGCATCTCTGCACTATACTCCGGCCGGCCAGTGATGTGAATAGAATTCACATAACTTTTTCATATTTGCCACAGAGCGCTGTGATTGGCCATATGGTTCCAGCCACTCACAGCTCTCTGCAGGAAATTTATTTATATATATATATATATATATATATATATATATATATATATGGCATATACTCATACTACAGTGGGATAAGAGAAGAGCGGCTGGCCGCTTGCATCTATACATTATACAGGACGATCGCATCGGGCGTCAGAAGTGACACTCGCTGCAATCTATCTATTAATGCAGGTACTACAGCTCCCAGCATGGAGCAGAGTGTGCACCATTTTTGAATTTGTATAGGAAAGAAGCCCAAATGCTCAAGCAGAGTAGAATAGTAAATATGTCTTTAAAATTAAATTAAATAACGCTAAGACCGTGCTTCAAATAAACATATTTTTATTATTAATAAAATATATTGCACAGATTCCCCACACAGGGCCCTTGTGGGAGGAATAGGTAAGTTGACAAATTGTGCTATTCTGCATATGATATAAAAATATAAAACAGAATCATAAAAAAATCAATAAACATTTTTTGTAAAAAATCATAAGATTTCAACCATAAGTGGTGTTGAATTAGATTGCTAGTGTAGCCTCTGGTGGTCCGGTCTGGATAATGGTCAGTCTGATTATGTAGATGGTATAGTATTAGTTAATGTCCATATAGACTATTGCAATAGTAATTTGATACAGAGATACTTGTTACCCATTCCTGGTACCAGCTCCTACGTTGTGGTGCAGAACTCTGGCTGGAGCATGAGCGCTGGCGGGCGCTTAGTGCGGCTGGGCCAGGCTGCGCTGTACCCGATGGATGGCGCACAATAGCAGATCCTCGTGGCAGTAACGTCTGACGTCAGTTGGATGCAGGGAACACCAGTGAATGGATCGAAGGAGTCGTAGCAGCTGCAGTAGATCAAAACAGCACGGCAGATAAATCTCTATGCAGTTGAATCTTGCAGAAAGTGGATCTCCATACAGATGGTTCACAGGAAAGGCAGGTTAGATAACCAATGATTGATTATAGAATCAAAACACAGGTTCAGGGCTATCAGTGGCTGGCCCAGCACAAAGGCTTTCAATGCGTCTTTTAATAGATAAAGGTAAACGCGTTTCAGGGTGATCTGGCAATCAGCTCTTGACCCCTTCTTCAGTAGATATGTCAGAAAGTAAAAAATCCATTATGTATATAGCAACACGGTCATAATTCTCAGATGTTCTTAATGCAATGATTAGGAGAAGACTGCAACTTTTTAAAAGTTAGAGAGACACATACAGGTTCGAATTCACATGACATGCATTCTCTGTATGCGATACTTATTGATTTCTAAGAATTAATTCTGATTACTATTACTGCATTTGTTCTGTATCTCCTTCCAAATCCCTTATGATTATTAATAGCATTTGTGTTATGCACATTCGAATGTATGCATTATATTTGTTTTATATATGCGGTTTTTACCAAATAATGTGAATGAATACCAATCACCAATAACAAATGCCCACTCCTTAGTTAACTTTTTTTTTCAGTTGCAGGTTTCTCGTAATTATGGCATTAAGAACATCTGCGAATCATGACCGTGTTGTTATATACCTGACGGATTTTTTACTGACATAGCTACTGAAGAAGGGTTCGAGAGCTGATTGCCAGATCACCCTGAAACGCATTTAGCTTGATCTATTAAAAGACGCATTGAAAGCCTTTGTGCTGGGCCAGCCACTGACAGCCCGGGACCTGTGTTTTGATTCTATAATCAATCATTAGTTATCTAACCTGCCTTTCCTGTGAACCATCTGTATGGAGATCCCCTTTCTGCAAGATGCATCTGCATAGAGATTCATCTGCCGTGCTGTTTTGATCTACTGCAGCTACTGCCGCTCCTACGATCCATTCACTGGTGTTCCCTGCATCCAGCTGATGCTACTGCCACGAGGATCTGCTATTGTGTGCCATCCATCAAGTACAGCGCAGCCTGGACCAGCCACACGAAGCGCCCGCCAGCGCTCATTCTCTTAGTCTTAGTATACAGGATTTGTCCATAACAGTATGGTGGTGATATGTTTGGTGATAATATTCCTCTTTGGATACTGGTATTATGGGTAATATTGGTCTTAGTATACAGGATTTGGTCAGTAATAGTATGGTGGTAGTAGTTGTGTGATTGCTGACCCACACTGTACAGTTGCCTGCTGGTAGTAGTGAGTATATTGAAGAAGGAGGCTGTGCGCAATTGGGTGTGAATGAGGGAGTGGTTAGGGGCATGATTGGGGTGTGGCTAGGGGGCGTGGTTTGGGCTATGGGCTCTAGCCTCACAGATGTAATCCACACACACCGGGCATTTATTAGAACCTGAAAGTAAATAACTGATAACTACCACACATAAGTTCTGAGGGATACTGGTATATAAAGACTCAATATCAATTATTCCCAACAAAAAACCTTCTTGCCCCTCCACATTGGATAACTGTAACAAAAATTAATGTGTCTTTAACTAGTGAACTCCCTCAACACGAGCGCAATAGCCAATCAATGTGTTGGGCGATAGATTCAGTAATGGATCCAACTCCGGAGATAATGGGTCTTCTGGGGGGGGGGGGGGCAAGGTTTTATGTACTTTTGGCAGAAAATACCAACACAAAAAAGTTGGAAATTCAGGCTAAAGTCTGATTGCTGTCTTGTTGGATAGCACACCCTTTTCTACGTAAGACCTAAGCAAGGTACGTAACTTCTGAATGTAATGCTGAATGGGATTGTTGTTTATCTGTTCGTAACTCTCTGGATTTTTTAATTGGCGTAGGGACTCTTGGACATAGTATTCCACTGTCATCAAAACTATGTTCCCTCTGATTTCTTAATCACTAGCCCTTTCATGGTATGCAGAAAATTCAAAGCAACTTTTTCGTCAGCGGACAGACTGGATAGATCCTTTGGATACCTGAGTGCCATGACCTCCTCCAGCACCTAATGCTGGAAGAGGTCCAGGCCGCTACCCGGTGAAAGTGGGGGGCAGAAAGTTGATCTCACACCACCCACAAACGCTGGTTCCCCAACGGGATCAGGTCCAGAGGGTCCAACCGTCTCATCAATAAAATCAAACAAAGACATGACCCAATCCTGTTCTATGGACAAAGCCTTACAGAAAGGACTAAAGCCTAATGGACCTATAGCAATGGATGGTTCACCTCCTTCTATGCGTGGTGGGAATACTTTATTAATGGAAAAACTTTTTCAAATTAAGTTTCCTGACTGATCTAAAGAGGTCCACCTCAAACTTTGCCTCATCAAATCTGTCAGGAAAACAAAAATTAAGGCCACGGGAAAGCACTGAAATCATGTATCACATAGAATGACACTAGTGAGATTATTTATCATAGAGTCTGTACTGGGAGAATACAGTCCTGTATTGTTTATTGTCGACATGACACCTTCTTCCTTTTCCATTTACCATTTAAGTTTGTTTTTCCTTGAGCAGCTCTGTCTAATTTTTCTTCTCTTAAAGGGATTTGTTTTTGACCCTTCAGGATTTGATTGCTGTTTGTCGGTTTGGACTATGTTGATTTATTCTGGTCATCAGATCCACTAAACTCCGACTTCGTCGTTCAGAAGTCTGTAGCTTGACGAGGTAGGTTATCATTCTTTTTGACATGTTTTTTGCCCAGATGCTTGCCTTGCGTCTATTTGGGCCTCGCACGAAGACTCTTCCCCTTTCAAAGTCCTGTTTATCACGGAGATTTTTATCTCCCTTCTGATCCTTGAGAATGCTTTGTCGTTTAAGCAGCTTCTGTTCATTGCGCTGAAAGAACGCCTGTCTTTGGGCTTCAGGCATCCTCATACGGAGCTCCACTTTTGCTCTTCCCATAGCTTTAGTCACATTGAGGTATTTGATTTCATTGCATTCTCTTACTAATTTAAGCATGTCCAGGGAATATCTCAGATGTATCTTTTCCCAGCTATCCATAAAGGTCTGGTTGTTGAGGAGTTGTGAGGGTTCCTCATAATCTCTTAGCCCTCTAGGTACACGTTTACACTCCTCATATGATTTAAATGACCGGGCCATGCAGAAGAGTCTCATCTCCTTCTCAGACAGCTGTGTGAACTTTTGCTCCTGTAGAGCATCAACTGCTTCACATTGCATAAAAAACATATCGGCGTCCTCTCTCCCAGCCGCAATCGCTACATCAGAATTGGGAATTGGTGTGTCTGTAGAGTTAATTGTATCCATCTCCGTTACAGTGAATAACAAATTCAAACTCAACAGCAAAAAAAGTGTCTCTATCCTAAGATAGTTTTAGACATCGTGCTCAGAGCCAAGAAACAGAAACAAAACAATACATGAGAAGAGACAGCGCTCGGCACAGCTGAAAGTCCAAGCCACTGAAGAGGTAAATATCCGGACACTCACACGAAGCAATATCAGTACGGGGTGCTCTTTCCAAGAATGCAAGTCCTTCAATAGTTCAAAACATAAAAATGAAAGAATGGCATATATTGTGTGAATACATCTTAGGATGAAGCCACTTTTTTTTGCTGTTGAGTTTGAATTCGTTACTCACCTGTAATGGAGATGGATACAATTAACTCTACGGACACACCAAATCCCTATTCTGATGTGGCGATTGCGGCAGGGAGAGAGGACGCTGATATACATCTGAAATATTCCCTGGACATGCTTAAATTAGTAAGAGAATGCAATGAGATCAAATACCTCAATGTGACTGAAGCTCTGGGAAGAGCAAAAGTGGAGCTCCTTACGAGGATGCCTGAAGCCTAAAGACAGGCTTTCTTTTAGCGCATTGAACAGAAGCTGCTTAAATGACAAAGCATTCTCAAGGATCAGAAGAGAGATAAATATCTCCGTGATAAACAGGACTTTGAAAGCAGTAGAGTCTTCGTGCGGGGCCAAAATAGATGCAAGTGTCTGGGCAAAAAACATGTCAAAAAGAATGGTAACCTACCTCGTCAAGCTACAGACTTCTGGATAACGGAGTCTGAGTCTAGTGGATCGGACGACCAGATTAAATCAACATCGTTCAAACCCACAAGCAGCAATCATAACCTGAAGGGTCAAACACAAATCTGTTTAGGAGAAGAAAAACTAGACAGAGCTACTCAAGGAAAAACAAACTTCAAAGGTGGATGGAAAAGGAAGAAGGTGTCGTGGTGACAATAAACAATACAGGACTGTCTTCTCCCAGTGCAGACTCTATGATAATTAATTTCACTAGTGTCATTCTAAATGATACCATGATTTCAGTGCTTTCCCGTGACCTTAATTTTAGTTTTCCTGACAGATTTGATGAGGCCGAGTTTGAGGTGGACCTCTTCAGATCAGTCAGGAAACTTAATTTAAAATAAGTTTTTCATTAATAACGTATCCCCACCACGCATAGAAGGTAAATCATCCATTGCCATAGGTCCATTAGGCTTTATTTCTTTCTGTAAGGCTTCGTCCATAGAACAGGATTGTGTCATGTCTCTGTTTGATCTTATTGGTGAGACAGATGGACCCTCTGGACCTGATCCCGTTGGGGAACCAGCGTTTATGGGTGGTGTGAGATCTACTTTCTGCCCCCCACTTGCGCCGGGTAGTGGCCTGGACCTCTTACAGCATAAGGTGCAGGAGGAGGTCAGGGCACTCAGGTATCCGGAGGATCTATCCAGTCTGTCCGCTGATGAAAAAGTTGCTTTGAATTTTCTGCGTACCATGAAAGGCATAGTGTACAAGAAATCAGATAAGGGAGGGAACATAGTTTTGATGAAGGAGGAATACTGTGTCCAAGACTCGCTACGCCAATTAAAAAATCCAGAGAATTGCGAACTGTTAAGAAACAATCCCACTCAGCATTACATTCAGAAGTTACATACCTTGCTTAGGTCTTATGTAGAAAAGGGCGTGCTAACCAACAGGACAGCAATGAGACTTTAGCCAGAATTTCCAACTTTTTTGTGTTGGTATTTTCTGCCAAAAGTACCTAAAACCTTGGTCTCTTCTACCGCACCCTCCCCCCGTGTTGAGGGAGGTTCCATCATTAGTTAAAGACACAAATTTTTTTTTTTTACAGTTGTCAAATGTGGAGTGGCAAGAAGGTTTTTTGTTGGGATCAATTGAAATTGAGTCTTTATATACCAGTATCCCTCAGAACCTATTTGTGGAAATTATCAGGGATTTACTTTCAGGTTCTAATAAAGGCCAGGCGTGTGTGGATTTTATCTGTGAGGCTCTTTCCTTTATCCTGACATGTAATACTTTTCAATTCAACTAGTCCTGGTACAGACAGATTGGCGGGGGGATCATGCCCCCCCATGACATGCACCCTTGCCAATCTGTTTGTTGGGGTTTTTGAAAGAGAGTGTGTTTTTTCAGCCACTAACAAATATCTCGAATTCATTAAACATTATAGTCGCTTTGTAGAAAATGTTTTTGTGGTATGGGACCGAGGAAGGACTTCACAGATTTTGTCCAACATCTTAATCTGGTTAACATAATGAATTTACGCTTCACTTGGAAATGTGAAGAACAGGCTCTGGAGTTTCTGGATGTACTTGTGGTTCCACAGAAAGATAGACTCCAGACAAGAGGTTTCA
Source organism: Hyla sarda (assembly GCF_029499605.1). Taxonomy (NCBI): domain Eukaryota; kingdom Metazoa; phylum Chordata; class Amphibia; order Anura; family Hylidae; genus Hyla; species Hyla sarda. Next base: position 93,443,142 of record NC_079196.1, on the reverse strand, counting down.
GGAAGCCTATGGCTGGAAACTCGCTCCTGAACTTCAACAGCTATCACCCTCTACATGTAAAAACCACAGTACAATATGGACAGTTCCTATGACTACGTCATATAAATAGTACGGATGATTCCTTTCAGGTCCAGGGGTTAGAGTTAAGTGAGAGACTGAAGCAAAGAGGTTATCCCCAAAAAGTGTTGCAGAATGCACTGAGGAGGGCAGCAATTGAATATCGTATGATGCTTTTAAATAGAAGGAGGAGGAAAGGCAGGAACGAGTCTTCTTTAACTAGAGATCCTGACCATTTTTCCTTCTCCTTTAAATTTGGTCCACTTGCCAACACCATTAGAGAATACATCAGAAAAAATGGGTACCTCATACAGAGAGATCCCCAACTAGCAGAATTTGTTAGCAGTTTGAGCGGCACAGGCCATATTCGAATTTGCAATATTTCGTGAATATATGGACGAATATTCATCATATATTTGCAAAATTCGCATATTCGTAATATTCACGAATTATTTTCGCATATGCAAAAATTAGCATTAACAAAATTAGCATTAACAAAATTAGCATATGCGAAAATCTGCATATGCTAATTTTCATATATGCAAATATTTGCATATGCAAATTTTCGCATATATGAAAATTCGCACGCCAGTCTCACACATTAGTGTTAGAGCCTTCTTTACATCACACAAGCTGGAAGCAGAGAGGGATGATCACTGTGATGTGTACTGTAAAAATAAATAAATAAATAAATAAAAAATAAAAAAAGAATATCCGTAATTGCGAATATATAGTGCTATATTCGTGAATATTTGCGAATTCGCTAATATGCGCTATTCGTGAATAAAATTCGCATTGCGAATATTCGCAAGCAACACTATTTGCTAGTGATAAACCATTGTTACCTTCAGGAAAACTAGAAATCTAGGTGACATTTTGACTCTTGTAGGTACTGTTCACAACAGAGTGGCATTAATTGGCTTTATTCAACCACACCAAAGGGCAACCACAAGTGTGGGAGTAGCAATTGATGTGGCTTTATGAAGAAAGTTAGGAGTTATTCTTTAGGTTGGGTATCTTTTGAAGTAAAAGACTTTAAGGACCCAGCCAATTTTCACTGTAGGACCGGGCCATTGTTTGCACATCTGACCACTGTCACTTCAAACATTAGTAACTCTGGGATGCTTTGACCTTTCACTCTGATTCCGAGATTGTTTTTTTGTGACATATTCCACTTTATGTAAGTGGTAAATTTTTGTCGATACGTGCATCATTTCTTGGTGAAAAATTCAAAAATTTGATGAATAAATTTAAAATTTAGCATTTTTTTTTACTTTGACGCTCTCTGCTTATAAGGAAAATTAATATTCCAAATAAATTATATATTGATTAACATATACAATATGTCTACTTTACGTTTCTATCATAAAGTATACATGTTTTTACTTTTTGAAGACATCAGAGGGCTTCAATGTATAGAAGTAATTTTCCAATTTTTCACATCATTTTTAAAATTGAAATTTTTCAGGGACCAGTTCTGTTTTGAAGTGGATTTGAAGGGCCTTCATATTAGAAATACCCCATAATCGACCCCCTTATAAAAACAACACCCCTCAAAGTATTCAAAATTACATTCAAATGGTTTGTTAACCCTTTAGGTGTTTCACAGGAATAGCAGCAAATTGAAGGAGAAAATTCAAAATCTTCATTTTTTACACTGGTATGTTCTTGTAAACCCAGTTATTGGATTTTTACAAGGGTTAAAAGGAGAGAAATTTTCCTAAAATGTGTAACCCAATTTCTCTCGAGGAAGAAAATACCTCATATGTGTATGTCAAGTATACGGCGGGCGCAGTAGAGGGCTCAGAAGGGAAGGAGCGACAGTGGGATTTTGGAGAGTGAGTTTTTCTGAAATGGTTTTTGGGGGGCATGACACATTTAGGAAGCCCCTATGGTGCCAGAACAGCAAAAAAAAAAAAAAAAAAAAAAACACATGGCATACTACTTTGGAAACTACACCCCTCAAGGCACGTAACAAGGGGTCCAGAGAGCCTTAACACCCCACAGGTGTTTTACGACTTTTCGTTAAAGTTGGATGTATAAATGATAACTTTTTTTTTACAAGGGATAATAGGACAAAATGCCCCCCAAAATTTGTAACCCCATCTCTTGTGAGTATGGAAATACCCCATGTGTGGACGTCAAGTGCTCTGCTGGCGAACTACAATGCTCAGAAGAGAAGGAGTCACATTTGGCTTTTGAAAAGTACATTTTGCTGAAATGGTGTTTGGGGGGCATGTCCCATATAGGAAGCCTTTATGGTGCCAGGACAGCAAAAAAAAAATAAAAAAAACACATGGCATACTATTTTGGAAACTACACCCCTCAAGGCACGTAACAAGGGGTCCAGTGAGCCTTAACACCCTACAGGTTTTTAATGACTTTTCGTTTAAGTTGGATGTGTAAATTATCACTAAAGTGCTAGTTTTCCCTCAAATGTAAAATTTTTACAAGGGATAACAGGACAATATGAACCCCAAAATATGTAACCCCATCTCTTCTAAGTATGGAAATACCCCATGTGTGGACGTCAAGTGCTCTGCTGGCGAACTACAATGCTCAGAAGAGAAGGAGTCACGTTTGGCTTTTGAAAAGTACATTTTGCTGAAATGGTGTTTGGGGGGCATGTCCCATATAGGAAGCCTTTATGGTGCCAGGATAGCAAAAAAAAAAAAAACACATGGCATACTATTTTGGAAACTACACCCCTCAAGGCACGTAACAAGGGGTCCAGTGAGCCTTAACACCCCACAGGTGTTTGACGACTTTTCGTTAAAGTTGGATGTGTAAATGATTTTTTTTCATTAAAGTGCTAGTTTTCCCTCAAATTTAAAATTTTTACAAGGGATAACAGGACAATATGAACCCCAAAATATGTAACCCCATCTCTTCTGAGTATGGAAATACCCCACGCGTGGACGGCAAGTGCTCTGCTGGCGCACTACAATGCTCAGAAGAGAAGGAGCGACATTGACCTTTTGGGAAAAAAATTGTTTGGAATGGAAGTCAGGGGCCATGTGCATTTACAAAGTCCCCGGTGCTGTCAGTACAGTGGAACCCCCCCCCCCCCCCACATGTGACCCTATTTTGGAAACTATACTCCTCAAAGAATTTAATAAGGGTGCAATGAGTATTTACACCCCACTGGCGTTTGACAGTGTTCCAAAAATCTGTCAGACACCTGTGGGGCGTAAATGCTCACTGTACCCCTTCTTACATTACGTGAGGGGTTTAGTTTCCAAAATGGGGTCACATGTTGGGGGGTCCATTGTTCTGGCACTATGGGGGCTTTGTAAACACACGTGGCCTTCAATTCCGGACAAATTTTCTCTTCAAAAGCCCAATGGCGCTCCCTCTCTTCTGAGCATTGTAGTTCGCCCGCAGAGCACTTTACATCCACACATGGGGTATGTTCTTACTCAAAAGAAATGGGGTTACAAATTTTGGGGGGCTTTTTCCCTATTTTCCCTTGTGAAAATGAAAAATTTAGGGTAACACCAGCATTTTAGTGGAAAATGTTTATTTATTTTTCATTTTTCCATCCAACTTTGAAGAATTTTCATCAAACACCTGTGGGGTGTTAAGGTGCACTATACCCCTTGTTACGTTCCGTGAGGGGTGTTGTTTCCAAAAAGGGGTCATATGTGGGTATTTCTTTTTTTGCGTTTATGTCAGAACGGCTGTAAAATCAGCCACCCCTGTGCAAATCACCAATTTAGGCCTCAAATGTACATAGTGCGCTCTGACTCCTGAGCCTTGTTGTGCGCCCGCAGAGCATTTTACGTCCACATATGGGGTATTTCCGTACTCAGGAGAAAATGCTTTACAAATTTTGGAGGTCTTTTTTTCTGAAGTTAGAGAGTGCCATGCGCATTTGAGGACTACATTAGGGATTGCATAGGGGTATTCTACGCCAGTGATTCCCAAACAGGGTGCCTCCAGCTGTTGCTAAGCTCCCAGCATGCCTGGACAGTCAGTGGCTGTCCAGAAATGCTGGAAGTTGTTGTTTTGCAACAGCTGGAGGCTCCATTTTGGAAACACTGCCATACAATACGTTTTTCATTTTTATTGGGGGGGGGGGGGGCAGTGTAAGGGGGTTTTTATGTTGTGTTTTACCCTTTATTATGTGTTAGTGTAGTGTTTTTAGGGTACATTCGCACTGGCGGGTTACGGTGAGTTCCCCGCTAGTTTGCACTGCAGCGAAAAATTTTACGCAGCTCAAACTTCAAGCAGGAAACTTACTGCAAACCTGCCCATGTGAATGTACCCTGTACATTCACATGGGGGGGGCAAACCTCCAGCTGTTTCAAAACTACAACCCCCAGCATGTACTGACAGACCGTGCACGCTGGGAGTTGTACTTTTGCAACAGCTGGAGGCACACTGGTTGGAAAACCTTCAGTTATCTAACTCAGTATTTTCCAACCAGTGTGCCTCCAGCTGTTGCAAAACTACAACTCCCAGCATGTATTGATCGCCGAAGGGCATGCTGGGAGATGTAGTTATGCAACAGCTGAAGGTGCGCAACTACAACTCCCAGCATGCCAAGACAGCTGTTTGCTGTTTGGGCATGCTGGGATTTGCAGTTTTGCAACATCTGGAGGGCTACAGTTTAGAGTCCACTGCACAGTGATCTCCAAACTGTGGCCCTCCAGATGTTGCAAAACTACAAATCCCAGCATGCACAGACAGCAAACTGCTGTGTGGGCATGCTAGGAGTTGTAATTTTGCAAGATCTAGAGGGCTACAGTTTGGAGATCACTATGCAGTGGTCTCTAAATTGTAAACCTCCAGCTGTTGTAGTTTTGCAACTGTATAGTGGTCTCAAACTGTAGCCCTCCAGCTGTTACTAGGCAACTCATTGGCTTCCGTAGGATCCAGGGAACCAGCCGCACGACATCGCTGCCCGTCGATCACCGTCGCCCGCAGCCTACGCAGATCGGTAAGTGACCTTCGGCGCCAGTCCCTGTCGGTTTCCCTGTCCTTCCCCGCCTATTGTGGGTGGGCAGAACGGGGAAACCGAAAGTAACCCCCCCCCCGATCTGCTATTGGTTGTCGCGTTTTTACGACCAATAGCAGGGATAGGAGGGGTGGCACCCCTGCCACCTCACTCCTATCCCTTCAGGGGGATTGTCGGTGTCTTGGACAACCGCGATCCCCCTTATATTCCGGGTCACCATAGACCCGGAATGACCCGGAATCACGCAAATCACAAGTGTGAATTCACTTGCGATTAGCCGCGATCGCCGACAGGGGGGGGGGTGCTGATGACCCCCCTGGGCGTTTGCATGGGATGCTTGCTGAATGATTTCAGCAGGCGTCCCGGTCCAATCCCAGCCAGGCTCTAGTCGGGGACCGGAATTCTCCATGACGTACGCGTACATCATGGGTCCTTAAGTACCAGGGTGTCATGACGTACACGTTCGTCAAGGGTCCTTAACCCCTTAAGGACCGGGGGTTTTTCCGTTTTTGCATTTTCGTTTTTTGCTCCTTGCCTTTAAAAAATCATAACTCTTTCAATTTTGCACCTAAAAATCCATATGATGGCTTATTTTCTGCACCACCAATTCTACTTTGTAATGACGTCAGTCATTGTGCCCAAAAATCTACGGTGAAACGGGAAAAAAAATCATTGTGAGACAAAATTGAAAAAAAAAAACGCCATTTTGTAACTTTTGGGGGCTTCCGTTTCTACGTAGTACATTTTTCGGTAAAAATGACACCTTACCTTTATTCTGTAGGTCCATATGATTAAAATGATACCCTACTTATACAGGTTTGAATTTGTCGCACTTCTGGAAAAAATCATAACTTCATGCAGAAAAATTTATACGTTTAAAATTGTCATCTTCTGACCCCTATAACTTTTTTATTTTTCCGTGTATGGGGCGGTATGAGGGCTCATTTTTTGCGCCGTGATCTGAAGTTTTTAACGGTATCATTTTTGCATTGATAGGACTTATTGATCGCTTTTTATTCATTTTTTCATCATATAAAAAGTGACCAAAAATGCACTATTTTGGACTTTGGAATTTTTTTGCGCGCACGCCATTGACCGAGCGGTTTAATTAACGATATATTTTTATAATTCGGACATTTCCGCACGCGGCGATACCATTTATGTTTATTTTTATTTTTATTTACACTGTGTTTTTTCTTTTATGGGAAAAGGGGGGTGATTCAAACTTTTAATAGGGAAGGGGTTAAATGATGTTTATTCACTTTTTTTTTGCACTTTTTTTTTGCAGTGTTATAGGTCCCATAGGGACCTATAACACTGCACACACTGATCTTTTACATTGATCACTGGTTTCTCATAAGAAACCAGTGATCGATGATTCTGCCGCATGACTGCTCATGCCTGGATCTCAGGCACTGAGCAGTCATTCGGCGATCGGACAGCGAGGAGGCAGGTAGGGGCCCTCCCGCTGTCCTGTCAGCTGTTCGGGATGCCGCGATTTCACCGCGGCTATCCCGAACAGCCCACTGAGCTAGCCGGCATGCTTTCGGTTTCACTTTAGACGCGGCGTTCAACTTTGAACGCCGCGTCTAAAGGGTTAATAGCGCGCGGCACAGCGATCAATGCTGCGCGCTATTAGCCACGGGTCCCGGCCGTTGTTAGAGGCCGGGCCCGAACCGCTATGACGCGGGGCCACGCCGTGGCCCCGCGTTATAGATCGGGAGTGGACACATGACGTTCCAGTACGTCATGTGTCCTTAAGGGGTTAAGGGGTTAAAGGGGTATTCCGGTGAAAAACTTTTTTTTTTTTTAAATCAACTCGTGCCAGAAAGTTAAAAAGATTTGTAAATTACTTCTATTAAAAAATCTTAATCCTTCCAGTACTTATTAGCTGCTGAATACTACAGAAGAAATTATTTTCTTTTTGGAACACAGAGCTCTCTTCTGACATCACGAGCACAGTGCTCTCTGCTGACATCTCTGTCCATTCTAGGAACTATCCAGTGAAGGCGAAAATCCCCATAGCAAACATATGCTGCTCTGGTCAGTTCCTAAAATGGACAGAGATGTCAGCAGAGAGCACTGTGCTCGTGATGTCAGCAGAGAGCTCTGTGTTCCAAAAAGAAAATAATTTTCTCTGTAGTTTTCAGCATCTGATAAGTACTGGAAGGATTAAGATTTTTGTTATAGAAGTAATTTACAAATCTCAAAGAGAAGGCATAGCTACCGGCACTGCTGTGTTAACGGTGATAGGTGTGTACCAGGTGGAAAGTATGAAGCAAAAGTCTTCCCAGGGTGCTATGTCCAGAACGGAACAAAATTCAATATCCACACAGAAAGAATGGTAGACGGCACTCTCCAGAGAAATGCTTTAGCTTCTTTATTTGCTTCAGCAACTGTATAACATCAATGGAGTGGTGTCATGCAGGTTACATGGCGGAGACGCCGGGGATGCAGCGTGGAGGTAACAGCTGTGTCGTACTTCCGTACTTCTTCAGATCACACCTGTGGTCTGAAGAAGTACGGTAATACTGCTGTTTTGAAATTTTTTCGCTTGGAACGTGTACAGTTAGAAGCCGGAGGAGATAGAAAAAAGCTCCACCGTCAAAAAGAAGCTAAGTGGATCCTGCAAACAAAAGCACAGGAACCCACAGGCTTGAATGACAAGTTAGATTTTAGTTTTAGTTTAATATTCCTCTAAGCATTTTTGTATTTACATTTTTGTATTTACAATTTTTTTACAATTGTTTTTAATTCACTTGTACTAGAAAGAGTTAAAACATACACCTGTTCACGTTGGCGCCAGTATATACACCAGCAATAATGTGAAGCAGGGAGTGGTCAGAAGAAGCACGCGAGGCGTTTGAAATAACCTACCTGAAAGGCCTCCCTCTCCCTTGATGCCGCTTTTGTGTATGTATGTATTCACATAATATATGCCATTCTTACATTTCTATGTTTAGGTCTATTGAAGGACTTGCATTCTTGAAATAGAGCACCCCGTACTGATATTGCTTGGTGTGAGTGTCCGGGTATTGACCTGTTCAGTGGCCTGGACTTTCAGCTGTGCCGAGCGCTGTCTCTTCTCACGTATATTCGCTAAATTACTTGCAGACAGATTGGCCTCCTACATGCCGACCCTAGTCCATATTGATCAAGTGGGGTTCATACGCGTTAGAGAGGCCAGAAATAATACCCTACAGACTTTTTCGGTCATCCACCACGCCCATAAGGCTGGCATACCTCTCTGCCTGCTTTGTCTAGTTGCAGAGAAGTCCTTTGATCGGGTTGACTGGGGCTTTCTTCTGACTGTTTATCCTAGATAGGCTTGGGATGACAGATGCTGGCATGTATTATGGCACTCTATTCGGCTCCTCATGCCCAAATCAGGGTAAATGGCCAAATATCTTCTCCTTTCCTTATTTGCAATAGTACGAGGCAAGGTTGTCCCTTGTCTCATCTTTTGTTCATTTTATGTATGGAGCACCTCCTGATATCAGGGGACTCCAGATGTCCTGTTACCATCACAAAATCTCGGCTTTTGCCTATGACCTCCTGCTTTTCTTGTCCTCTCCCCTCACATGCCTCCCCTCTCATTACAAAGGATAAGGAGCAGCACTCTGTAGAATGTAAGTCGAAGGTGGGTGCACACGGTCGGAGTCCCAGGTCACGGGAGACACTTCACAATGTAGAAAGGAGAAGACTGTAGCACTCCAATAAGATGAAAAGTGAATGTGGCTTTATTCCAATTCAAACATCAAGGCTAGCCTTGATGTTTGAATTGGAATAAAGCCACATTCACTTTTCATCTTATTGGAGTGCTACAGTCTTCTCCTTTCCCCTCTCATTACTCTATCTACAAATTGAATTCCTCCAAAAGCGAAGCACTTAATATATCCCTACTTCCCACAATAGTTCAACAACTACAGAATAACTATGATTTTAAATGGTGTACTGGATTGCTCCCATATTTAGGTGTCCAAATACCCAGTGACTTTAGTGACACTTTTTGCCTTAACTTTCCTCCTTTGCTACAAACCATTAAGGCTGACTTGTCCAGATCGGAGCCAAGAGAATTTTCCTGGTTGGGGAGAATCAATATTGTGAAAATGAATATCCTCCCTAGACTCCTCTATCTCTTCTCATGCATTCCCTCCAGCCTTCCTAAAACCTTTTTTGGGGGACTCTCTTCACTCCTATCTGATTTTATTTGGGCCCGTAATCGCCCTAGATTAAATTAATACCCTACTTATATAGGTTTGATTTTGTCCTACTTCTGGAAAAAATCATAACTACACGCACGAAAATGTATATGTTTAAAATTGTAATGTTCTGAATCCTATAACTTTTTTTTATTTTTCTACGTACGGGGCTGTATTAGGGCTCATTTTTTGCGCCGTGATCTGAAGTTTTTATCAGTATCATTTTTATGTTGATCTGACTTTTTGATCGCTTTTTATAGATTTTTTCATGATATAAAAGTGACCAAAAAAGACGCTATTTTGGAATTTTTTTGCACGTACGCCATTGACCGCGCAGTTTAGTTAACAATATATTTTTATAACTCAGACATTTCTGCACACAGTGATACCATATATGTTTATTTTTTTATATAAATATGTTTTATTTACACAGCTTTTTTTTTTATGGGAAAAGGGGGGTGATTCAAACTTTTATTAGGGAAGGGGTTAAATGATCTTTATTAACTTTTTTTTCACTTTTTTTCCCAGTGTTATAGCTCCCATAAGGGACTATAACACTGCACACGCTGATCTTTTTACATAGATTTTTGTTATCTCATAGGATAACATTGATCATGCCAGGATGTGGCCCTGTGTTATATAACGGGAGCAGACTCAGGGCGTACAGGTACGCCCTGCATCCTTAAGAGGTTAATGTTGCGTCCCCTCAAACTATCTTGACACACCGCCATTAATGTCTAATCGTTGGCAACAAAAGTAAGTACATTCCTAAATGGAAATGTCCTATGGAAATGTCCTATTGGCCAGGCGCGACCCCTTTCTTAAAGGGGTACTCTGTTGGAAAAGAAATGTTTTCAAATCAACTAGTGCCAGAAAGTTAAACAGATTTGTAAATTACTTCTACTTAAAAATCTTAATTCTTCCAGTACTTATCAGTTGCTGTATACTACAGAGGAAGTTGTATAGTTATTTTCTGTCTGACCACAGAGCTCTCTGCTGACACCTCTGTCCATGTCAGGAATTGTCCAGAGAAGGAGAGGCTTGCTATAGGGATTTAATCCTACTCTGGACAGTTCCTGACACAGACAGAGGTGTCAGCAGAGAGCACTGTGGTCAGATTGGAAAGAACTACACAACGTTCTCTGTAGTATAAAACAGCTGATAAGTACTGGAAGGATTAAGATTTTTAAATAGAAGTAATTTACAAATCTGTTTAACTTTCCGGCACCAGTTGATTTAAAAAAAAATATTTCCACCGGAGTACCCCTTTAGGGTCTATTCACACTTACAGTATTCTGATGCGCAGGATTTCAAGTTATGTTCAGTCATTCAGTTTACATTGTAATCTGCTGCAGAAAATCCTGTGCATCAAATCTGCACAGAATACTGTACGTGTGAATAGACCATTAATATGTAAACATCTTCACTCTCACATTTGTGACGTGAGAGAATGCGACTTCCGGGTGTAGCGAGGCAGCGGCCTGTTTGTTTGCATATTCAGGAAGGGGTCGGGTCGAGTTGGGGAATATTTATGAGGCGTGGGAGCTGGGCGAGCCGGCTCCGTGTCTCCAATGCGCAAAGCTGAGCAATAGGAATAAAACTATAAACGGCCACAACACAGAGAATACTTTACCAATAAATGTGAGTAACCCCTCCTTTAACAGCTCTGCACTCGCACTATAACCCAGTATACTATATAGTCGGTTTCTCTTTAAAGTTAATTTGTATATGAATCCAGCCATATTAGAGCATTTGTTTTTATTGATTTACTGAGCTTGAAAGAGAAATAAAAATATATTTTTTTCACCTAAGACTATGAAATCACCTTTTGTATAGAAGTTTACTAATGCGTGTTGCTTTCCAATAGTGATCAAAGACCATCTCTAACTTCTTCAGGTAATAAAGCTTGAGAAGAAAATGAGAACAGTAATAAAAATCTGTGTATTGCTGTACAACAATGGAAAAAGCTGTATAGATTGGCAAGTGCTAACCCTTTCATAACAATACATGAAGGACATAATAAAAATAAAGCTTTATTCTGCTTCCCACAGATAAAATATTTACTAAGGTAGTAAAGGATATGGCAGGTTATGGTGCATTAAAAGAGCTCGAGAGGTACAAGGGAAGCAAAAAAGAGATAAATATCATAGTCAATATAAAAAATCTTAATGTTGTGTTCAAGTACAAGACAATCTTATCTGTAATGTTGTTTCTTTACCAAAGTCTCGCTTTTTATATAAATGCCCATTTGTCTATTGTGTTTCAAGTGCATAATTCATTTTACGAAAAAAAAGAAGAAATATACTTGATTTCATGTTTTATAGAGTGCACTTGAAGTGTTTTCCTAATAGAATCAAGACATTTAAAAAAAATATTAAAAGAAAATAATCATGTCTTAACTTTCTGATGGAAGAAAAAGCAATGATTGCATAAATACAGTAATTCATCACATTACACAAAGGAATAACCTGGTTTATGCTCATTATTTTGATACTGTACTTTGATGTAGATATTACCTATTGTTTCTAAAGATTGTAATAAACCTGCCTGGTTCTGTTCCATTAGCAGTCCTTCAGATTGGTGACAAGGTGATTTTAGGCTCTTATTGAGCCCCTGAGAGCTCCCTTCATAGGGCACAGCTATTTCTTTATTATCTTCATTAGAGATGAGCGAACTTTTCAAAAATTCGATTCGGCCAATTCGTCGAATTTTCCGAAAAAGTTTGTTTCGTTCCATAATTTTTTGCGGCAAATCTATATTAAAAAAGGCTATTTCTAGTGTACATACAGCCTCTATAGGGGTATAGAACACTTTGCTGTGTTCTAAAACGCATATGGAGTGTGCTGGGTTAGTGAAATAATACTGTTATTCAGAATAACATGCAGATTACCGGCATCGCTTTTAGAATCACTGCCGCACAGCAGCACAATGACAGAGCCTGGTGGTGGCATCAGTGTTAGGAGACCATATAGTGACTGAATGACAGTGTGGAGGTGTTGGCCGCATGAGGAGACCATTTAGTGTCTGAATGGCACAGCGTGGAGGTGTTGGCAGCATGAGGAGACCATATAGTGGCTGAATGGCACAGCTTGGATGAGGCTGAAGCATGAGGACACCATATAGTGGCTGAATGACACAGAATGGAGGTGTTGGCAGCATGAGGACACCATATAGTGGCTGAATGGCACAGTGTGGAGGTGTTGGCAGCATGAGGACACCATATACTGGCTGAATGACACAGCTTGGATGAATCTGAAGCATGAGGACACCATATAGTGGCTGAATGACACAGCGTGGAGGTATTGGCAGCATGAGGACACCATATAGTGGCTGAATGGCACAGCTTGGATGAGGCTGAAGCATGAGGACACCATATAGTGGCTGAATGACACAGAATGGAGGTGTTGGCAGCATGAGGACACCATATAGTGGCTGAATGGCACAGTGTGGAGGTGTTGGCAGCATGAGGACACCATATACTGGCTGAATGACACAGCTTGGATGAAGCTGAAGCATGAGGACACCATATAGTGGCTGAATGACACAGCGTGGAGGTATTGGCAGCATGAGGACACCATATAGTGGCTGAATGACACAGCGTGGATGAGGCTGAAGCATGAGGACACCATATAGTGGCTGAATGACACAGAATGGAGGTGTTGGCAGCATGAGGACACCATATAGTGGCTGAATGACACAGCGTGGAGGTGTTGGCAGCATGAGGACACCATATAGTGGCTGAATGATACAGCTTGGATGAGGCTGAAGCATGAGGACACCATATAGTGGCTGAATGACACAGTGTGGAGGTGTTGGCAGCATGAGAACACCATATAGTGGCTAAATGACACCGCTTGGATGAAGCTGAAGCATGAGGACACCATATAGTGGCTGAATGACACAGCGCGGAGGTGTTGGCAGCATGAGGAGACCATATAGTGGCTGAATGGCACAGCGTGGAGGTGTTGGCAGCATGAGGACACCATATAGTGGCTGAATGACACAGCATGGACATGGTGTCAGCATGAGGAGACCATATAGTGGCTGTATGGCACAGCATGGAGGTGTTGGCAGCATGAGGAGACCATATAGTGGATGAATGGCACAGCCCAGAGTTGCCAGCAGCATGAGTAGGCACTAGGCCTTCACAATCCCTAAGATTAAAAGATGAATTAAGAAATTTAAACCGAAGATTTTGGATAGCGGGTGCTACCTATGAGAAAATTTGAAATTCCCAGACCCAGGCCCAACAGCGGCATCAGTAACTCATATATTGCCTGAATGACACAGCCTGGAGTTGGCTGATGCACGAGTATACACCAGGGCTTTACAATCCCCCCCAAAAAACACGACAATTTTTGAAATTTTTGAAAAAGATTTTGGATAGCGGGTGCTACCTATGAGAAAATTTGAAATTACCAGACCTAGGCCCCACAGCGGCATCAGTAACCCATATATTGCCTGAATGACACAGCCTGGAGTTGGCTGATGCACGAGTACACACCAGGGCTTCACAATCCCTCCCAAAAAACACCACAATTTTAGAAATATTTGAAAAAGATTTTGGATAGCGGGTGCTACCTATGAGAAAATTTTAAATTACCTGACCCAGGCCCCACAGCGGCATCAATAACCCATATATTGCCTGAATGACACAGCATGAAGTTGGCTGATGCACAAGTACACACCAGGGCTTTACAATCCCTCCCAAAAAATACCACAATTTTAGAAATTTTTGAAAAAGATTTTGGATAGCGGGTGCTACCCATGAGAAAATTTGAAATTCCCAGACCCAGGCCCAGCAACGCCATCATTTTTTGATTTGAAATTTAAAACAACCTTTGCATGTCCCGGACCCCAGCGTGTGGGTAGGAAAGACCAAATCCAACAAGCCCCCACAGGGCTCATGTGGCCGTGAGATTTAGGTGAAACGTCTCCATTGCCCTGACCTGGCAATTGTTTCCAAGACTTCTCGCCAAGGCAAACCATGTGAAGAACAGATTGACACCGCCGTGACCTGCCCACATGGTATGCTGAAGGGTCACTGAGACTTGTCCGGGCAGTGGAGGCTTAAGACACGGTGGAGGATGTGGAGGCGTAGGAGGCGTGAAGTAGCACACTGTCGCAGGACCAACGGGCTGACAGAGTGTAGCAGGAAGCAGCATTGAGTACACACCAGGGCTTCAGAATACCAAAGAAAAAACAACCGTTTTTAAAATAATTTTAAGAATATTTAGGACAGCGGGTGCTACCTATATGTTGCCTGAATGACACAGCCTGGAGTTGGCTCATGCATGAGTACACACTAGGGCTTCACAATCCCTCCAAAAAAACACAACAATTGTAGAAATTTATGAAGAAGACTTATGGATAGCGGATGCTACCTATGAGAAAATTTGAAATTCCCAGACCAAGGCCCAACAGCGCCATCAGTAAACTATATATTGCCTGAATGACACAGGCTGGAGTTGGCTGATGCATGAGTACGCACCAAAGCTTCACAATCCCTAATAAAAAAGACAAACATTTTTTACGAAAAATTTTAACGAAAATTTAGGACAGCGAGTGCTCTCTATATATTACCAGAATGACGCTGCCTGGAGTTGGCTGCAGCATGAGGAGACCATTGAAATGTGTGATTTTTTTATTTGAAATTTAAATCAAAATTTGTGTCCCGAACCCCGCCGTGTGGGTACAAAGGACCTAATCTCATAAGCACCCACAGGGCTCATGTGGCCGTAAGATGTAGGCACAACATCTCCATAGCCCTGACCGGCCATTTTTGGAATTTGTACCTTTGTTTAAGAACAAGCGCATATCCAAGAGTCCAGAAGACTCTATAATGCAGGACCACCAAAATACATTCTTCTATAAAATAATTTTTTATGAAATAAAGAAGCAGAGTTCATCCCTCTGTGTATTTTTTTTGAAAATTTTACTTAAAAAAATCACACGCAACAATCGTTCAATGGTGTAATGCTTATTATTGTGGAAAATTCAAGTTTATTACTATGATAATTATCAGAAAATTTGAAAAAAAAAACACTACCCAAGAGTGTTTAATAACCCCATGCATTGCACCATAAATGTTGAAATTTAAATTAAGCATGTATTTATGTATTTCAAAAATCCTAAAAATAAAAGCCCAAGCCCAGAAGCATCATGAAGTCAAGTAGTTCCTGAAAGACACAGGAGCAGTCAGGAGTAGGCATCAGCAGTACCCAAGAGGTTTTAATAACCCCTTACATTGCACGATCACTCGCGAGATTGAGCAATAACAGGTGTGTTATGCCCTCATGTCCGGGGCTGTACGTGCGCTACACTGAACAGACCAGTGTATGTCTATCTTTCACCGACAGGTGCGGGTAACCCGCTGAACCTCGTCTGCGATAGGGATCAGGGATTGCAATTATTTGCCAGGAAAGAAGAATCACAACTGAGCGCAGGTCATAAGCTCGGGTATATTAAGTCCCTGCCCTTTGTACACACCTCATGTCTCTACTACCGATTGGATGGTTTAGTGAGGTCCTCAGATCGGCCACGGCGGGGTAGGAGAAGGCCCTAGCAGAGCGCCGAGAATTTAAAGATCATTGTTGAAATTTGCATTCAGCATGTATTAGCTACTGCTAAACATCCAAAAATTTAAGGACCAAGGCCAGAAGCATCAGTGAGGCAAGTAGTTCCTGAAAGACACAGGATGAGCCAGGAGCAGGCAATTGCAGTACCAAAGAGGGTTTCATAACCCTAATTGATAACCCAAGAGGGTTTCATAACCAACCATAATTGGAAAATGTTGGTGTAGCAGCATGGTCAATC
This sequence comes from Hyla sarda, assembly GCF_029499605.1. Lineage (NCBI taxonomy): Eukaryota > Metazoa > Chordata > Amphibia > Anura > Hylidae > Hyla > Hyla sarda. The sequence goes on along the minus strand of NC_079196.1, from coordinate 93,427,107 downwards.
TACTCCGAGGCATCTGGCATTGGTGGCTGGAAATCCTGGCTGATCCATCCCCGATTCATCTTGACAAACGTCAGTCTCTCCACATTTTTGGTGGACAGACGAGTTCGCTTTGGGGTGACTATGGCCACGGCCGCACTAAACACCCGCTCTGATGGCACACTACTGGCCGGGCAGGACAGCTTTTCCAGGGCAAACTCTGCTAGTTGTGGCCATGAATCAAGTTTGGCTGCCCAGAAGTCCAGCGGATCTTCAATGGTTGTTGGCATGGCCATGTCAAGGTATGCTACCACCTGCTAGTTCAGGTCCTGCTCCATGTCTACCTGCTGCTGATGAGTTGTTTCACTATGCGGGTGAAGAAAGCTACTCATCAGCGACTGTAGACTCAGGCTGCTGCTGATTGAGCTGGTACTGCTCCTCCCACCCCTCCCCAGCCGCCATGGCAGTGGAAGGTGAGCTCAGAGGGCCCCCCGAGTCAGACCTGCGAGTGGATGGACCATGTGGCCGATAGGCATCAGCCAACTGACTACGTAGAATGTCCCTGTAGTAGGTCAGTTTGTCCTCCCTCTCAGTGGGTGTAAAAAAGGCCCCCCTTTTGGGACGGTAACGAGGCTCTAATAAGGTGGAGATCCAGGAGTAATCCCGCTGACAAATTTTGACAATTCGGGGGTCACTACGCAAGCAACTGAGCATGCATCGTGCCATTTGCGCCAGTGACTCAGAGGGACTACCTGCCTCCATCTCCACTGCATACTGCCACGGTGTGTCTGGGTCCTCTGTTTCAACTTCATCATAACCCTCCAGCTCCTCTGGCTGCTCCTGCTCCTCCTCTCCTGTCCGAAGACTAGAAACACCGGCCATCTCATCCAACCTAAACTGTGCTCCGCTCTGCCCCTCATCATCCTCCTCCTCCAGTTCAGCCCCCACAGGGCTCATGTAGCCTTGAGATGTAGGCGCAACGTCTCCATTGCCGTGACCAGCCATGGTTTCAATCATTTGTTGTAGGAAATGTAGGAGTGGAATTACGTCGTTCATGGCGTAATCCAGACGACTCACAAATAATGTGGCTTCCGCAAAGGGCCTCAGCAAACGGCAGGTGTCACGTATGAGCTGCCACTGGTTCACATTGAAGTTACACAGGGGAGTACTCCTATCATCAAGAAATCGGTGATGGCTTTTCTTTGTTCGTATAGTCTGTCCAACATATTATGGAGGGTGGAATTCCAACGTGTGGCAACGTCACAAATAAGACTATGTTGTGGGATACCGTTCTGACGCTGCAGCTCATGGAAGGTGTGCTTGGTGGTGTACGAGTGGCTGAAGTGTATGCACAGTTTCCTTGCCATTTTCAGGATGTTTTGCAAATGGGGTGAAGACTTGAGGAAGTGCTTGACAACCAGATTCAACACTTCCTTGTCGCAGCGCGGACACGATGTTCTTCCCGTTGTCGGTCACCATGGTTCCCATTTCCAGATTTCGTGGAGTAAGCCCCTGTGTGACTCCGTTCGCCAAGGCAAACCATGTGAAGAACAGCTTGACACCGCCGTGCCCTACACACATGGTACGATGAAGGGCCACCGAGATTTGGACGTGCAGTGGAGGCCGAGGACACGGTGGAGGATGAGGAGGCGGCGTCGCACACTTTAACAGGACCAACTGCCTGGGAGCGAGAGCGTGGAGGAGGAAGCGGTGTGACCTGTCCAAGTTGCTGTTGTGGCTGTGCAGGAACCACATTTACCCAGTGAGCCATAAAAGACAAGTATTGTCCCTGCCCGTAGTTACAGCTCCACACGTCGGCGCTGCCGTGCACTTCTGAACACACCGACAGGCTCAAGGACTGGCCCACCTTCTCTTGTACAAACTTATGCAGGGCTGCCTTCTTCGCAAAGAAATGACGGCTTAGGACTCTCCACCTCGGCTCGGCACAAGCCATCAATTCTCTGAAAGGTGCAGAGTCCACCATTTGAAAAGGGAGGGACTGCAACACCAGCAACTTGGACGGGAGCGCATTCAACTTCTGCGCCGTTGGATGAGTGGGAGCATACTGTTGTCTCTTGGACATGGCTTCGCCGATGGATTGTTGGCGGAATGGCTGACTAAAAGTGGGAGAAGCAGGAGCGACAGAAGGAGGGTTTGACACACAGCTCCCTTCGGCTGAGGTGGTGGAGCCTTAGCTGGATGAAGGAGGGAGCGGCTGGCCACTGGGTGATGCAGCAGGCTGGACCACTACATCGGAGCCACGGTTCTCCCAGGCCGCTTTATGGTGGCGAAGCATGTGTTGACGCAGGGCCATGGTGCCGACATTGGGACCCTGGCCACGCTTCACCTTCTGCCGACATATCTTGCATGTGGCTACGTGAACCTCCTCCGGAGGCCTTCTAAAAAACTTCCACACCGCTGAGTTACTGATTTTCCCACCCGCAGTCCGCACTAATGGACTGCTACTGGCGCCGTCTCCAGGAACCCCTGTTCCACTACCTCCCGGAAAGGTAGGCTGCCGCAAATCAGGTGGTCTCCCCCGGCCACGTTTGGCTCCTGAATTTCCACTACTGCCACCACGCTGACTGCCAACCGTTCTACCGCCTTGCTGCCTCAAGGGCAACCTGCAACTCTCTTCTCTTGATGATTATGAAGCCCCTTCTGCACCCAGCTCCCAATTACGATCGACATCATCATCATTAACAGTTGTGCGCACGTCACTGATGTCCTCCTCAGGTTCCCAAACAGTGTCTGCTTCAGGACCCTGAACACTTGCAATACCGCCTCCCAAGTCACTCTCGCATCACTACTTGGCCGCCTAGCGGAGCAAGCAGCGCATGTCTCCTCCCCTTCTTGGCTGTCCAATAGCTGCTGACCATGCTCTATTAGATCGTCCTCAGTAAATAGTGGAGCTGAACCCACAGCATAAGACACTTCTTTAGGAGAGGGAACAGCATGGGACAAAGGCAATGGGAGGACAGGGACTGCTCCCGGGCCGTGCCAACTGAGGGTTGTGTCTGAGGAACCCACTGACTGTTGACTGGGGGTGTCAGATGTCACTTGTGATGATGTGGATGAGCATGTTAACCAATCCACGACAGCAGATGGGTTGCTGGTGTAGGCACGACCGCTGGCTGGTAAAGGGAGCTCAGGCCTCTCGCTGCGACTCCTGCTGCCACTCGCCCCAAGTCTGCTGCCAACTCTACCTGAAGTATTTAGGCCTCTGCCACTCCTCTGTGCACGTCCTGGCACTTCTCTGCCTGACATACTTAGTGCGTTTATGAGGGTATTACAATACGCTACACTACTCTTTAAACAGTATTTGTCTAGAACAGCAGCAGGTGATTACTTACGGCTGTCCTTGAACAGTATGTATGCCCTTGACAGATTAACAGGTACTAGATGGTACAATACTTGGATGTACCTATGCGGTATGCACTGATGAGGGCAGTAATATGCCTATTAGCAGAAAAAACTCTGTATTTTTGAAAAACACCAGCCCGTGGATACTATGGTTTGGACTTTGACGGTATGGAGCACCTTGACAGCTTAAAAGGTGCTAAATGGTACAATACTTGGATGTACCTATGTGCTATGCACTGATGAGGGCAGTAATATGCCTAACTATTAGCAGAAAAAAATGTATTTTTGAAAAACACCAGCCGGTGGATACTATGATTTGGACTTTGACGGTATGGAACACCTTGACAGCTTAACAGGTGCTAAATGTTACAATACTTAGATGTACCTATGCGCTATGCACTGATGAGGGCAGGAATATGCCTAACTATTAGCAGAAAAAAATCTGTATTTTTGAAAAACACCAGCCGGTGGATACTATGGTTTGGATTTTGACAGTATGGAGCACCTTGACAGCTTAACAGGTGCTAAATGGTACAATACTTGGATGTACCTATGCGATATGCACTGATGAAGGCAGTTATATAGGCGTAACTATACTCAGAAAAAAACTATAAAAAAAAAAAAAAAGACAGTGAATAGTAATGTTTGGACTTGCACAGTATGTAGCCAGCCCCTTGACAGATGAACAGGTACAAAATGGTACAAATGCAATACAGTCAACTGAACAATCACGTATTTCTGAACATCAGCAGGACCCAACAGTGCAGCACCACAAAAAAAAAAAAAAAAAATCCAGGGATTAAACCCTAAATTGCACTCTGTCACACAATTCTGAGCAGCAGAAGATTTGTGGAGCAAATAAAAATAAACTCAATTGTGCTGAAAAATGAGGAGATAAGATGCTTCAGAAAGTTCAGGCAGCTTGGAGATCTGTATGAGGCAGCTGACAGCTATCTGCCCCTCTCTGCTGCAATGCTCAATAACATGAATAGGAGGTTTGGCTATCAATGAGCCTTCTTCACAGTGTAACAGGAAAGCACTCCCTTTCCCTAATGCTGATGTGACTAGCAGTTGCAGTGTAACGCTGTGGTATGAGCTATTCACACACACGCAGTCCCGTCCTCTCCATCTGAGTGCATAGATAAAATGAAGAGAGGCAAGATGGCCACCGAATATATAGGGGCTGTGACATCACAGGGGTCAGTGAACACTGATAGGCTGCATCTCACATGTGATTCAGGGTCAGCACGCCTACCTTCATTCCCGCCACTGTTTCCCGCCCTCCCATAAACCCCTGCCCCATTTACTCACATGTGGATCCGCCATCTTAGCTCTCCAATAGCCTGGAACGCTGTAAAATGGAGTTTAATGAAGCGATTCGTGCAATAGAATCGCAGCGATATTCGCATTCGTTGTGAATCGATTTTTTCATGAAATCCGTAATGAATTCGGGTTCGTCAACTTCGATTCGCTCATCTCTAGTCATGACGTTGCGGCCACACCCCCGCATGATGTCACATTGTGCCCCCTCCATTCATGTCTATGGGAGGGGCGTATTGGCTGACACGCCCCTTCCATAGACATGAATGGAGGGGGCGTGGCATGACATCACAAGGGGTGTGGTGTGACATCACGAGGGATGTGGCTGGAGCATCGAAGTAACCCTTTACATGTACTTAAATTATTGCACCGAATCCTTGATGCTATGTAAAGACCTACTGCAGGGGTGTAGCTGGAAACCACGGGACCGGATGCAAAAAATTGCCCTGGGCCCCCTTCATGGCCGCCACAGATTACCCACAGACTGCTCTTACCTCTGCAGAGTTTGATGCCTGGAAATTGTTGGCTACTCACTTTGTTAGCAGATCCTCATCCTATATATGAAAACAATAATAATTACAACCCTGTTACACAGAGATTAATTAACACCAACATCAGGAAAAAACACACAGATGTGCAAAGTACACATGAAATTTAAAAAATATATATGAGACATCAGGAAAAAAACACACAGATGTGCAAAGTACACATGAAATTTATAGATTATCGGGGAGATTTATCAAATCCTGTGCAGTGGAAAAATTGACCAGTTGCCCATAGCAATCAGATTGATTATTTAATTGTTCGGGAGGCCTTTAAAAATAAAAGAATTGGTTGCTATGGGCAACTGGTCAATTTTTCCTCTGCATAGAAAGTGATAAATCTCCCCCATTATCACTGAATTTTACATTGGAATTCCATGTGGAGATTCCACAGAGTCCAATTGAGTTTAATGGAATTCTGCTGCGCTGTGCACAAGCAGAATTTCCATGCCACCGGTTTTGTCCTTACAGCGGCAGGTGCCAGCCGATAAGCCAGATATTGTGGCAGCAGTTAGTGGCATAATTATCATGGTGGTCAGTGATGGGCCCCCTAATTGCAACTCCTACAAACACAATAATTATACCACTTGTGTGAAGTATACAGTGAAGTGTGTGAAATGCGGTGTATGTGTGTGTGATTGGCTCCATTGTGAGCTGGCCTGTATCTTTATGACCTACTAAGTATTAAAGCAATATGCTGACTCTATGTTTATGATCTATCCAATCACTATCTGTATGTTCCACTGTTTCTGCATATATCCCTCTGCATCTTATATACTTTTTTGTATATCGTTTTTGATGAGTATGGTGCGACCTTTTACATCTGATCACGGTTTGTTACCCACTTGTCCCCTGAGGATCCTGGTATACTGGTATGTTGGGACTTTTAGGCATTGTGATTACAATTGTGACTCTTTTATTTTACTACTTTTAAGAAGTTATAACTTTTTTTGTATTAAAATAAGTATGCATAAAATCATCATCTTCTAACTCCTTTACCTTTTTTATTTTTCTTTATTCGGGTCTGTATGAGGGTCACTTTTGAAACATTTTTGTTTTGATACGACTTTTTGTTCGCTTTTTATTCATTTTTTTTTCCTGGTTACTAAAAATCTGCTATTTTGGATTATTATTTTTTTTTTTACATTGACACTATTGACCGCAGAGTTTAATTACCATTATATTTTCATAGTTTGAACATTTACACATGCATATGCAATACCACAAATATTTGTTTTTTATATTATTTTATTTAAAACTTTGGGAATAGACGGGGTGATTCAAACTTCTATTAGGGAAGGGGCATATTCACATTAATTAACAATTTTTATCCCTATTTTAAGGGACTATTACATGCAATCTTTAGATTGTATACACTGTACAATGCTGTTCCATATCACAGAATTGATTGATGTTATTGGCACTCCATTAGTGCAGGCTGCTGACATTTCCTGCAGTTAAGGAGCACAGATGGAAGGCAGGTAAGTGACCTTGGTCTGTTCTCCCAGCTGATCAGGACCCCACAGTTTCAGATGCCAAAACCTGCAGTATATGTGTATATATGTGTGAAGTATACAGTGGTGTGTGTAGCCTGCATATATATGTGTGTTAAATGTAGTGTGTGTGAACTATATAGTGCAGTGTTTTCCAAACAGTGTGTCTGCAGCTGTTGCAAAATTAAAACTCCCAGCATGCCTGGATAACCGATGGCTGTACAGGCAAGCTGGGAGTTGTAGTTTTGCAACAGCTGGAGACACACTGTTTGGAAAACATAGATATAGTAATTTGGGTGACCTGCAGTGTATGTTTATATATATGTCAGTGTGTATCTATACAATAGGCATACCTCCTAACTTTTGCTGAGGGCAAAGAGGGACAAGCCACACCCCTAACCACACCCTCAACTTTGACCCTAACCACGCCCTCAACTGTGAACCTAACACATCTACTTCACTACACACCACACATCCACAATGGGAATACCTCTTTAAGAGCAATAATGTTGCTAGTCTGTCACCTAAGTTTAGGGGGAATTCCGATGCACAGGTAACAACAACCACCATCATTACCACTACAGACCATATAAGAGATTACAGTGCAGTTACATCTGAAGACTTACAGATAAAGTATTCAGTGATTGAAGTCGTTCATTTTTCTTTCTCTTTTTCAACTAGCTCAGACCGTCATGATGATTTTTTCCAGCTACAAATTATCTCTGCAGAACCTGCTGGAAAAAAAACATTTTAGCACTTTTCCAAGACCTACAGCACCACAAACAGTAATATTGCCCGCCTTGTTGTCTCACATAGTACAGTGGGCAGAAGGTGGGCCCCCCCATTAGATAATATTGGTTGCTCCAGTAGGTAGACAGGTCCCTTCTTTTGGATTCCCCCATTACGTAGGTGCCCAGAGTAGGTAGACCCCCTAGATAGCTGCCCCCCGTAGGCAGACCCCTCTAGATAATTGTTCCCCTGTAGTAAGCAATCCTCCTGTAGATAGTTCCCCCTTGAGTTCCAGCAGCCATATACTCAAATGTGCTCCACTGCTGGTCGGACTCCCCTAGATAGCTGCCCCCTGTAGGCAGACCCTCCTAGCTAATTGTTCCCCTGTAGGAAGACCCATCTAGATAGTTGTCCCCTGTGCTCCACTGCTTGTCTGGTCCAGGATAGGGACCTACTGCTATGGACCATTGCACTAAGCAGTATGTCCCGGATCTGGAGGAGCTGTGGAGCACAGAAGCTGCAGAGAACCACCGTGGATGCAGTTGCCGGGACGGCAAGACTTACTTGTCATGGATTGATCTTCCAGACAGGCTGTCTTTCTGCCTCTCCTGTGCTGACATCTGAGTGTCAGGATGTGGCACGAGACAGGCCTGTGCGTGGCACGTCCTGCTATACTACCTCTTTTTTTAAATTTTGCCCCCTCCCCCCCACTAATTTATTTAAATTTGGCTTTGCCATAGATTTTGTAGTAATATGAAAGGTGTTATTGCAAAGAACAATTGGTTGTTCTTAAAACAAGTCTCATGGGTTTGTAGATGGAAAAATGAAAGAGTAACACATTTTAGAAAGTGCCCTAAAGGGGTTAGCAGACAGGACATTTTCACACAGGCTGATATGTTATTTTATTTTTTTAGACGGTAATGGTTAAGAGCACAAGGCTCACTGGAGTAGCTGAATTCAGGGCAGGGGCTACTAACGTACACAGAGGCACCGGCTACGTACGCCCGGCCACTCCAAGCTAGGAGGCTTTGCTCAATATATTAAAGCACGAAAAATCTTCAATAAGAAAGACTGAATGAGTGAGCACTCATCATTCCTGCGGGCTTCCAGTAGTCTTTTACTTTGTTTCGTTCAGCTGGGGTGCTGGCGTGGACCTGGGGGGGCACTCAGAGGCAAACCACCGTTGTTGTGCATTGCTTTGCACTTCTTCTGGTCTCCCCACTGAAACTAAGTAAAAGACTACTGGAAGCCTGCAGGAGTGGTGAGTGCTCACTCATTCATTCTTTCTTATTAAAGGAGAACTCCAGGATGTAACAACTTATGCCCTGTCCTAAGGTTAGGGAATAAGTATCAGATCAGGGGGTTCTGACTACTGGAGCTCCCGCGATCTCCCACAAGGCACCCCGGTTCTTAGCATAAATGGGGCATGTAGACCATCGCACAAAGCGGTGGCTGACACACCCCCTCCATTCAGCTCTATGGGAGAGCATGAGCGCTGCTTTCGGCAATCTCTGGCTCTGCCATAGAACTGCATGGAGGGGGCGTGTCGGCCGCCACTTCATGCATTGGTCGAAATGGCTTCTTTCATACAGAGAGCCGGGGCACCATTTTTTTTTAGCTTTAGTGGAAGGGGTGATTAGAATTTCTCTGTGGGTATATTTTTTAAACTTTCTTTTACACTATGTTAATCCTCATGGGGACTTGTACAAGTTATTATTCTGCATAAGGGTAGGGTCACTCCCTGCTGCGGCTAGCTCTGTGTGTCCGCCCGTGAATGCCAATGGGAAATCCGCCACTACGAGAAGATACACAGAGCTACAGGGAGCAGGGAGCTCACTCTGCAGTCTCTATGTGACTGCCAGCAGTTCATCCGCAGCGTCAAATACGCTAAGGCGGAGTCTTTTAGTCCTACAGGAGCTGCAGATTCATAGGGGAACTTTTAAGGAAATTTATCAAAACCTGTCCAAAGGAAAAGTTGCTGAGTTGCCTATGGCAACCAATCAGATTGCTTCTTTCATTTTTGAAAAGGCCTCTGAAAAATGAATGAAGTAATCTGAGTGGTTGCTATGGGCATCTTTTTCATTGGACAGGTTTTGATAAATCTCCCCCTTTGTATTTCAATAAGTAAATAGACAGTCTAAGACTACTCTCTGTGCTGCACATACAGAGAAACCACATTGGGAGTTGTAGTCTTTGATTGGCCAATGCATAGAAACACAATTCCTGTAGGTCTAAATTATTTCACCTTATGCTGCTGGAGTAATAGTTTTAGCCAACAGACCTGTCCTCCCCTCTCCCCAGGATATCAGTCCAGCTGCAGAAGTCCCATGTAGTGAGGTTCTGGCCTCCATTACCTTACTGAACTTTTTGCAGAAGGAAAAAGGAGAGGAAAATCCAAGTACCAATGGACACAGAACTGAAAAGAACAGGTCAGGGGCGGAGCCCATGGGTCAGGGGCCGGAGTCAACGGTCAGGGGGCGGAGCCAGAACCTCTCTTACAGACAAGACAGTGTTGCAGGCCAGTTACTGGGATGTTGTGTGTAGAGTTCTGGGTGACAAGTCCTCCTGATTACACAGTAAGGGCACACTATTACTGTGTGTGAACAGGGGAACTCTGCAGTCAGGATTGGCCCTGAGTGGGACATGTGAGGGCCATTCCGGGATGGCAGGAAATGACCCCAAAACAGGAATGTCCCGCCAGTTCGGTTGGGAGCTATGCAATAGGTTATCTTCATAATTGTAAGCATCACCAAAGGTCCTCTGCTCTACCCTCTCACACACAGCCCAATGTTTGGTAGTTTCGATTGCTCTGCTGTGCTGTTACCTGTAAGAGCCTAGTAATTATGACTCTATGTACCTTTAACACACTCTGTAACCACCAAGCTTGTACCCATTGTATCTGTAAACATTAGGCATTGTGCCTCCTATTGAAGTTACATCCAATTCCTGTTGTGTGCCTACATCTTCAATATTCCATCCTTGAATGGGGTTCTGTAACTGGGTTAAGGCAATGCTAAGTGTTTGCCTATAGTTATAAAGGTGGGGTCACTAAGTTAGAGAGTCACAGTGGATGGCCCCTAGACTCCCATTTCATGCACCTGGTGAGAGTGAGCTTGTGGCCATGTATTGCTGCCTGAGCAACATCAGTCAAGCAGTAATGGAAGTGTTTAGGCAGTAAGCTTTTTGAGGAAATGGTGAGCTGCTTAAGGAAACTTCCATAAATTTGCAATACTAATCAGGGTATATTTTCTGCCAATTACCCCTCTTGCACCTTCTACCACCTACCATAAAGGAGTACTATGGTGCATTTTATTTTTAACCCTCTGTGCCCGGCCTGCAAAAGGAAACAAAACAAACTTTAACTCACCTTTCTACATTCCCCCGTTGCACCGATATCGGTGTCTTGTTCTCTGGTCCCTGTCACCGGCCGCAGTAATGAAACTTAGGAAGTAGGTGAGTTAAAGTTTCTTTTGTTTTGTAGCCTGGGCACAGAGGGTTAATAAAAAAAAAACAAAAAAAAACACTGTAGTACTCCTTAAAGTGATGCCTTTTTCAAAGATAAAACCAACTGCCTGTTCCATTAAGAGTGATATATTATTGCACATAGTCATATTATTGTTTCATTCTGTATTCCAATTTATTGTGGAAGTGTGGCGACCCAGCACCAAAGGCAGTCCTGTGGGATCTCCTCGGGCATGCCTGCTGCTTCTGTGTTGGGCTCACTGTTATAATGTTTACAATGTTCATGCATTTTATCATATTCATTGTATTCACTGTATTCTTTGTATTGTATATGCACTATAACTTTAAGAATGAGATGCAGTAGTAACCAGCAGACCCCTGCTTCCCAATGGGAACCCCCAAATTGACCTTTATATATAGTGTAGGGGGGAGGAGTTGCCCCGAGTCTAGTCTAAGTCTAGCCACTGCTGTGAGCAGAGCTCCATGTGAGCTTCAGTATGGAAAAGAGGTGAAAGAAGTGTGAGGTGGATCCAGAAGGAAGCCTAAAGAAAATATCTTCTCAAGTCAGCCCCGCCATTCTGCAAGTGTTCCCCCGTACAGGAGTTGGTGAGTCATGCCCTGACGGTGATAGCAATTGGACGCTGTCAGAACCATAGTCAGCAAAGGATATCTTCAAGTCTCAAATCTAAATTCTTCAAGTGGATAAAAAGCATCATAAGTTCCAGCAAGGCAATAAGGCTCCCAAGGGTTACACTGTATCCCTTCTACTCTGCTCCATACTGCGTGTGTTGTACCATCTACACCTGCCTCAGTAAAAGACAGATATCCATAACCCAGCATCGGTGTGATTATAGCCCGGTGCCTGGCCCAGGAGAAGCTGTCTCCACCTCGGACCGTGTATAGGCTAATGGTGCCCTGGCGTCACAACCTGACAAGTAGTGATGTCGCGAACATTAAATTTTCGGTTCACTAACCGCGAACGCAAGCTTCCGCAAAAGTTCGCGAACCGCCATTGACTTCAATGGGCAGGCAAATTTTAAAACCCACAGGGACTCTTTCTGGCCACAATAGTGATTTAAAAGTTGTTTCAAGGGGACTATCACCTGGACTGTGGCGTGCCGGAGTGGGATCCATGGCAAAACTCCTATGAAAAATTACATAGTTGATGCAGAGTCTGGTTTTAATCCATAAAGGGCATAAATCACCTAACATTCCTAAATGGTTTGGAATAATATGTTTTAGCCCCCACATAGTTAGATCCCCCCTTTAGATAGCACATAGTTAGAGTCTCCCTTTGGGCAGCACATAAGATTCCCCCATATTAGGCAGAATATAGTTAGAGCCCCCCTTTGGGCAGAACATAGTGGGATTTGAACCCAAGGCCCCAGTTCTGCAAGGCAGCAGTGCTAACCTCTGAGCCACCATGCTACCCTTTGCATACATCAAATATCCACGGTTGCTAAAATGGACAGAGATGTCAGCAGAGAGTACCAGAAAAATTAGGCATGTACACATGCCTGAAAAGCTTGGTATTGTTGCAGCCGCTTCTGTAGCAGCGACCAGAAAAATTGCAGCACCATAACAAGTGGAGCTGCAGAGGCCAGAAAAATTAGGCATGTACACATGGATGAAAAATTTGGTATTGTCGCAGCCGCATCTGTAGCAGCAGCCAGAAAAATTGCAGCACCAGAAAAAGTGCAGCAGCAGAGGACAGAAAAATTAGGCATGTACACCTGGCTGGAAAATTTGGTATTGTCGCAGCTGTAGCAGCGGCCATAAAAAAATCAGCACCATAACAAGTGCAGCAGCAGAGGCCAGAAAAATTAGGCATGTACACTTGACTGGAAAATTTGGTATTGTCGCAGCCGCTGCTGTAGCAGCGGCCAGAAAAAATTCTGTTTGTTTCGCCAGGCAGAAAGTGCCCTAAAACATTGCAGCTTGAACCCTAGTTGGTGGCGGATAAGTCACGCAAGTTATCCGGCATTCAGAGTTCAAATACAGCAGCGTGTGGACCATGTTTAGCCCAAGGCAGCTCATCTGATCAGGCCTTGTTCAGTCAAATGTATAGCCCAGTGTCAGTCCCTTCGGGATCCATCCCTCATTCATCTTAAGAAAGGTGAGGTAATCCAGACTTTTTTGACCAAGGCGACTCCTCTTCTCAGTTACAATACCTCCTGCTGCACTGAAGGTCCTTTCTGACAGGACACTTGAAGCGGGACAGGCCAGAAGTTCGAGCGCAAATTGGGATAGCTCAGGCCACAGGTCAAGCCGGCACACCCAGTAGTCAAGGGGTTCATCGCTCCTCAGAGTGTCGATATCTGCGGTTAAGGCCAGGTAGTCTGCTACATGTCGGTCAAGTCGTTCTCTGATGATGGACCCCGAAGGGCTGTGGCGATGCGTAGGACTTAAAAAGCTCTGCATGTCCTCCATCAACAGCATGTCTGTACAGCATCCTGTCCTTGCCGGCATGTTCGTGGGAGGAGGATTACTTTCACCTCTTCCCCTGTTAGATCCCTGTTGTGCTGTGACATGACCCTTATACGCTGTGTACAGCATACTTCTTAATTTATTTTGGACCTGCTGAATCCTTTCCGCCTTGCTGTAATGCGGTAACATGTCAGGCACTTTATGTTTATACTTTCATCCTTTTTATACGAGGGTCCCTCAACAGGCACGACAGCATGAAAGACCCCATTTGCACAAGGACGGATGCCGAGCTACTCATGTCCCGTTCCTCGTCCTCAGTGATGTCTGGGAAGGTATCATCTTCTTCCACATACAACACCACGGGAACCAGATAGGTGACAAGGAGCACCCTGGGATGCCTGCTGTGGTTGGTCTTCCTCCTCCTCTTCAAAGCCACATTCCTCCTCCGACTCCTCTTCCTCACAATCCTCTTCCAGCGTTGCCGCAGGTCCAGCAAGTGATGCTGATAAGGCTGTTTCTGGTGGTGATGGTGTCCACATCTCTTCCTCTTCACGCTCATCTACTGCCTGATCCAGCACTCTTTGCAGGGCACGCTCCAGGAAGAAATCAAACGGTATGATGTCGCTGATGGTGCTCATTTGGTGCGACTGACCAGGTTTGTCCTCAAAAGGACGCATGAGCGTACAGGCATTGCGCATGAGCCTCCAGTAACGTGGCAAAAAATTCCCAGCTCCGCAGATGATGTCCTAGCACCCCGGTCATACAAATATCCGTTGACGGCTTTTTCTTGTTGGAGCAGGCGGTCGAACATTAGGAGTGTTGAATTCCAACATGTCGGGCTGTCGCAAATCTACTCACTGGCATGTTGTTTCGCCGCTGGATATCTGACAAGTGCGCCATGGCCGTGTAGGAACGCCTGAAATGGCCACACACCTTCTGGACTGCTTCAGGACATCCTGTAAGCCTGGGTACTTGAGCACAAAGCGTTGCATGCAGGGCACATGTGTCAAATTGCCCAACCTCAATGCCGCCAACAAATTTGTTCTGTTGTCACAAACCACCTTGCTGATCTCCAGTTGGTGCGGAGTCGGCCACTGGTCCACCTGTGCGTTCAGGGCCGACAGGAGCGCTGGTGCGGTGTGACTCTCCGCTTTGAGGCAAGTCAACCCCAAGATGGCGTGACACTGCCATATCCGGGATGTGGAATAGCACCAGGGGAGCTGGGGGGGTGCCGGTGATGTGGAGCAAGACGCAGCAGTGGAAGAGGACTCGGCCGAGGATGTTATGGAAGAGGATGGAGTAGGAGGAGTAGAGGAGGTGGCAGCAGGCCTGCCTGCAAGTCGTGGGGGTGTCACCAACTCCATGCTTGGCAGCCGTCACCAGGTTTACCCAATGCGCAGTGTAGGTGATATACCTGCCCTGACCATGCTTTGCAGACCAGGTATCAGTGGTCAGATGGACCCTTGCCCCTACAATGTGTGCCAGACATGCCATAATTTCCTTTTACACAATGGAGTAAAGGTTGGTGATTGCCTTTTGTGCAAAACAATTTAGGCCGGGTACCTTCCACTGCGGTGTCCCAATGGCTACAAATTTTTTAAAGGCCTCAGACTCCACCAGCTTGTATGGTAAAAGCTGGCGGGCTAGCAGTTCCGACAAGCCAGCTGTCAGACGCCAGGCTAGGGGGTGACTTTGAGACATTGTCTTTTTGTGCTCAAACATCTCCTTGACAGACACCTGACTGAATGAGCAGGAACTCCTCAAGGCGAGAGAGGCGGATGGTTGAGAGGGGGCAAGGAGGGCAGCAGTGGTTGACCTGGCTGAAGATGCTGGACCAGGAGGAGGATTGCTGCTTTGACTCTGTGTGCTGCTTGTACTGACGTGTTGATCCCATAGGCATTTGTGATGTGACATCATGTGCCTTCTCAAAGCAGTTGTGCCTAGGTGGGTGTTGGACTTCCCACGACTCAGTTTCTTCTGGCACAGGTTGCAAATGGCCTCGCTGTTGTCAGAGGCAGACACACAAAATAAATGCCACATTGCTGAGCTCTGCGATTACGGCATTCTGGTGGTGGCAACAGCATGCGTTGATTGGCGTCCCGTCTGTCTGACTCCGGGTGCCGATGCATGCTGTCTGACTGTGCCACTAGCTCCTTGTGACGACCTCCCCCTGCTTCCAACTCGTCTCCTCCTCCTCTCTGTCTCCCCATCTGAACTTTCCCCCTCTTCTTCTCTTCTAGCGGGCACCCTCGTGGCATCCACGGACATATCTTCATCATCAACACCTTCACCGCTATCTGACACCTCAGGAAAGGAAGCAGCAGCGGGTACAACATCATCATCACACCATACGTCCATGTGTGTAATGCTGCCTGACTGAGAAATATCCCTGTTAACTACATCCTCTGGCAATAATGGTTGAGCATCACTCATGTCTTCAAACTGATGTGTAAAAACTCCTCTGATGGATCAAGTAATGCTGCTGTGGTGCTAATGTTGGTGGTGGCGGCAGGTGGGCAAGTGGTAGCATGAGAGGTGCCCGAAGCTAAGCTAGAGGAGGAGAAGGATGGTGCATCAAGGTTCCGAGCGGAAGCTGTAGTAGATTGGGTGTCTTGTGATAGCCAGTCAACTAGGTCCTCAGAACTTTGGGGGTTCAGGGTACGTGGCCTCTGAACACTGGCCATTCTAGGGCCAAAGGGAATCCAAGCACCACGATGGCCCCTGTGGGGTAGCCTTCCTCTGCCTGTCATTTTTTTTGTGTTTTATTTAACAGCCAAAAAAGGTGTGCACTAGAGTGACACAATTTGCCCTGCAGACAAAAAAAAATGGCAACTGTGACGTGAACTGACAGTGAAGACTGGTTTTATTTAACAGCCAAAAAAGGTATTTGTTTTTTTATTTGCACAACTGTCACACCTAATGTGATTTGCACTAGGTTGACACAATTTGCCCTGCAGGTAAAAAAAACTGGCAACTGTGACGTGAACTGACAGTGACGACTGGTTTTATTTAACAGCCAAAAAAGATTTTCTTTTTTAATTTGCACAACTGTCACACCAAATGTGATTTGCTCTAGTGTGACAATGAGCAAAAAAGCTAAGCAGTGGTCCCCATCCAGGGTGCCTCCAGCTGTTGCAAAACAAATGGACTGATATATTTCAGCCCTTTGAATACTGTAGTAGTTGCTTTAAAGAAAAAAAGCTTGCCAGCGGAGTTCCCCTTTTAAGCAGTGGTCCCCAACCAGGGTGCCTCCAGCTGTTGCAAAATACACGGACTGATATCTTTCAGCCCTTTGAATACTGTAGTAGTTAGTTGCTAGAAGGAACTTAAGTTTTATACTGGAGTACCCCTTTTAACCAGCGGTTCCCTCCCAAACAGGGTGCCTCCAGCTGTTGCAAGACACACGGACTGATATCTTTCAGCCCTAAAAAGGGCTTTTTTGGGTGCTGTCCTTAAAGAAAATGTTACACTAGTTCTTTAGGAGTAAACTGGACCCTGAATACACCACCTAGCAGCAACCTAGCTATCGCTTTCCCTATACAGCAGGAGCAGCTTCTCTGACCCTTCCCTTCCTAAGCCTGCAGCATGCTGAATGATGGTAAAATGTCATCCGTGCAAGAGGTAGGAGGGTCTGGAAGGGAGAGACTGATGCTGATTGGCTGTAATGTGTCTGCTGACTCTGATTCACAGGGTCAAAGTTTACTGCAATGTTAAAGTATAGGGGGTGGATCGAACTTTACATATGTTCGCCCGGCGATGCGAACGCGAACATGCTAAATTCGCCGGGAACTGTTCGCCGGCGAACAATTTGCGACATCTCTACTGACAAGTCTATGTTGCACCCCTATGTCACCAAAGAAACATAAGGCTAGATTTCCACACAGGCTTTTTCTGGTGTTTTTTTAAATACTGCCACTGCAGTTTCTGAGCCAAAGCCAGAAGTGTATTTAAAGGGAATAGGAAATATAAAGGAAGGACTTTTCTTCATACTGAATCCACTTCTGACTTTGGCTCAAATACTGCAGTGGCAGTTTCCCAAAAAATGCCAGAAAAAAACCTGTACGGAAACTAAGTCTAAGGAGAATTTTGTTGGTCAGATTTGCGACTAGCAATCATGGTATGTTCCATCATTCTTCATCTGATATAAGTGTTGTCGCATAAAAGTAATTTGCCTAGGGGACTTCATCTGTACACATATGGGGGGAGAGTTATCAAAATCAGTGTAGAAGAAAAGTTGACCAGTTGCCCATAAAAACCAATCAGAGTGCTTCTTTTATGTGCCTTAAGAATGAAGGAAGCGATCTGATTGGTTCCTATGGACAACTGGTCAACTTTTCCTCTGTGCAAGTTTTGAGAAATCTCCCCCATGGTGTCCAATGGTACCTGTATGGAAATAGGCAGAGGCCATAGTAAGTTGCTCTTAATAAGTAAAATTGTATTTAGTTTTCCTGACTTTAGTAGTACTTCTGAGCACCTTGTTTTTGTAAGGTTATTTTACATATAATAGTAACCTTAGAGCTTTCAGCCTAACCCCCCCCCCTCCACCACCCCCAAGATTCCCTTACCTACTCTGCACCCATGTTGAGATCTTTCACTTTATTTATTTTCTCTCTCTCTCCCTCCCTCTCCCTCTCCCTCTCTCTCTTTCTCTCTCTCTCTCTCTCTCTCTCTCTCTCTCTCTCTCCTTCCAGTTTGCATAGAAACACAGCCTTTACAAACTTTCTGCTAAAAAGATGGAATTTCATTTTATGTTGCTAATAAGTCAATTATATAATGTGAAAAAGATGGAATAAAAACTTTAATTGAATACCACCGTTATCCAATATATTGCCAAAGACTCCTAAAATGTAGGCATCTAAAACAAAAATTGCATTAACTTTGCAAAAAGTTTAAATAAAGATATCCTACCATTACTGTATCCTGTGTTGCATAGCACTAGAATTCCCAGAATGCATTGCTTTCCCTTAACTCTTTATCACAGCCCTCTCAACCTGTCTACTTCCCTCCCACATCACTCCGGCCAGTTCCCCCGCCCAGAGTTGTAGTAGATCATCACAATACAGAGCAGAATAGTCTGCAGCACTTGCTGTAATCATTGCCTGTCTGCTCCACCGCTGGTGGTATTGTTCAATAAAATATATATGCATATGTATATATGGCAGGGAGCTGGTGATGTAGCTGTAGGAGCTAGTGAGGTGGTGACATCTCCAGCCACACCTCCTGAAACAGCAGAGGATAATGCGTTGTCTCTGGAGGGAGAAGCCAAGGAGCCCCTGAGGAAACACCACACTGAAAATAAAAGAACTGTACAACTTTCTGTCAAGGGTAATTCCGTCAAAAAACATACTGCGTCCAACACAGTTTGTGAGAACGCTATATTATACATCTTGGGGTGATAGTTTTATTTTAATTCAATCTTCAAAAATATGGGAATACCCCTGTTACATACAACTTTGTGTTTAAACAATTGTGTTTACTTTGATATGCACAGAATGTTAAGTACCATGGTGCTTCCATGTTATACAAGTATCCAGGATTCTTATTTCTTTACATGACACTATGGGGAATTACCCATTTGACAAAAGTGTTGCTGGGCTCACAGGGGACCATCAGGTTAGCAATGCCAGCTTGCCAGCTTGCCTTGACTACTATTCCCAGCTAGCCTGCAGAATAACACATAACATAACACATAAAATGCCCTAGAGCACCAGACAGTGACAGCATTGTAGTGACCCTACATACTGAGGCTAAAAGATTTTTTGCTCAGAAACACAGATCTGATTCTACATCAGGTATCAAATAACAGCATTCTGCTAATCCAGCAAAGAAAAGTCAAATAGGTCAATCTCTGGCACAGGGAAGTTCATTAATTTTACTTCAACCAAACATGCAAGGCCAAGTTTCTTAAGCAGTGATTTTACAATACACACTAATTACTATGACCTAGGCTTAAACTGGCATAAGCTATTCAACAAAAATGACATGACTATGCCCAGGTGATATAAACATGTGTGTATTAGGTTGTATAAATAATAAAGTAAAGAATCAATGTTACTAAGGCCAAATTACCCTCCATGTGCTTTTTAGGATAATTCCATGCAACATTTGGTCTTTGGTTCCCATGCCTATGCTGGGAAATTAGATGTTCATAGACTTTTGTTACTTAAATGTAATGTATGATTTGTAATGATGTAATGTACGCAGAGACATAGCTGGTGGTAAAAAAAAACATTTCAAACTTTTCAGGATAAGCTGTTATGTGTGTATATTAGAGATGAGTGCATAAATTCACTTTTCACATTTTTGAGACTTATTTCGAACCAACTCAGTAAAGGAGCATGAACTGTACAGAAATAGTCACGGCAACTGTACTAACTGAGTAGCAAGACATACAATACATTGTATACCTGCTGCACCGTTCCCATTCACTAGGCCAGAGTGCCTGGCCCACTAAATGTGGCTGAGATGGGATGGAAGCTTTGTGGCCCCAGCTCAATAAGTGTTCCCTGATCAGAAGGCATACAGTATGTAAATATTTCCCATTCCCCCCTAACATAGGGTACCAAGGATGTAAGTGGTAATGCATAGTGTTCTGCTCCTGGCCCAACAAGTTTTCACTGAGCAGAAGACATACAGCATATTTCTCCTGCTCAGTATGTATCTTCTATGCCACCCTAGTACAGGGCCACATGTTAACTGCCCAAGGAGGTAAGTTGTCATGCTGTGTCTTGCCATTTAACACCTTACCAGGTTATTCCAGGTCATACAGGTCTCCGGTGATCTGGAAAATAAGGGGGATCGAGGTAGTCCAAGAAACCCATGATCCTCCTGAAGGGATAGGAGTAAGGTGGCAGGGTGCCACCCCTCCTATCCCTGCTATTGGCTGATCAGAAGCGATCGACCAATAGCAGATCGGGGGCGGCGGGTTAACGTTCGGTTCCTTGTTCTGCCCTCCCACAGAAAGCTGGGAAGAACAGGGAACCGATGGGGACCGGCGCCGAAGGTCCACTTACACAACGGCGGCGTCAGCGGGCGACGATCGGCGGCAGCAGAGGACGGCCATGCGGCTCCCTGGATCCTACGGAAGCCGGTGAGTTGCCTAGTAACATCTGGAGGGCTACAGTCTGAGACCACTATACAGTGGTCTCTAAACTGTAGCCCTCCAGATGTTGCAAAACTACAACTCCCAGCATACCCAGACAGCAGTTTGCATGCTGGGCATGCTGGGATTTGCAGTTTTGCAACATCTGGAGGGCTACAGTTTAGATATCACTGTGCAGTGGTCTCTAAACTGTGGCCCTCTAGATCTTGCAAAACTACAACTCCTAGCATGCCCACATAGCAGTTTGCTGTCTGGGCATGCTGGGATTTGTAGTTTTGCAACATCTGGAGGGCCACAATTTGGAGATCACTGTGCAGTGGTCTCTAAACAATAGCCCTCCAGATGTTGCTAAACTGCAAATCCCAGCATGCCCAAACAGCTGTCTCGGAATGCTGGGAGTTGTAGTTGCGTACCTCCAGCTGTTGCATGTTTGCATAACTACATCTCTCAATATGCCCTTCGGCGATCAGTATATGCAGGGAGTTGTAGTTTTGAAACAGCTGGAGGCACACTGGTTGGAAAATACTGAGTTAGCTAACAGAACCTAACTGAAGGTTTTCCAACTAGTGTGCCTCCAGATGTTGCAAAAGTACAACTCCCAACATGCACAGTCTGTCAGTACATGCTGGGAGTTGTAGTATTGAAACAGCTGGAGGTTTGCTAGCTGGAGGTACAGGGTACATTTACACGGTCGAGTTTACAATGAATTTCCTGCTTCAAGTTTCAGCTGCGGCAAATTTTTTACGGCAGCGTAAACTCCTAGCGGGAAACTCACCGTAAACCTCCGCCAGTGTGAATGTACCCTAAAAACACTACACGACACTAACACATAATAAAGGGTAAAGCACTACATATACACCCCCTTACACTGTCCCCCCCAATAAAAATGAAAAACGTATCGTATGGCAGTGTCTCCAAAATGGAGCCTCCAGCTGTTGCAAACCAACAACTCCCACATTTCCGGACTGCCACTGACTGTCCAGGCATTCTGGGAGTTTAGCAACAGCTGGAGGCACCCTGTTTGGGAATCACTGGCGTAGAATACCCCTATGTCCACCCCTATGCAATCCCCAATTTAGTCCTCAAATGCTCATGGCGCTCTCTCACTTCGGAGCCCTGTCATATTTCAAGGAAACAGTTTAGTGCCACATATGGAGTATTTCCGTACTCAGAAATTGCAGTACAAATTTTGGGGCGCTTTTTCTCCTTTTACCCCTTATGAAAAGGAAAAGGTAGGGGCTACACCAGCCTGTTAGTGTAAATTTTTTTTAATTTTTAAACTAACATGCTGGTGTTGCCCCATACTTTTTATTTTCACAAGCGGTAAAAGGAAAAAAAAGACCCCCAACATTTGTAATGCAATTTCGAGTACGGAAATACCCCATATGTGGGCGTTAAATGCTCTGCGGACGCACAACAAGGCTCAGGAGTGAGAGTGCACTATGTACATTTGAGGCCTATTGTTGGCCACATGTGTTTAGGCCATGTGTGTTTACAAAGCCCCCGTAGTGCCAAAACAATGGACCCCCCATTTGACCCCATTTTGGAAACTACACCCCTCATGTAATGTAATAAGAGGTACAGTGAGCATTTACGCCCCACAGCCCACTGTTCCAAAGATCTATCAAACACCAGTGGGGTGTAAATACTCACTTTACCCCTTATTAAATTCTGTGAGGGGTGTTGTTTCCAAAATGGGGTCACATGTGGGGGGATCCACTGTTCTGGGACCACAGGGGGCTTCGTAAACGCACATGGCCCCTGACTTTTATTCCAAACAAATTATCTCTATAAGTTCAATGGCGCTCCTCCTCTTCTGAGCATTGTAGTGTGCCAGCAGAGCACTTGACTTCCACATATGGGGTATTTCCATGCTCAGAAGAAATGGGGTTACAAATTTTGGGGGTCATTTTCTCAAATTACCCCTTGTAAAAATGTAAAATTTGGGGACAAAACCAGCATTTTAGTGAAATTGTTTTTTTTTTAATTTTTTTATTTACACATCTGACTTTAACGAAAAGTCGTCAAACACCTGTGGGGTGTTAAGGCTCACTGGACCCCTTATTACGTGCCTTGAGGGGTGTTTGGCTGTGAACAAAGTGTTTAGGACTCCAGCATGAGTCAGAAATGCTTGCTGACAGGACTGATCGGGAAAAATACAATAGAAAGAAGCATATTTTTCATTAACATGCTATTGGAACGTTATTCAACATTCATTAATCTAAAATATATCAAAAGTTTATTTGATGAGAGGTACCCTTTAATGTTCTCCAAGTCACCAAACTCTTTAGTGAATATATAGAAATGACACATTTTCCCAATCGTCAATGTAGTTGGACGATACACTTTTTTATGTTCTTCTTGCTGCCTGTACAATGTATCTTCTGAATCTGTCCAAACCTGTAAGTCTGTTAATGATTCCTCTAAGCTAAATTCCACTGGTCATTTCAATGTTTGTATTGAAACATTCTCACCACAACCACGTATTTATAAATCCACGGCTGTGTTAATTTTTCAAGTTAACACTTAATAAAAGCTGATTAATAAATAACAGTGAAGTGGTATGTTGTTTTTTTTGTACGTTCTTTTAACATCTTTGTTTGGCCACTTGATACCTCATCCGAACCTGTGACCCTGAAGTTTTTTCAACTCAACTCAGAGATAATATATGGATGCAAAATATGAATTTCAATTAGATTTAGTTAAATGTTTGCCAGTTAAAAAAAAATAAAAATAAAATGGGATAAAGTTGATTATAGAGTAAAGGGGGGGATGGGGTGCAGAAAATATAAATAATTTGCCAATTTATGAAAGAAAGAAATGACACAGGGAAGAGAAGAGATCAAATGATCAAAATAGTAGTCAAAATAAACTCACAGGCTGTCAAATCAATAGGTATAACAGGAAGTCAGTTTTTCCTCATACACTAAGTCTTTAATTTTATTCCTTTGTCCACCAAATCTTCATATAATGTTAGGGCTGTAAAGAAACCCACTACAGCTTACGTTCAGTCCCCCATGCTCGTCTTTTCAGCCTGCTTTAAAGGGGTACTCCACTGGAAAATATATATATATTTTTTTAATCAACTGGTGCCAGAAAGTTGAACAGATTTGTAAATGACTTCTATAAAAAAAAATCTTAATCCTTCCAGTACATATTAGCTGCTGTATGATCCATTGGTAGTTCTTTTCTTTGCCTGACCA
Source organism: Hyla sarda (assembly GCF_029499605.1). NCBI lineage: Eukaryota > Metazoa > Chordata > Amphibia > Anura > Hylidae > Hyla > Hyla sarda. The sequence continues at coordinate 93,403,490 of NC_079196.1, read as the reverse complement.
CAGTGCTCTCTGCTGAATCATCTGTCCATTTTAGGAACAGTCCAGAGTAGGTGCAAATCCCCATAGAAAACCTATTCTACTGTGTACAGTTCCTACAATGGACAGAGTTGTCAGCAGAGAGCACTGTGGTCAGGCAGAAATTAAAGGGGTTATCCACCATAAGGTGATTTTAGTACGTACCTGGCAGGCAGTAATGGACATGCTTAGGAAGGATCTGCGCTTGTCTTGGGGCTAAATGGCTATGTTGTAAGATTACCATAACACATTACCATATACCATCCCATAATTCCATTTTCCTCCCTCCCATACATCAGCCACCCCACCCATTGAAACATAAGTGAGCTACATCCATTCAAAATACATGTGGTTTTCAATCAGGGTGCCTACAGCTGTTGCATTAGTTGCAGATTGATCTCTCTCCCACCAAGTGATCGCTCCACCCATTGAAGCAGACATGCTCTCTGGCATCAGCTGACTAGTGAGTCAGGGCTCGGTCGCATTGCAACATGGGAAAAATCTGAGACAAATGTCATTTTTATGCTTTTAAAAATAAATATTGGGGGTGAAAATCCCAAACTAATTGTGAGAAAACTGTCACACACAGGTACAGACACTATATTATGAACTACACTAACTTTACAGCCCCTGTAGCATAGTCAAATATCTCTGCAGCCCCCCGAGTCATCAGCTCTCCGGAGCTAGGTTTGCTCTGTGGCTGATGACTCACGATACAGGGACCAGCGGTTTGTGACGTCATGGCTCTGCCCCTCATGACGTCACGCCCCACCCCCTTAATGCAAGTCTATTGGAGGGGGCATGAATGTTACCATGCCCCCTCCCATAGACTTGCATTGAGGGGGTGGGGCGTGACATCATGAGGGGGCGGAGCCATTATGTCATAATCCGCCGGCCCCTGTCATCAGCCATGAGCAAACAGCTCTGGAGAGCTGATGACTCGGGGAGCTGCAGGAGAGATCGTGGGGGTCACCAGCAGCGGGACCCCTGCGATCAGACATCTTATCCCCTTTCCTTGGATAGGGGATAAGATGTCTAGGGGCAGAGTACCCCTTTAAGATTTTTCAATAGAAGTAATTTACAAATCTGTTTAACTTTCTGGCACCAGTTGATTAACTTCCACCTTTAAAGGTGAGAAGTTATTGCTGAACCAGTCTGTTCAGCCAATCACTGCCTGAGAAAAAAGTTCAGAGTAGGACCTGCCCACTGAGCCTATAACTGACTGAGATCAGAGGTCAGAGAAGGACATGCCCACTCATCCAATCACTGGCAGAGATGAAAGTTTGTAGCTTGTCGCAGAGACAGTACCCCACATGAACAGACACATCCCCTATCCTGTCGATTAGCTTATCTTAAAGAGAACCTGACAGGCTGTTCACCCACACTAAACCTAATATACTTTAATATGTGCAGAATTTGTAGCATTATGGCAGGTTAATCTTTTCTTTCTATTACACAGCTCTGTGCAATGGAGGTGGGGAGCCTGCTCGCTAAGTTCCTCTGCCTCCTCCATATTACTCCTTTATAGAGAGGTGCAATAGGAAGAAAAGATTAACCTGCCATAAGAATAGTAACAACTATTTTTTAAAGCAGTTCACCCATACTATAACACAGTGAATTAGGTTTAGTGCAGATTAACAGCCTGCCAGATTCTCTTTAACCGGTATACCTTTGGTCTTAGGTGCTTAAGGACCAAGGGCATACCTGTACGCCCTGATACCGTTACCGGTGTTTAAAGTGTGCTCAGGAGCTGAGCATGCTTCATACCTGGTGGGTCCTGGTTGCTATCAGCAGCCAGGACCCATGGCTAATGCTTGGCATTGCCAATCTGCCAATGCCCAGCATTAACCCTTTAGACACAGGTCTAAAATGCAGGGGTACAATCGGAGCTGATCGGGACTCAACGGTGAAATTGCAATGCCCCGATCAGCTGAGTGGACGGCGGGAAGGCCCTTACCTCCCTCCTCGGTCCTTTGCTGCTCCAGGAAGCCTCAGCAGGCTGGAGCAGCAGAGCAACGATAACACTGATGATAAAAAAGCTAATTAAAGTGAATTTAACCCCTTTAATAAAATAATGTTATAAAAAAAATATTATATGTGGTACCGCCGCATGCGTAAATGTCCGAAATATTAAAATATAAGTTTAGTTAAACTGCATGGTCAATGGTATACACGTAAAAAAAAAAAAAAAAAAAAAAGTCCAAATTTGCGCATTTTTTGTCACTTCATATAATTTTTTTTTTTTATAAAAAGCGATCAAAAAGTCCCATCAAAATAAAATGGTACCAAGAAGAACTAAAGGTCATGGTGCAAAAAAATAGCCATCACATAGCCCCATATGCAGAAAAATAAAAAAGTAATAGGGGTCAGAAAATGACAATTTTAAAACATACTAATTTTGGTGCATGTCGTTATAATTTTTTAAAGTAGTAAAATAAAATAAATTGGGTATCCTTGTAACTGTGTCATTTTTTCCCAAAAGTGCACTGTGTAGAGTCCGAAGCCCTAAAAATTACAAAATGTTTGTTGAGTGAAATAAAAAAAAACGCCAATGTTTTTTTTTTTTTTTTTTGACAAAGATTTTGGTATAAAATAAGTGATGTCATTACAAAGTACATTTGGTGACAGAAAAGCAAGCCCCTATATGAGTATGTAGGTGCAAAATTGAAAGAATTATGATTTTTAGAAGGGGAGGAGGAAAAACAAAAGTGCAAAAAATGAAAATTGGACTGGTCCTTAAGGAGTTACGTTCAAGAAATATTGGCATTTTAATGTATAAAAAATGAAAATACCCTTTTTTTATTCAAAAATAGTTTTCATACTTAAAGGGGTAATCCAGTGGGAAAAAAAAAAAAATTAGATCAACTGGTCCCAGAAAGTTAAACAGATTTGTAAATTAATTCTATTTAAAAATTGTAATCCTTCCAGTACTTATCAACTACTATATGCTCCACAGGAAGTCATATCTCTTTCTGAAATTATTTTCTGCCTGACCTCAGTGCTCTCTGCTGACTCCTCTGTCCATGTCAGGAACTGTCCAGAGCAGAAGCAAATCCCCATAGCAAACCTCTCCTGCTCTGGACAGTTCCTGATTTGGACAGAGGTTTCAGCAGAGAGCACTGTGGTCAAACTGAAAGGAACTCCAGAAAAAAATACAACTTCTTGTGGAGCAGACAGCAGCTGATAAATACTGGAAGGATTAAGATTTTTAAATAGAGGTCATTTACATATCTGTTCAACTTTGTGGCACCAGTTGATTTAAAAAAAATTTTTTTACACTGGAGTAATCCTTTAAATTATGGTCATGGTAATTCTGAAACAGCCATCAATATGCAATGGCAAATTCTGAATTTTTGGAAAAAAGGGGAAAACTTGAGTAATTTTTGTTTTGTTGACAGAAACTATTTTAATTTAGGAAACATATTGAAAGAAATGGAGTTATAAAAAATAAATGGATTAAGTAAATATACAATTACTATACAAATAGATTGCTAATCCTTGTCTGCTGTGCCACCCCTATTTTTAGTGTATACTATAAATACTAAAATGTTGAAGTAAAAGAGTAGTGTTGAGCGGCATAGGCCATATTCGAATTCGCGAATATTCGCGAATATATGGACGAATATTCGTCATATATTCGCGAATATTCGCATATTCGTTATATTCTCGCTTTATTTTCGCATATGCGAACATTCGCGTATGCGAAAATTAACATATGTGAATATTAGAATATATTCAAAATTAGCACACGCGAAAATTCGCATATGTGAAAATTCACATATGCGAAAATTTGCATATGCTAATTTTCGTATATGCGAATTTTCGCGCACGCCAGTCTCACACAGTAGTATTACAGCCTTCTTTACACCACACAAGCTGGAAGCAGAGAGGGATGATCACTGTGATGTGTACTGTGAAAAAAAAAAAAAAAAACGAATATTCGTAATTACGAATATATAGCGCTATATTCGCGAAATTCACGAATTCGCGAATATGCGATATTCGCGAATAATATTCGAATTGCGAATATTCGTGAGCAACACTATAAAAGAGCACTATATAATTTTATTAGTGAAAATATACAATTACCAGTTATTACATTACTCCCCCCAGCACTAATAAATTATTAGAAAAAAAATATTTAGTAATGGCAGTAGGAGCTAATGAGTGCAGATAGATCTTGTTTACCTCATCTCTTCTGAATAAAGCAATTCTATTATAGTGCAGGATGCAGAAATGACTCGGAATGGAGCCATCAAGCAGAAACTCACACTGTTCCATTGCTGTATAACTAAATCAAAACCAACTTTCAGTATTAATTCAACTGTAATAATGACTGTAATTTAAAATTAAGAACATGCTACTGATGATCATTCTTTGGAAAGAAAAGGTATCTGTCAGAGATGGGGTCTTTTCAGCTGAGCTTATTAGGGAATTTACTAGAATTTACAACCAATTTAAGATGAGATGATAGCGTAAATTATGATTATATATTGGCTTTAAGGAGGCAGAAGCAATGGGGAACATTATAAAGTCTCACCTAACTAGAAGCAAATTCTGAGCCAAATAAATGTAGTCATGTTCTAGAAGGAAGTAGATGATGTCAGCTGACCCCAGATAATTAAATGATATACGTTATAGTGATACATATATGTTACAAATGCTTACAATATATATTTTTATAATAATATAATAATAACAATAATGATAATCATTTTCTAATAATAGAGACAATGGCACAATGGCATGTTTCCCCATATCATGCACACTTACCATCACTTGTGACATCATCAACTACAGATGTGGACAAAATTGTTGGTCCCCTTTCGTTAAACGCTGAAAAAACCACAATACCCCCTGAAATAACTTGAAACTGACAAACATAATAATCAATAAAAATGTACTGAAAATTAACTAATAAAAATCAGACATTGCTATTGAATTGTCTTTTTTAATAGAAGTAATTTACAAATCTTTTTCATTTTTTTGGCACCAGTTGATTTGAAAAAATACTTCTTCCACCCAAGTATTGCTTTAATAAGATTGTTAGCCCTCAGGTGGACGCACTAATCAGGCTAGATACTAAGCTAATGGGAACAAGAAAAGAACCTGCTTAACAAGGTAATTAAAATACTCTGCCCCCACTGTGCCCCCATAAAATATATGGAATAATATACTTTGCCCCAATATAACATATGAAATAATTAATATATGTAGGCACAAGATATTAAAGGAATATTCCAGGATTTTCTTTTACTTGACTATGCTACAGGGGCTGTAAAGTTTGTGTAGTTCATAATATAGTGTCTGTACCTGTGTTTCATGGTGATTTCACAGTTCTTCTGTGATTTTTGTCCCATTGTTAATTTTTAACAGCATACAAAATCGTCTCAGGTTTTCCCAGGTTGCAGTGTGGCCCGAGACATTACATCACTAGTGAAGTGTTCAGAGGGAGCCTGTCTTTGCTTCAATGAGTGGAGCGACCACTGGGTGGGGTGGAGATCATTTTGGAGTGAATTGTAGTTTTACACCAGCTGGAGGCACCCTGGTCAGAAAACATTTTGATTGAAAGGATCACAGGTGTGTTTCAGTGGGTGGGGTGGCTGATGTGTGGGAGGAAGAAAAGGGACCTCATGTTTACAAACAAGGAATCATGGGACTTGTAGTTTAAGGGAACAAACTCCAACAGGAAATAGCCAATTCACAAAAAGATAGCCTCAGCTTTATGGTAATCTCACAACATAACCATTTAGCCCCAAGACAAGCCCAGATCCTTCCTAAGTATGTCCATTACTGTCTGACAGGTAAATAGAGATGTCGCGAATTGTTTGCCGGCGAACAAATCCCGGCGAATTTAGAATGTTCGCGTTCTCATCGCCGGCGAACATATGTGAAGTTCGATCCGCCCCCTATACTTTAACATTGCAGTAAACTTTGACCCTGTGAGTCAGAGTCAGCAGACACATTACAGCCAAGCAGCAACAGTCCCTCCCTTCCAGACCCTCCTACCTCTTGCACGGATGCCATTTTACCCTCATTCAGCATGCTGCAGGCTTAGGAAGTGGAGAGTCAGAGAAGCTGCTCCTGCTGTATAGGGAAAGCAATAGCTAGGTTGCTGCTAGGTGGTGTATTCAGGGTCCAGTTTACTTCTAAAGCACTAGTGTAACATCTGCTTTAAGGACAGCACCCAAAAAAAGCCCTTTTTAGGGCTGAAAGATATCAGTCCTGGTTGGGAGGGAACCCCAGAATCAAACTTAAGTTCCTTCAAGCTACAGCATTCAAAGGGCTGAAAGATATCAGTCCGTGTGTCTTGCAACAGCTGGAGGCACCCTGGTTGGGAGGGAACCGCTGGTTAAAAGGGGTACTCCAGTATAAAACTTAAATTCCTTCAAGTAGCTAACTATTACAGGATTCAAAGTGCTGAAATATATCAGTCCGTGTGTTTTGCAACAGCTGGTGCACCCTGGTTGGGGACCACTGCATAAAAGGGGAACTCCGCTGGCAAACTTTTTTTCTATAAAGCAACTAACTACTACAGTATTCAAAGGGCTGAAATATATCAGTCTGTGTGTTTTGCAACAGCTGGAGGCACCCTGGTTGGGGACCACTTCATAAAAGGGGAACTCCGCTGGCAAGCTTTTTTTATTTAAAGCAACTAACTACTACAGTATTCAAAGGGCTGAAATATATCAGTCCTTGTGTTTTGCAACAGCTGGAGGCACCCTGGTTGGGGACCACTGCTTAAAAGGGGAACTCCGCTGGCAAGCTTTTTTGCTCATTGTCACACTAGTGCAAATCACATTAGGTGTGACAGTTGTGCAAATTAAAAAAAAAAAAAAAACGTTTTGGGCTGTTAAATAAAATCAGTTGTCACTGTCAGTTCACGTCACAGTTGCCATTTTTTTGCCTGCAGGGCAAATTGTGTCACCCTAGTGCAAATCACATTAGGTGTGCAGGTGTGCAGTTGTGCAAATAAAAAAAAAAAAACCTTTTTTGGCTGTTAAATAAAACCAGTCGTCACTGTCAGTTCACGTCACAGTGGCCAGTTTTTTTGCCTGCAGGGCAAATTGTGTCACCCTAGTGCAAATCTCATTTGGTGTGACAGTTGTGCAAATTTAACAAAAAAAATGACACGCAGAGGAAGGCTACCCCGCAAGGGCCGTCGTGGTGGTGGGATTCCCTTTGGCCCTAGAATGGCCAGTGTTCAGAGGCCACGTACCCTGAACCCCCAAAGTTCTGAAGACTTAATTGACTGGCTATCACAAGACACCCAATCTACTACAGCTTCCGCTCGGAACCTTGATGCACCGTCCTTCTCCTCATCTAGCTTAGCTTCGGGCACCTCTCATTCTACCACTTGCCCGCCTGCCGCCACCACCAACACTACAGCAGCTTTACATGATCCGTCAGAGGAGTTATTTACACATCAGTTTGAAGACATGAGTGATGCGCAACCATTATTGCCAGAGGATGTAGTTAACAGGGATATGTCTCAGTCAGGCAGCATTACACACATGGACGTACGGTGTGATAATGATGTTGTACCCGCTGCTGCTTCCTTTCTTGAGGTGTCAGATAGCGGTGAAGGTGTTGATGATGAACATGTGTCCGTGGATGCCCGCTAGAAGAGAAGAAGAGGGGGAAAGTTCAGATAGGGAGACCGAGAGGAGGAGGAGACGAGTTGGAAGCAGGGGGAGGTCCTCGCAAGGAGCTAGTGGCACAGTCAGACTGCATGCATCGGCACCCGGGGTCACCCAGACGGGACGCCAATCAACGCATGCTGTTGCACCACCAGAATGCCGTCATCACAGAGCTCAGCAGTGTGGCATTTTTTTTGTGTCTGCCTCTGACAACAGAGAGGCCATTTGCAACCTGTGCCAGAAGAAACTGAGTCGTGGGAAGTCCAACACCCACCTAGGCACAACTGCTTTGCGAAGGCACATGATGTCACATCACAAACGCCTATGGGAGAAACACGTCAGTACAAGCAGCACACAAAGTCAAAGCCGCAATCCTCCTCCTGGTCCAGCATCTTCAGCCAGGTCAACCACTGCTGCCCTCCTTGCCCCCTCTCAACCATCCGCCTCTCTGTCTCTCACCTTGAGCAGTTCCTGCTCATCTGCCCACAGTCCGGTGTCTGTCAAGGAGATGTTTGAGCGCAAGAAGACAATGTCTCAAAGTCACCCCCTAGCCCGGCGTCTGACAGCTGGCTTGTCGGAACTGCTAGCCCGCCAGCTTTTACCATACAAGCTGGTGGAGTCTGAGGCCTTGAAAAAATTTGTAGCCATTGGGACACCGCAGTGGAAGGTACCCGGACAAAATTTTTTTGCACAAAAGGCAATCCCCAACCTTTACTCCATTGTGCAAAAGGAAATTATGGCATGTCTGGCACACAGTGTAGGGGCAAGGGTCCATCTGACCACTGATACCTGGTCTGCAAAGCATGGTCAGGGCAGGTATATCACCTACACTGCGCATTGTGTAAACCTGGTGACGGCTGCCAAGCATGGAATGCGTGGCTCTGCAGAGGAGTTGGTGACACCGCCACGACTTGCAGTCAGGCCTGCTGCCACCTCCTCTACTCCTCCTACTCACTCCTCTTCCATAACATCCTCGGCCGAGTCCTCTTCCACTCCTGCGTCTTGCTCCACATCACCGGCACCCCCCCCCCCATCTCTCCAGGTGCTATTCCACATCCCTGATACGGCAGTGTCACACCATCTTGGGGTTGACTTGCCTCAAAGCGGAGAGTCACACCGCACCAGCTCTCCTGTCGGCCCTGAACGCAGAGGTGGACCAGTAGCTGACTCCCCACCAACTGGAGATCGGCAAGGTGGTTTGTGACAATGGAACAAATTTGTTGGCGGCATTGAGGTTGGGCAAGTTGACACATGTGCCGTGCATGGCACATGTGTGTAATCTGATTGTACAATGCTTTGTGCTCAAGTACCCAGGGTTACAGGGTGTCCTGAAGCAGTCCAGGAAGGTGTATGGCCATTTCAGGCGTTCCTACATGGCCATGGCGCACTTGTCAGATATCCAGTGGCGAAACAACATGCCAGTGAGGTGCTTGATTTGCGACAGCCCGACACGTTTGAATTCAACACTCCTAATGTTCGACCGCCTGCTCCAAGAAGAAAAAGCCGTCAACGAATATTTGTATGACCGGGGTGCTAGGACATCATCTGTGGAGCTGGGAATTTTTTTGCCACGTTACTGGAGGCTCATGCGCAATGCCTGTAGGCTCATGCTTCCTTTTGAGGAGGTGACAAACCTGGTCAGTCGCACCGAAGTCACCATCAGCGACATCATACCGTTTGTTTTCTTCCTGGAGCATGCTCTGCGAAGAGTGCTGGATCAGGCAGTAGATGAGCGTGAAGAGGAAGAGTTGTGGACACCATCACCACCAGAAACAGCCTTATAGCATCGCTTGCTGGACATGCGGCAACGCTGAAAGAGGATTGTGAGGAAGAGGAGTCAGAGGAGGAATGTGGCTTTGAAGAGGAGGAGGAAGACCAACCACAGCAGGCACCTATCTGGTTCCCGTGGTGTTGTACGTGGCTGGGGGGAAGAAGATGATACCTTCCCTGACATCACTGAGGACGAGGAACGGGACATGAGTAGCTCGGCATCCGTCCTTGTGCAAATGGGGTCTTTCATGCTGTCGTGCCTGTTGAGGGACCCTCATATAAAAAGGATGAAGGAGAACGACCTGTACTGGGTGTCCACGCTACTAGACCCCCGGTATAAACATAAAGTGCCTGACATGTTACAGCATTACTGCAAGGCGGAAAGGATTCAGCGGGTCCAAAATAAATTAAGAAGTATGCTGTACACAGCGTATAAGGGTCATGTCACAGCACAACAGGGATCTAACAGGGGAAGAGGTGAAAGCAATCCTCCTCCTCCTCCCATGTACACGCCGGCAAGGACAGGATGCTGTACAGACATGCTGTTGATGGAGGACATGCAGAACTTTTTAGGTCCTACGCATCGCCACAGCCCTTCGGGGTCCACCATCAGAGAACGACTTGACCGACAGGTAGCAGACTACCTGGCCTTAACCGCAGATATCGACACTCTGAGGAGCGATGAACCCCTTGACTACTGGGTGTGCCGGCTTGACCTGTGGTCTGAGCTATCCCAATTTGCGCTCGAACTTCTGGCCTGTCCCGCTTCAAGTGTCCTGTCAGAAAGGACCTTCAGTGCAGCAGGAGGTATTGTCACTGAGGAGAGGAGTCGCCTTGGTCAAAAAAGTCTGGATTACCTCACCCTTCTTAGGATGAATGAGGGATGGATCCCGAAGGGACTGACACTGGGCGATACATTTGACTGAACAAGGCCTGATCAGATGAGCTGCCTTGGGCTAAAAATAGTCCACACGCTGCTGTATTTGAACTCTGAATGCCGGATGATTTGCGTGACTTATCCGCCACCAACTAGGGTTCAAGCTGCAATGTTTTAGGGCACTTTCTGCCTGGCGAAACAAACAGGAATTTTTCTGGCCGCTGCTACAGCAGCTGCTGCGACAATACCAGATTTTCCAGCAAGCTGTACATGCCTAATTTTTCGTGACTCTGCTACTGCACTTGTTATGGTGCAGCAATTTTTCTGGCCGCTGCTACAGCTGCGAGAATACCAAATTTTCCAGCCAGGTGTACATGCCTAATTTTTATGGCCTCTGCTGCTGCAATTTTTCTGGCTGCTGCAACAGATGCGGCTGCGACAATACTAAATTTTTCATCCATGTGTACATGCCTAATTTTTCTGGCCTCTGCTGCTGCACTTGTTATGGTGCTGCAATTTTTCTGGCCGCTGCTACACAAGCGGCAGCAACAATACCAAATTTTTCAGGCATGTGTACATGCCTAATTTTTCTGGTACTCTCTGCTGACATATTTGTCCATTTTAGCAACCATGGATATTAGATGTATGCTAAGGGTAGCATGGTGGCTCAGAGGTTAGCACTGCTGCCTTGCAGCGCTGGGGGCCTTGGGTTCAAATCCCACTATGTGCTGCCTCAAGGGGGGCTCTAACTATGTGCTGCCTAATATGGGGGAATCTTATGTGCTGCCTAAAGGGGAGCTCTAACTATGTGCTGCCTAACATGGGGGAATCTATGTGCTGCCTAAAGGGGGGATCTAACTATGTGATACCTAAAGGGGGAATTTAACTATGTGCTGCCTAAAGGGAGGCTCTAACTATGTGCTGCCAAATATGGGGGAATCTATGTGCTGTCTAAAGGGGGGAATCTAACTATGTGATGCCTGAAGGGGGGCTCTATGTGCTGCCTAAAGGGGGCTAAAGCACATTATTCCAAACCATTTAGGAATAATAGGGGATTTATGCCCTTTATGGAGTAAAGCCAGACACTGCATCAACTATGTAATTTTCCATGGGAGTTTTGCCATGGATCCCACTCCGGCACGCCACAGTCCAGGTGGTAGTCCCCTTGAAACAACTTTTAAATCACTATTGTGGCCAGAAAGAGTCCCTGTGGGTTTTAAAATTCACCTGCCCATTGAAGTCAATGGCGGTCCGCCCGGTTCGCCAGTTTGCAAACTTTTGCGGAAGTTCGCGTTCGCGGTTCGAACCGAAAATTTTATGTTCACGACATCACTACAGGTAAGTACTAAAATAACCTTATGGTGGATAACCTCTTTAATTCATATATGGTTGCACAGTATATTAATTCATATATGTGGGCACAGTATATAATTATTTGATTTAAGTTGGAATGTATATTAATTCTTTTATAGGGGGACAGCCTAATGATTTCTATTTCGGGACACAGTATATAAATGCATCTGTGGGGGGCACAGTACTTGGCAATTGGTATATTTAATTATTACAGTAGAAATAATTTTCCCACAATGCAAAATTTTAATCCCATCATAAAACCCAGGCAACATTTTCACTGTTAAAGATCTATGTTACCAGATCTTCTTCCGTAAATCCTTATAATTAACTGAGCCGGGTAGTCTGCTTTAGTTACAGACAGCAGGCAAACTGTCATTGCCTTATTTAAGCTGAGGTAAGTGGGGCAGGCATTTTTTTCCTGTTTAGCAATCTGTTTGTTCTCCTGGATTACCTCTTACTGTGATCATATTTAATAAGAGTGTGGTTTTATTATCAAGCTGCGTCATTGATATTAGTTACAGATAGCGAAGGAGCTCCCAGCCCATCTTGTCTGCCTATGGAATAAATCCCTAGCAGTAAATGATATGAACAAAACATTACCTTTCAAAAAAAAGAAAACAAAGCTTCAGTAGGTTTATAGGACACAGGGATGATTATAATAGGAATGACAATCACAATTACACAGGTTATCTGCACAGATACTTTACATAGAAATAGAGATGCCTCCAGCACCGGTTTTTGTAAATGTAAACTTACACGAGTTGTGGCCCTCCAGTTGTGTCTAGCAAAAACCTGTAGGGCAAGCTGGGTGAATGGATTTTACCATAGCTTAAAAGACAAAACTCTTCACTCATATATTTTTCCCCGCTGTATTTTGGGGGGCCTATTTCTTTCATCACTATTACACTTAAGATTGAAAGTGCAACACCTAGAAAGAAGTGTGGTGGAATTATGGAAATCATAGAATCTACTGGCACGATAATGATTTGACCATGACAAAAATTGTTAATGTAATATTCAAAATATTTTCATTTATTTAGCTTCAAGTATGAGTGCCATGTGCAGAAATGCACTTACACGCCTTGACATGTATTAACACTGCTTTTGAATTTATTTGAGAAAACTATGTTATCCAACATCCATATCATGCAGGTGCTTTGCCTTTAGTAGCAATATGCCACCACAATCTAATTTCCCGCTCTCAGGAAAACATGTGTACAACTACCACGTAGTGGTGTGAAATCTAGGTACGTCTCGACACAGGGTGGGTGCCTAATAGCAGGTGTACGTAAGCGGTGATGCATACCCTACTGCGCACATCAATTGGCTAAGTTACTGTATATGGCTTTCCACAGGTGAGCAGCAATGCAGATGCTGTATGCATCGCTGCTTAGTTTGTGTGTACAATGGCCCAGTGGGAACTAACAATGCTGTATGTTTCTTATTACATTCTCTGGGTTGGCCATTTTCATACTACCGTATATACTCGACTATAAGCTGAGTTTTTCAGCACGATTTTTCGTGCTGAAAACGCCCCCTTGGCTTATACTCGAGTGAACTCTCCTCCTGTCAATCCCTTTCAGTGGTCTTCAACCAGCGGACCTCCAGATGTTGCAAAACTACAACTTCCAGCATGCTGGGAGTTGTAGTTTTGAAACATCTGGAGGTCCGCAGGTTGAAGACCACTGCGGCCTTCGTCATCATCCAGACCCCCCCCCCCCCCTTTAGTTTTCTACTCACCTCCCCTCGGTGGGAAGGAAGGGTGAGCTGGTCCGGGCCATCTATGCTGCAGGGACCGTCCGGCGGGGAGGGTTAGTCATTCCGGCCTGTCCACTTTCACCGGGAGGCCCTCTTCTCCACTCCAGGCCGGCCCCGGCCTAGTGACGTTGCCTTGACGACAACGCACAGGGACCTCCGTGCACAGCAGACGTACCTGCGCATGAACGTCCCTGTGCTTCATCGTCAAGGCAACATCACTAGTCCGGGGCCGGCCCGGAGCGGAGAAGAGGGCCTACCGGTGAAAATGGACAGCCCGGAACGACTAACCCTCCCCACCGGACGGTCCCTGCAGCATAGATGGCCAGAATAAGCTCACAATTTCTTCCCACTGAGGGGAGGTGATTGGAAAACTAAAGGGGGGGGGGGGTGATTACGAAGTCCCGGTGGTCTTCAACCTGCGGACCTCCAGATGTTTCAAAACTACAACTCCCAGCATGCCCGGACAGTCGATGGCTGTCTTGGCATGCTGGGAGTTGTAGTTTTGCAACATCTGGAGGTCCGCAGGTTGAAGACCACTGAAACGGATTGACAGGCGGTGATGATGAAGGGGGGGGGATGACGAAGGGGATGATGTCAGGGTAATGATGACAGGGTGATGATGACGGGGGTGAAAATGACAGGGTGATGATGATGGGGGTGTTAATGACAGGGGTCTGGATGATGACAGGGGGGATGATGACATGGGGGAATGATGTATTTCCCACCCTAGGCTTATAGTCGAGTCAATAACTTTTCCTGGGTTTTGGGGGGAAATTTGGGGCCTCAGCTTATATTCGGGTCAGCTTATATTCGAGTATATATGGTATTTTTTAAATATATCTCTTCTGTTCACAGGACAGTCAAAATGATGCTACTAAGACTACATAGGTCTCTTAAAATCTGACATAAAAGAAATTTTGAATTTCAATGAAAGAATATGGCTGTAGTAGTGTCCCACCATCTAATATTATTTGCATCCCTGTAGGAAAGGGTGTCTGTCAACGAAGGTCAAGACTGGGTTTGAACTCATACATTGGATAAAAGTATCTGAGCGCAATATTTCTGTATATGTTATGTAGGCTTATTTTGTAAGCATCATATAAGAATACGTTTATATTGCTCAGTTATCTTCTGTCATGCTGTGTGCTTGTCCGATAATCTTTTTAGTCTAGTTTAAAGAATGATCTAAGCTGTTATACATATTGGCCCACATGTATCATTGTAGGTGTAAGTGAAGCCTTTTTTACACCCTTTTTCTATGTGCTGGTAATGTGTAGGAGCACCAAATGTATTAAATGGTCACAGAGCATTTGATAAATTTTGTGCAGGTCACATTTTCTGAAATTTTTCTATTCACATACACCAAAAAGCTACGCCAGGTCTGGGATGGTGTAGTTTTAGACACTTTTCAGTGGCTTTGCGCCTTTTTTGCGCCTTTTTACAAAAAGGTGCAGTTCATAAATTTCAGTCCACGGCATATGCTGAATTGAAAAGCGTGTACTGCTACTCCAAAACATCTGGAATGACTAAAATATTCTACCATCAAAAGGCGCAAAATAACACACAGTGCGCCAAAATAGCGCCTTTTTTACGGAGAAAAAAAGGTGTAAACTCATTGATAAATGTCGGCCTTTGTACCTATAGTCTCCTGAGATTTCCCATCACTTTTAAGTGTACTATAATAAATTTTAAAAAACTTTTTTATTTTGTATGTACATTTTCATTCTTCATTCTGTGATTCTGTGTATCTTTATTCTTAATTATAACATTTAGAAGCTTCAGTCAATATTTTGTACCAAAGGGCCGGAGCAGAGATTCCAACACAGCAATGAGCTTGATCAATATTGCATAATGTTGCAGGATTCTGCTCTATCAGGTCGGCAGCTGTCAGAAAATATTATCTTCCTGCAGAGAAGATTTCAGCATCTCCCACAGCCAGCTCAGGGCATCTGTGCGCTTGCAGTGGTCCACAGCTTGCGGTTTGACAGCCTTAGGGGTTATTCCTCTACCTGTGAGGTGCAAACTCAGATTAATCAGCTTCTAAATGTTGCTTTCATTTGACAGGGAGGCCATTTCAGATCACAGAATGTGCATATAACTGCACGTTTTCTCTGGGAAACTCGTCATCTGGGAAACATGTAATTTCTGTGGACTTAATGGCCCTCATTTAGGGTTGGGCCAAATATGTGTATCGCAGTATTTTTGTAACTTATGGCGGTTCCACGGTATATAACGGTATCCCCCCCCCCCCAAAAAAAAATAATTTATTATTAGCCCAGCACTGCGCTGTCCCCAACAGGGTACTACTCATGTCACCTGCAAGCGCTGCCCTCTTCGTCCTCCTGCTTGTTGCGGCCGCCGGGGCTGACACTCTATAGCTGTATCCCTATGCCCGGGCTGCAAAAGGTAAACAAATATAAACATTAACGCATTTTCCGACGTTGTCAGAGCCCACTGTCATGTAAGAAGCTGGCTTCTTACATGACAGTGGGCTCATCCTATCACCGGCCGGGGTGGAACATCACTGCAGCCAGTGATAGGCTGAAGGCTTTCCGACATTCCATTCCCTAGGAAGCTGGTCCGGACCAACGGGGAAGGTGAGTTAAAGTTTATTTTGTTTACCTTTTGCAGCCCGGGCATAGGGATACAGTATAGAGCAGTGGTCTTCAACCTGCAGACCTCCAGATGTTACAAAACTACAACTCCCAGCATGCCCGGACAGCCATTGGCTGTCCGGGCATGCTGGGAGCTGTAGTTTTGCAACATCTGGAGGTTGAAGATCACTGGTATAGAGTGTCAGCGCCGGCGACCGCAACAAACAGGAGGACGAGGAGGGCATCGCTTGCGGGTGACATATGTGAGTAGTACCCCGATGGGGACAGCGCAGCTCTGGGCTAATAATTAATTGGGGGGGGGGGCATAACAGCGCTCGCGGGTCACATATGATTAGTACCCCGATGTGGGGACAGTGCAGTGCTGGGCTGACAATTCATTCCCGAGGGGGAGGGGCAAAACCGGTATTGCAGTATGGGTTAAAATTCATATCGTGCAGCACAAAAATTTCAGTATTCGGTATGAACCGGTATACCGCCCAGCCCTACCCTCATTTACAATTGAAAATCCAACATGTTTTGTCGGGTTGTGCGCCAGATTCTGGCGCATTGCACCAGAAATTCTGTCTGCACCAGAATTTACGCAAGAATTTAGAAAAACCCAACTAACTCCATTTTACAGAGAAAACCTGAAAAGGGGGCATGGCCACCGAACATATTTACTAATACAGATCAGAGCATGTGTTAAAAAAACAAAATGTAGGGAAAAGTGCAAAATGTAGGGAAACCTTAGTAAATTCTGTGGAAAAAAAATAGTTTTAACAAGTACCGTATTTATCGGCGTATAACACGCACTTTTTAGGCTAAAATTTTTAGCCTAAAGTCTATGTGCGTGTTATACGCCGATACACCCCCAGGAAAGGCAGGGGGAGAGAGGCCGTCGCTGCCCGCTTCTCTCCCCCTGCCTTTCCTGGGGTCTAGAGCGCTGCTGCAGGCCTCCAGCGTGCGTCCCCGGCGTCGTTGCTATGCGCTGCACGGCGCGGCGCATGACGTCAGTGCGCCGCGCCGTGCATAGCAACGACGCAGGGGACGCGCGCCAAAAGGCCTGCAGCAGCGCGGACCTGACCCAGGTAATTATGCCACCGGGGATGGGGGGAGGCAACGGGGCAGCACCGATAGTCAGGGGGACAGAAAGGGCAGCAGCGCCGACAGCCAGGGGGAGAGAAGGGCCGGTAGCAGGGCTCAAGACCCCAGGAAAGGCAGAGGGAGAGAAGGGGGCAGCGACGGCCTCTCTCCCCCTGCCTTTCCTAGGGGTGTTTCGGGGTATATACGCGCACACACGCACCCTCATTTTACCATGGATATTTGGGTAAAAAACTTTTTTACCCAAATATCCTTGGTAAAATGAGGGTGCGTGTTATAGGCCGGTGCGTGGTATACCCCGATAAATACGGTATTTGGGGTTTTGGTGAAAATAGTGAATTTGTGGGACCAGAACATGTGTTTAAAACCCAAATGAAAACTTTGTTTCCATAACATGACATTATTTATTGTGAAGCATAAGTATTAAAGGCTTAATTTAAAAAAAAGTTAACCCCTTAACGACACAGGACATAAACGTACGTCCTGGTGAGGTGGTACTTAATGCACCAGGAAGCACATTTACATCCTATACATAACCATGAGCATCGGAGCGATGCTCGGGTCATGCGCGGCAGGTCCCGGCTGCTGATAGCAGCCAGGGACCCGCCGGTAATGGACGGCATCCGCGTTCGCGCGGATGCCCACCATTAACCCCCCAGATGCCGTGATCAATACAGATCACAGCATCTGCGGCAGTGCGATCACTAAAATGGATGATCAGATCGCCTGCAGCGCTGCCGCGGCGATCCGATCATCTAGAACGGCAGACGGAAGTCCCCTCACCTGCCTCTGCTGCCTTCCATGGGTCTTCTGCTCTGGTCTGAGATCAAGCATACCAGAGCAGAAGATGACCAATAATACTGATCAGTGCTATGTCCTATGCATAGCACTGAACAGTATTAGCAATCAAATGATTGCTATAAATAGTCCCCTATGGGGACTATTAAAGTGTAAAGATAAAAGTAAAAAAAAAGTCCAAAATTGCTGCTTTTTTATAACATTTTATTCCAAATAAAATTGATAAAAAATGTATTAAAAGTTTTATATATGCAAATGTGATATAAAAAAATTACAGATCACGGCGCAAAAAATGAGCCCTCATACCACCGCTTATATGGAAAAATGAAAAAGTTATAGGTCAGCAAAGTAGAGGGATTTTAAACGCACTAATTTGGTTAAAAAGTTTGCGATTTTTTTAAGCGGCATAATAATAGAAAAGTATGTAATCATGGGTATCATTTTAATAGTTTTGACCCACAGAATAAAGAAAACATGTCTATTTACCATAAAGTGTACAGCATGAAAACAAAAAACCTTCCAAAATTTGCAAAATTGCGGTTTTCTTATCAATTTCCCCACACAAATTTTTTTGGTTGTGCCATACATTTTATGGTAAAGTGAGTGATATAATTACAAAGGACAACTGGTTGCACAAAGAACAAACCCTCATACTAGTCAGTGGATGAAAATTTAAAAGAGTTATGATTTTTAGAAGACAAGGAGGAAAAAACTAAGCATAAAAATAAAATTGTCTGAGTCCTTAAGGGGTTAAAGAGTTCATCCCAAAAAGGAAATGACCCCCATCAGTCATAAGAATGAAAGTCATTTGCTCCCTGAATAAAAGGAATGGCAGCACACATTATTGGCCAAGGCTCCATTCATTCTTTATGGGGCTTCTGAATATTGCAGAGCACTGAACTCAACAAGGTTCAGGAGTCCCATAGACAGTGAATTGAGTGGTGGCTGATCACTGAAGTTGCCACTCCATGACCTCTGTTTATTGTAATCGGGGGGTCCCAGCAGTTGGACCGCATTTTAAAGGGGTATTCCAGGATTTATTTATTTTTTTGACTATGCTACATGGGCTTTAAAGTTAGTGTAGTTCATAATCTAGTGTTTGTACATGTGTGTGACAGTTGTCTCACAATTCTGTGATTATTGCCCTAATATTTATTTTTAACAGCATATAAAATGACTTGTCTCGGGATTTCCCAGGTTCCAGTGCGTTGAGACCTGACATCACTAGTCAAGTGATCAGAGGGAGGCTGTCCTGCTTTACCTTTTCAACAGCTATAGGCCCCCTGGTTAGAAATCATTAGGGGAGATTTATCAAAACCTGTGCAAAGGAAAAATTGCCCAGTTGCCCATAGCAACCAATCAGATCGCTTCTTTAATTTTGCAGAGGCCTTGTTAAAAATGAAAGAAGGGATCTGATTGGTTGTTATGGACAACTGGGCAACTTTTCATCTGGACAGGTTTTGATAATTCTCCCCCACTGTGTTTCATTGGGTGGGGTGGCTGATGTGTGGGAGGAAGGAAAGTGATCTCAAACTTTCAATCATGGAACTGTTGGATGTGTAGTTTAGAGAACTAAATCAAACAGGACATACCCATGTCCGGCAGGTAAGTACTAAAATCACCTTGTGATGGATACTGGAGTACCTGGGATAATCTATAGGATGCAAACCTGTCTAATCACTCGATCAATGTATCAGAGATAATTAATTTCTTAATGGGAAATGTGGTTGTTGAGGTGGATGACATCACATAGGAGACAAGGATAACCTTGAGCATAAGATCCCCTGATATCTGGCAATAGCCAATTGGAAAAAAAAAGAGATTGCAAATTTAAAGTTATGCAAAATCTGACACTTTCATTCTGAATGTTGGGTTGGGGTCCTGCAGATTCGCTACGGTAGATAAAAATAAAAGCTAAATCTTGTGTTCCAGAGCAAAGGACTGGGAAGATTTATTTTGGCCAAAGGGACAGATGTAGAGATTAAACCCTCATGTCTCTAGCCAGACCATGCTGGAATTTTTATTTCAGCGTGGTCTAGCCTTGGAGAAGTATCTGGGCAGCTTGTACAGTGTACGATAAACACCTACATAGGAGACTATACCTCTAAGGGGTAAGTAATGTGCAAAATAGAAGCACCACCAAAAAAAATTGCAAAAAAATTGCAAAAAGAATTATGCACAGATAAATAACTAAGCAATAGATAAGAGAAAATTAACAAAATGTTTATTAGAGTATATCATTAGTTAAAAGACAATAGCATAAATACAGAATAAAAACAAGGCACCAGAGAATACTGCAGATGGGTAGGTAAGGACTGGAACTAGGTATAGAGAAGTACTGATAATGGATATAAATGCTAGGTCATAGGGCAAATAGAGTATGAGTCAAACAGGGAACGCACCAGATGGCTGCTAAACGCAAGCACAGGGGCAGGGAAAGAGTAGACACAAAGGATCAAACCCAGGGACCAGAGAGAACAAGTATGCCAGACCTTACCTACCAACCCCGGGGTTGGTAGGTAAGGTCTGGCATACTTGTTCTCTCTGGTCCCTGGGTTTGATCCTTTGTGTCTACTCTTTCCCTGCCCCTGTGCTTGCGTTTAGCAGCCATCTGGTGCGTTCCCTGTTTGACTCATACTCTATTTGCCCTATGACCTAGCATTTATATCCATTATCAGTACTTCTCTATACCTAGTTCCAGTCCTTACCTACCCATCTGCAGTATTCTCTGGTGCCTTGTTTTTATTCTGTATTTATGCTATTGTCTTTTAACTAATGATATACTCTAATAAAGATTTTGTTAATTTTCTCTTATCTATTGCTTAGTTATTTATCTGTGCATAATTCTTTTTGCAATTTTTTTTGCAATTTTTTTTGGTGGTGCTGCTTGTACAGTGTACGCTCTGATATTATTACTTATGTAAAGAAAGATGACCAACTATGACTAGTGAAGGAAGACAATGAATAATGAGGGGAGCTATAGTTTAAAAACGAGATTTTAAAAAGACTGCACTTAAAGGGGTACTACCGTGCTGACAACTTATCCCCTATCTAAAGGATAGGGGACAAGTTGCCTGATCACGCGTGGTCCCGCCGCTGGGAACCCCCGCGATCTCGCACGCAGCACCCCGCTCTCATCAGGCCCCGGAGCGAACATTGCTCCAGGTCTGATGACTGCCGATCACGGGGCCGGATAATCGTGATGTCACGGCTCCGCGCCCTCAATGTAAGTCTATGGCAGGGGGCGAGACAGCTGTCTCGCCCCTGCCATAGACTTGCATTGAGGGGGCAGAGCGTGACGTCCCACGGGGGCGGAGCTGTGACGTCACGATCACCGACCCCGTCATCAGACCCGGAGCAGATGTTCGCTCCAGGGCCTGATGAGAGCGGGATGCTGCCTGCGAGATCGCGGGGGTCCCCAGCGGCGGGACACGGCGCGATCAGGCAACTTATACCCTATCCTTTAGATAGGGGATAAGTTGTCAGCATGGTAGTACCCCTTTAAGAAGTCTAAAGAAGTGTCCATGCTTGTGTTTGGTAAATCTCCTTTAGGGTGTGTGGGAAGTACTGAAAATAACTAAGTAAGTGATGTCAACTATGTAGCTGTAATGTCACAAAAGTCCATGTTTGGGAAAGAACTACGGATGTTCATAATTTACATGACATTCTTTTTTTATTCATCACTAACTGTAAAGAATCCTCTTCTAAACTGATAATGTAAATGCCTTTTCTCCATAAATACATAATAAAATATTGGTTCCTTCTATTGTATCTTAATCAGGGAATTTAGATGTTGGTCCAAGGCAAAGGTGTACGTTAAAGGGGTACTCCGGTGGAAAACTTTTTTTTTTTTAAATCAACTGGTGCCAGAAAGTTAAACAGATTTTTAAATTACTTCTATTAAAAAATCTTAATCCTTCCAGTACTTATTAGCTGCTGAATACTACAGAGGAAATTGTTTTCTTTTTGGAACACAATGCTTTCTGGTGACATCATGACCACAGTGCTCTCTGCTGACATCTCTGTCCATTTTAGGAACTGTCCAGAGCAGCACATGTTTTCTATTGGGATTTTCGCCTACTCTGGACAGTTCTTAAAATGGACAGAGGTGTCAGCAGAGAGCACTGTGGTCATAATGTCAGCAGAGAGTTCTGTGTTCCAAAAATAAAAGAATTTCCTCTGTAGTATACAGCAGCTAATTAATACTGGAAGGGTTAAGATTTTTTAATAGAAGTAATTTACAAATTACTTTGTGACCATCGGCGCCTTCCAGCGCCATCAGCCGTAAGCGACTGCCACCGCCTCTATCCGGACCTCACTGGATCAAGCTGCCTACGTCTGGAATCGCTGCACAGAGGACCCAGTGCACTAAAGACATCCAGGAACTGTGGGAACAACATCTACTGCCCGGGTTACTACTACAAAGACTGGTAACATAATTTGAAATTGTTACAAACTGTCTGATATTGTATACAAAAAGGACACATCCACCTTGAACATCCACAAGAGTAAAATAATTTATTACGCAATTTCGCTCAATTCGCTTGTCTTGTGCAGTTGCTGTTTTGGCTACACAATAGAAGCCAATTTATGCGAGTAATACCGTTACAATAATTTCATGCATAATTTTTACTGTTAGGTTGCTTTTACTATGTATGTTCTTCTCACAAGGGCCCTGTGAGAAGTATCTAATTTTATTCACATTATATTATTTTTAATAAATTGTTGATCATTATTATTGAAGCACGATCCATGATTATTTATTTCTATATACTCACCTAGAAGGTCCGGGCTACATTTTGTCCTTTGGTTTTCCTTTTTAGCAATTAAGGTATAGTTGCTTGCCCAGTTTGACCTCGGTGTATATTAATTGTGAGCTGCACACACCTATATATTTTCTCTTTTTTAATTTACAAATCTGTTTAACTTTCTGGCACCAGTTGATAAAAAAAAAAAAAACAGTTTTCCACCGGAGTACCCCTTTAAGTTTTCCTTCACGCCAAGCTTGTCAAGTAAAATTTTCAGTGTTTTCGGAGGAGAGTTACAAAAAGAATTCTCGCTTCAAAAATGGTGTCAACCCTCATCCTGTACCAATTTGCCATCCTCCTTGTCAGTGCTTCTTGATCTCTGTTGCAACACATAGGAAGTGTCCACAGAGCCAATAAATGGCTGAAGCAGGTCACAATGTAGACCAATACAGTGGGGATCCTCAAGTCTGGGCACCCCAGGTAAAAATTTGTATTAATGTGCATAAAGAAGCCAAGGAAAGATGGAAAAATCTCCAAAAGTCCAAATTTACAGATTAGACATATTTATAATATGTCAAGAAAAGTTAGATTTTATTTCCATCAGTTACACTTTCAAAATAACAGAAAACAAAAAAATGGCGTCTGCAAAAGTTTGGGCACCCTGCTGAGTTAATATCTTGTACTGCCCCCTTTGGCAAGTATCACAGCTTGTAAACGCTTTTTGTAGCCAGCCAAGAGTCTTTCAATTCTTGTTTGAGGTATCTTTGCCCATTTTTCCTTACAAAAGTCTTCCAGTTCTTTGAAATTTCTGGGTTGTCTGTCACGCACTGCTCTTTTAACGTATATCCATAGATTTTCAATTATGTTGAGGTCAGGAGATTGTGAAGGCCATGGCAAAACCTTCAGTTTACGCCTCTTGATGTAATACCCCATGCATTTCAAGGTGTGTTTAGGAACATTATCCATTTGTAGAAGCCATCCTCTCTTTAACTTCAGCTTTTTCACAGATGGCATCAAGTTAGCATCCAAAATTTGCTGAAATTTTATTGAATCCATTTTTCCTTCTACTCTACTGTAAGATGTTCCCTGTACCACTGGCTGCAATAAGACCCCAAAGCATGATTGATCTACCCCCATTCTTAACAGTTGGAAAGAGGTTCTTTTCATTAAATTCTGTTCCCCTTCTTCTCAAAACGTACCTTTGCTCATTCCGGCCAAAAAGTTCAATTTTAACCTCATCGGTCCACAGAACTTGTTTCCAAAATGCATCAAGCTTGGCTATATGTTCATTTGCAAAGTTCAAAAGCTAATTTTTGTGGTGAGGACGTATAAGAGGTTTTCTTCTGATGACTCTTCCATGAAGACCATATTGGTACAAGTATCTCTTTATAGTGGAATAGTGTACCACAACTCCAGTGTCTGCAAGATCTTTCTGGAGGGATTGTGCAGTCAAAAGTGGGTTTTGAATTATTTTTCTCGCAATCCTGCAAGCTGTTCTTTTCTGATATTTTTCTTGGTCTTCCAGATCTTGCTTTAACTTCCACTGTTCCTGATGACAGCTATTTCTTAATTACATTCCGAACAGAGGATATTGACATCTGAAAACGTTTTGCTCTTTTCTTATAGTCTTCTCCAGCTTTCTGAGCGTCAACTATTTTCAGTTTCAGATTTCTAGACAACTGCTTAGAAGAACCCATGGTGCTGATTGTTGGGGCAACGTCAGATAAGTCTGGGCATTTAAAACCTTTGAGATTGACATCACCTGGTCTTCCCAGATGATGATCGAGAACAATCCATGACACTGGCAGGTCTCAGCTTTGAAAAGGGGGCAGTTCATGCTATAAATTCTGCAGGGCGCCCAAACTTTTGCAGATGCCATTTTTTTGTTTTCTGTTGTTTTGAAAGTGTAAATGATGGAAATAAAATCTAACTTTTGTTGACATATTATAAGAATGTCTAATCTGTAATTTGATGCCTTTCGGAGATTTTTCTATCTTTCCTAGGCTTCTTTATGCACATTAATACAAATTTTTACCTGGGGTGCCCAAACTTTTGATCCCCGCTGTATTTGACTGAGCAGACATTTACTATGAGTAAGGAGGGTGGACAGTATGCAGAAGCCAGCACTGTCAGAATGGCACCAGTGGGGGGGATTGGAGGCAGGTAACACCCTTTTAAATCCTGTTTATTCTTGATAAGTTATCTGATAAGTGTGATGACTGGTTCTGCCAAAATCCATAATGTTAATGATTTCTAGCCCTGT
This sequence comes from Hyla sarda, assembly GCF_029499605.1. Classification (NCBI taxonomy): domain Eukaryota; kingdom Metazoa; phylum Chordata; class Amphibia; order Anura; family Hylidae; genus Hyla; species Hyla sarda. Next base: position 93,378,573 of record NC_079196.1, on the reverse strand, counting down.
TGTTTGTTTTGGTTGCTGGGATGACGCCTCTGTGCTCCTGGATGTAGTTAAGCTTGCTGAGCAAATTAGAGTCCTCCTGGTTTAGACTCGGCCCACTGACTACATATTTGTGTGTGTGCGTGTTTTGGTTTGTTTTCTGTTAGTTGTGTACCTACAGCCTTTCCCAACCTCTTTTGTCAGTTTTGTAGTTTATTGTGTTGACTTTTTGACTGTCCTTCACTTATTTAGGAAGGGACTGTCACCGTGGTTATGGACCTGTTGTCTAGGGCAGGTACATAAGTAGGCAGGGACAGGGGAGTTAGCGAGAATAGTGTGCACTCCTTCCCTGCCCAGACGTGACATTAACACAAGCCCAAATACTGCATCTGTTTTTGTTGTTAATCATGGACCCCATGACAGCTCTTGTTGGTCAAATGCAGAACCTAACTCAGTTGGTCCAGGATTTGGCTAAGAAGGTACAGCAGCAAGGGTTGTTTCAATCTCAGTCTAAAATAAACCAGGACTTGATTGAGAGGCTTGAACATCAGAAGCAGCTGAATCAGAGGTTGTTGTCCAGAATCTTGAAGCTTGAGTCTTCACACTCAATTGTTCCTACTTCTCTTTCAGCTCCTTTAGAACCTCAGGTTAGTCTTCCTGAACCTTTTTCAGGGAACCAAAAAGCTTTTAAAACCTTTTGTGAAAGTTGCAAGCTATACTTTCTGTTAAGACCCCATTCGTCTGATACTGAGGCCCAAAAAGTTGGTGTTATTATGTCTCTTTTGCAAGGAGGTCCCCAAGAGTGGGTATTTTCTGTTGATCCTGATGCCCCTGAGTTGTCCTCTGTGGACTCTGTTTGCTGGTTTGGGTCTTCTGTATGCAAAACCTGACCGAGCTGCGTATGCAGAGTCTCAGCTGCCTACATTAAAACAGGGATGTAGACCTGTCAAGGAATATTGCACAGATTTTTGGAAGTGGTGTGTGGCTTCCAAATGAACACCCCAGCTTTGATTTGCCAGTTCAGACTGGGGTTATCTGACATCCTAAAGGACATGCTGGTGACCTACCCCTCTCCTGACACCTTAGACCAAACTCTGACTTTAGCGGTACATTTGGATAGACGTTTGCGGGAACACAGACGAGAATGTTGTTCCTCCTCTGTCTCTCCATTTTTGCCTGTCTCCTCTTCTGTTTCCAATCATCAATTGGTTCCTAAGGAGGAACCCATGCAGCTTGGCTTCATATCTACTCCTGAAAAGCGTAAAATAATTCGGTATCTCAATGGCCTGTGTTTCTATTGTGGAGAGGATGCTCATTTCATCAGTACCTGTGCCAAGTGGTCATCGTGGTGGCCACTTGGGTGCAAAGGTATTTTCAGATTCCCAAAAATTTAAACCTGCCAATTTGTCTCTGGGGGGAATTGATATGCCTGTTGTATCAACTAATGTTTCTTCTGGGAGTTCTAAGAAGCCAGCTAAAATTGTTCATGTTGAACCTGTGTGTGAGGATTGTGTTGAGGATAATATTGAGCTAGATGAAACCAATGAATGGTGTGATATTGAGGATGAGGACACGATAGAGGAGATCGATGGTCCGTCTATCTCTTGACCCTCTAAGATTTGTAAGGGTCCGGTGGCCCCTCATAAAAGGGGGGGGGGTTCTGTGATGACTGGTTCTGCGAGAACCCATAGGGTTAATGATTTCTAGCCCCAATGTTTGTTTTGGTTGCTGGGACGACGCCTCTGTGCTCCTGGGTGTGGTTAACCTTGCTGAGCCAATTAGAGTCCTCTTGGTTGCATTGGTTGCACCTCAGGCATATATAAGGAGGCCCTTTTAAGTCATTCTCTGCTTGTGATAGTTCTTAGTAACTTACCTAGCTATCTCTGTACTCATTCTGTTTATTCAGTTTTTTTGACTTTTGGCTTGGCTTTTGACTTCCTTTTGATACTCTGTTACTGTACTTCGTGCTCTCCAGGTTTAGACTCGGCCCTCTGACTACATATTGTCACGATGCCGGCTGGCAGGAGGTGGATCCTCTGTGCCAGAGAGGGATTGGCGTGGACCGTGCTAGTGGACCGGTTCTAAGTCACTACTGGTATTCACCAGAGCCCGCCGCAAAGCGGGATGGTCTTGCTGCGGCGGTAGTGACCAGGTCGTATCCACTAGCAACGGCTCAACCTCTCTGACTGCTGAAGATAGGCGCAGTACAAGGGAGTAGACAGAAGCAAGGTCGGACGTAGCAGAAGGTCGGGGCAGGCAGCAAGGATCGTAGTCAGGGGCAACAGCAGGAGGTCTGGAACACAGGCTAGGAACACACAAGGGAACGCTTTCACTGGCACAATGGCAACAAGATCCGGCGAGGGAGTGCAGGGGAAGTGAGGTATACATAGGGAGTGCACAGGTGAACACACTGATTAGAACCACTGCGCCAATCAGCGGCGCAATGGCCCTTTAAATCGCAGAGACCCGGCGCGCGCGCGCCCTAGGGAGCGGGGCCGCGCGCGCCGGGACAGGACCGACGGAGAGCGAGTCAGGTACGGGAGCCGGGGTGCGCATCGCGAGCGGGCGCCACCCGCATCGCGAATCGCATCCCGGCTGGAGGCGGTATCGCAGCGCACCCGGTCAGTGGATCTGACCGGGGCGCTGCGGGAGCGAGAGTGTAGCGAGCGCTCCGGGGAGGAGCGGGGACCCGGAGCGCTCGGCGTAACAGTACCCCCCCCCTTGGGTCTCCCCCTCTTCTTGGAGCCTGAGAACCTGAGGACCAGATTTTTATCTAGGATATTGTCCTCAGGTTCCCAGGATCTCTATTCAGGACCACAGCCCTCCCAGTCAACCAAAAAGAAGGTTTTTCCTCTGACCTTTTTGGAGGCCAGTATCTCCTTTACAGGAAAGATGTCTGAAGAACCGGAGACAGGAGTGGGAGAGATAAGTTTAGGAGAGAAACGGTTGATGATGAGTGGTTTAAGAAGAGAAACGTGAAAGGCATTAGGAATACGAAGAGAAGGAGGGAGAAGAAGTTTATAAGAGACAGGATTAATCTGGCACAAAATTTTGAAAGGACCAAGATAGCGTGGTCCCAATTTGTAGCTGGGAACACGGAAGCGGACATATTTAGCGGAGAGCCATACCTTGTCTGCGGGAGAAAAAATGGGGGGAGCTCTTCTTTTCTTATCAGCAAACTTCTTCATGCGTGATGAAGCCTGTAAGAGAGAATTTTGGGTCTCTTTCCATATGGTGGAAAGATCACGAGTTATTTCATCCACAGCGGGTACACTAGAGGGCAAGGGAGTAGGGAGGGGGGGAAGAGGGTGACGGCCGTACACCACGAAAAATGGGGATTTGGAAGAAGATTCAGAAACTCTGAAGTTATACGAGAATTCGGCCCATGGTAGAAGATCTGCCCAGTCATCCTGGCGGGAGGAAACAAAATGCCGTAAATAATCACCCAGGACCTGGTTAATTCTTTCTACTTGCCCATTGGATTGAGGATGATAAGCAGAAGAAAAGTTTAATTTAATCTTGAGTTGTTTACAGAGAGCCCTCCAGAATTTAGACACGAATTGGACGCCTCTATCCGAGACGATCTGCGTGGGCAACCCGTGAAGACGAAAAATGTGTACAAAAAATTGTTTTGCCAACTGAGGCGCAGAAGGAAGACCAGGAAGAGGGATGAAATGTGCCATCTTGGAGAATCGATCAACGACCACCCAAACAACAGTGTTGCCACTGGATGAGGGTAAGTCTGTAATAAAGTCCATACCAATCAGAGACCAAGGCTGTTCGGGAACAGGCAGAGGATGAAGAAGACCAGCGGGCTTCTGGCGAGGAGTCTTATCCCGGGCACAGACAGTGCAGGCTCGCACAAAATCCACAACATCCGTCTCCAGAGTCGGCCACCAATAGAAACGAGAGATGAGTTGCACGGATTTCTTGATGCCCGCATGACCTGCGAGATGGGAGGAGTGACCCCATTTGAGGATTCCGAGGCGTTGGCGTGGAGAGATGAAGGTCTTCCCTGGAGGAGTTTGCCTGATGGAGGCTGGAGAAGTGGAGATCAGGCAGTCAGGAGGAATGATGTGTTGCGGAGAGAGCTCTACTTCCGAGGCATCCGAGGAACGAGAGAGAGCATCGGCCCTAATGTTCTTATCGGCAGGCCGAAAGTGAATTTCAAAATTAAATCGGGCAAAGAACAGAGACCACCTGGCCTGGCGAGGATTCAGCCGTTGGGCAGACTGGAGATAGGAGAGGTTCTTGTGATCGGTGTAAATAATAACTGGAAATCTTGATCCCTCCAGCAGATGCCTCCATTCCTCAAGTGCTAATTTAATGGCTAGTAGCTCTCGATCCCCGATGGAGTAGTTCCTCTCCGCCGGAGAGAAGGTCCTAGAAAAAAAAACACAAGTAACAGCATGCCCGGAAGAATTTTTTTGTAGAAGGACCGCTCCAGCTCCTACTGAGGAGGCATCAACCTCCAATAGGAAGGGTTTAGATGGGTCAGGTCTGGAGAGCACGGGAGCTGAAGAAAAGGCAGACTTGAGCTGTTTAAAGGCGTCTTCCGCTTGAGGAGGCCATGACTTAGGATTGGCATTCTTTTTGGTTAAAGCCACGATAGGAGCCACAATGGTGGAAAAATGTGGAATAAATTGTCTGTAATAATTGGCGAACCCCAAAAAACGTTGGATAGCACGGAGTCCGGAGGGGCGTGGCCAATCTAAGACGGCAGAGAGTTTGTCTGGATCCATTTGTAGTCCCTGGCCAGAGACCAAGTATCCTAGGAAAGGAAGAGATTGACATTCAAACAGACATTTCTCCATTTTGGCATAAAGTTGATTGTCACGAAGTCTCTGAAGAACCATGCGGACATGCTGGCGGTGTTCTTCTAGGTTGGCAGAAAAAATCAGGATATCGTCCAGATACACAACAACACAGGAATATAAGAGATCACGAAAAATTTCATTAACAAAGTCTTGGAAGACGGCAGGGGCGTTGCACAGGCCAAAGGGCATGACCAGATACTCAAAGTGTCCATCTCTAGTGTTAAATGCCGTTTTCCATTCATCCCCCTCTCTGATGCGGATGAGATTATAAGCACCTCTTAAGTCCAGTTTGGTAAAGATGTGGGCACCTTGGAGGCGATCAAAGAGTTCAGAGATGAGAGGTAGAGGGTAGCGGTTCTTTACCGTGATTTTATTAAGACCGCGGTAGTCAATGCAAGGACGTAGGGAGCCATCTTTTTTGGACACAAAGAAAAATCCGGCTCCGGCAGGAGAGGAGGATTTGCAGATAAAGCCCTTTTTTAAATTTTCCTGGATGTACTCAGACATAGCAAGCGTCTCTGGGGCAGAGAGAGGATAAATTCTGCCCCGGGGTGGAGTAGTGCCCGGGAGGAGGTCAATAGGACAGTCATAAGGCCTGTGAGGAGGTAGAGTCTCAGCTTGTTTTTTGCAAAAAACATCCGCAAAGTCCATATAGGCCTTAGGGAGACGGAGAAGGTAGAGGCAGATATCCGCACAGGCACAGTAAGACGTGGAGAAGCAGAGTTGACATCAAGGACTGTTTCACCTTTGTGCGGAGTCAGCGTACGTCTTTCCAGGCGGGGAGGACGGATAGGACAATCCTTCAGGAAGTGTTCGGTACCGGCACAGTACAGGCAGAGATTCTCCATGCGGCGACGTGTCCTCTCTTGAGGTGTCAGGCGAGACCGGTCAACTTGCATAGCCTCCACGGCGGGAGGCACAGGAACGGATTGCAGAGGACCAGAGGAGAGAGGGGCCGGGGAGAAAAAACGCCTCGTGCGAACAAAGTCCATATCCTGGCGGAGCTCCTGACGCCTTTCGGAAAAACGCATGTCAATGCGAGTGGCTAGATGAATGAGTTCATGTAGGTTAGCAGGAATTTCTCGTGCGGCCAGAACATCTTTAATGTTGCTGGATAGGCCTCATTATTCCAGGAAAGTTCTGAAGCAAGAGTACGGAATTGCACGGCGTACTCGCCAACGGAAGAATTACCCTGGACCAGGTTCAGCAGGGCAGTCTCAGCAGAAGAGGCTCGGGCAGGTTCCTCAAAGACACTTCGAATTTCCGAGAAGAAGGAGTGTACAGAGGCAGTGACGGGGTCATTGCGGTCCCAGAGCGGTGTGGCCCATGACAGAGCCCCCATCAAATTTATCCGGCAAGGATAGTCGTAGGCCTGAGGCGGCCACTCGCTGCGGAGGAGGTGCAGGAGCTGGCGGAGGAGATGATTGCTGAAGCTGTGGTAGTAGCTGCTGTAGCATCACGGTCAGTTGAGACAGCTGGTGGCCTTGTTGCGCTATCTGTTGTGACTGCTGGGCGACCACCGTGGTGAGGTCGGCGACAACTGGCAGAGGAACTTCAGCGGGATCCATGGCCGGATCTACTGTCACGATGCCGGCTGGCAGGAGGTGGATCCTCTGTGCCAGAGAGGGATTGGCGTGGACCGTGCTAGTGGACCGGTTCTAAGTCACTACTGGTATTCACCAGAGCCCGCCGCAAAGCGGGATGGTCTTGCTGCGGCGGTAGTGACCAGGTCGTATCCACTAGCAACGGCTCAACCTCTCTGACTGCTGAAGATAGGCGCGGTACAAGGGAGTAGACAGAAGCAAGGTCGGACGTAGCAGAAGGTCGGGGCAGGCAGCAAGGATCGTAGTCAGGGGCAACGGCAGGAGGTCTGGAACACAGGCTAGGAACACACAAGGGAACGCTTTCACTGGCACAATGGCAACAAGATCCGGCGAGGGAGTGCAGGGGAAGTGAGGTATACATAGGGAGTGCACAGGTGAACACACTGATTAGAACCACTGCGCCAATCAGCGGCGCAGTGGCCCTTTAAATCGCAGAGACCCGGCGCGCGCGCGCCCAAGGGAGCGGGGCCGCGCGCGCCGGGACAGGACCGATGGAGAGCGAGTCAGGTACGGGAGCCGGGGTGCGCATCGCGAGCGGGCGCCACCCGCATCGCGAATCGCATCCCGGCTGGAGGCGGTATCGCAGCGCACCCGGTCAGTGGATCTGACCGGGGCGCTGCGGGAGCGAGAGTGTAGCGAGCGCTCCGGGGAGGAGCGGGGACCCGGAGCGCTCGGCGTAACACATATTTTTGTGTGTGCGTGTTTAGTTTTTTTTTCTGTTAGTTGTGTACCTCCAGCCTTTCATGACCTTTTGTCAGTTTTATAGTTTATTGTTTTGACTTTTTGACTGTCCCTCACTTATTTAGGAAGGGACTGTCACCTTGGTTACGGACCTGTTGTCTAGGGCAGGTACGTAAGTAGGTAGGGACAGGGGAGTTGGCGAGAATGGTGTGCACTCCTTCCCTGCCCAGACATGACAATAAGCATCATAATTAGAGATGAGGGAACTTTTTAAAAATTTAATTTGGACAATTCGCAGAATTTTTCAAAAAAAATGTGGTTCGATCCAAATTTATTTGCGGCAAATCTATATTAAAAACTGATATTTCTGGACTACAGAGAGCCTCAAAAGTGGTGTAGAACACTTTGCTTTGTTCTAACACGCATATGGAGTATGCTGCGGTAGTGAAATTATACATTATTCAGAATGACGTGCAGATTACAGGCATCGCTTTTAAAATCACTTCCGCAGAGCGGCACAATTACAGAACCTGGAGGTGGCATCAGTATGAGGAGACCATATAGTGGCTTAATGACAAAGCATGGAGGTGTTGGCAGCATGAGGAGACCATACATAGCTAAATAACACAGCATGGAGGTGTTGGCAGCATGAGGAGACCATATAGTGGCTGAATGACACAGCTTGGATGTGGCTGAAGCATGAGTAGACACTAGGGCTTCACAATCCCTAAGATTAAAAGACGAATTTTGAAATTTAAATTGAAGATTTAGGGTAGCAAATGCTACCATAAGAAAGGTTTAGGCTCAGACCCAGGCCCAGCAGCATCAGTAAACCATATATTGGCTGAATGGCACAGCCTGGAGTTGGCAGCAGCATAAGTAGACACTAGTGCTTCACAATCCCTAAGAATGACAGATGAATTTTGAAATTTAAATTGAAGATTTAGGGTAGCTAGTGCTACCATAAAAAAATTTAGGCCCAGACCCAGGAGCATCAGTAAACCATATATTGGCTGAATGACACAGCCTGGAGTCGGCTGAAGCATGAGGAGACCATATAGTGGCTGAATGGCACAGCCTGGAGTTCGCTGAAGCATGAGAAGAGACCATATAGTGGCTGCATGGCACAGCCTGGAGTTGGCAGCAGCATGAGTGGACACTAGGGCTTCACAATCCCTAAGAATAAATGATAAATTTTGAAATTTGAATTGAGGATTTAGGGTAGCTAGTGCTACCATAAAACATTTTTAGATGAGGAGATGAGGAGACAATAGGGCCTCACAATCTCTAAGAATAAAAGAAGAATTTTGAAATCTCATTTGTAGATGTATGGTACCTAGTGCTACCAGAAACATACATAGGTAATGTCCTAGGCCGAGCAGCATCACTAAACCATGTAGTTGCTGAATAACACAGACTAGAGCTGGCTGAAGCATCAGTAAAACCTATATTGGATGAATGGCACAGCCTGGAGGTGGCTGAAGCATGAGGATACCATAAAGTTGCTGAATGAGACAGCCTGGAGGTGGCATCAGGAGTCATAATGACCCTAATGCAAGGAATTTCTGAAACTGGGGACCACCACCTCAATTATGTTTTGCACTATCCATGGCAGCACAATGAGAGAGCCTGGAGGTGATAGCATCAGCATGAGGGGACCATAGAGCAGCACAATTAGAGAGCCTGGAGATGGCAGCACCAGCATGAGGAGACCATATGGCAGCACATTGACAGTGCCTGGAGGTGGTAGCATCAGCATGAGGAGACAATATGGTGGCATAATGATAGAGCGTGGAGGCGGTAGCATCAGCATGAGAAGACCATTGAGCAGCACAATGAGAGAGCATGGAGGTGGCAGCATCAGCATGAGGAGACCATAGAGCAGCACAATTAGAGAGGTAGGAGATGGCAGCATAAGCATGAGGAGACCATATGGCGGCACAATGACAGAGCCTGGAGGTGGTAGCATCAGCATGAGGAGACCATATGATGGCACAATGACAGAGCGTGGAGGTGGTAGCATTAGCATGAGGAGACCATAGAGCAACAGAATGAGAGAGCCTGGAGGTGGTAGCATTAGCATGAGGAGACCATAGAGCAGCATAATGACAGATCCTGGAGGTGGCAGCAGCAGCATTGAGGGCCATGCCAACTGAGGGTTGAGTCTGAGGAACCCACCAACTGTTGACTGGGGGTGTCGGATGACATTTGGAATGAAGTGGATGACCGAGTGAACCTCACTTGGGATTAAGTGGATGACCGAGTGAACCGATCAATCACGGCTGCTGGGTTGCTGGTCGCAACACGACTGCTAGCTGACACTGGGAGCTCAGACCTCTCGCTGCGACTATGGCTGCCACACACCCCTACTCTGTTGCGACCTCTGCCTGAAGAATTTAGGCCCCTGCCACTCCTCTGTGCACGTCCTGGTAGTACTCTGCCTGACATATATATATTGCGTATATAAGGGGAGTACAATACCCTTCACTGCGCTTTGGCTGTCCATTCACAGTATGTAGGCCCTTGACAGATTAACAGATACAAAATAGTACACCACTTAGATGTAGGTATGTGGTATGTACTTATGAGGGCAGAAAATGTGGTACAGTATGCTTAAAAAAACTTATTTTAGTAAAACACCAGCTGGTGATTACTTTGACATTGACTTTCACAGTCTCTAGGCCCTTGACCGATTAACAGGTACAAAATAGTACACTTCTTAGATGTAGGTATGCACTTATGAGGGCAGAAAAATGCGCTACTGTACGCTTATTAAATGTATTAGAGTAAAACACCAGCCGGTGATTACTTTTGGCTGTCCTTTCACAGTATGTAGGCCCTTGATGGATTAACAGGCACAAAATAGTACACCACTTAGATGTAGGTATGTGGTATGCGCTTATGAGGGCAGAAAAATGTGGTACAGCATGCTTAAAAAAACTTATTTTAGTAAAACACCAGCTGGTGATTACTTTGGCCTGGACTTTCACAGTATCTAGGCCCTTGACAGATTAACAGGTACAAAATAGTATGTGGTATGCACTTATAAGGGCAGAAAAATGTGGTACAGTACACTTTAAAAAAAACACATTTTTGCACAACACCAGCAGAACACAACAGTGCTGCAGCACAAAAAAGCTGTGTACTAAACACAAAATTGCACTCTGTCAAAGACTATTTGGAATGGACTGCTGAGTATTATACAGTCTACAGACTAGTGTAACCAGCAGATGATGTGTTCTGGAACAAAGACACAGAATTGCGCTGAAAAATTCTTCCTGCCTCCTCTGCTAAGGTTTATGAAGTTGAGGCAGCTTGTTGAAATGTATGAAGCAACACACAGCTATCTGCCCCTCTCTGTAATACAATGCTGAAGAAAGTAACTTGGAGGTTAATGGCTGCAGTAAAAATCCTTTTTAGTGAAAAAAACACTGCTTTCTGTCCACCAGAACGCTGATGTGACTAGGATGTGAAACGCTTCTTGAATGAGCTTTACGGTGTAACACACACACACACACACATCGATGTCCGTCCTATCTGTATGCAGTGTAATGAATGATATGACGAGCCACAAAATGGCTGCTGAATATATAGGGCTGTGACATCATAGGGGTGACTGGCTGCTGATCCTGCATCCTGCATGTGATTCACGGTCATCCCGCCTACTTCCCTTCCCGCCTTGCCTTCCCGCCTTCCCAGCATTCCCTGCCTTATATACTGACATGTGGATCCGCCATTATAGATGCCCTGAAGCAGGGACCGCAGGAAATTGAGTTTAATAAAGTGATTTGCGCAATAGAAACGTGGCGATATTCGCATTCGTTGCAAAACAAATATTTCATAAAATTCGTAACAAATTTGGTTTTGTCATCTCTAATCATAATACACAGAAGTTCCTCCTTGGGAGAGATCTGCACAGCTTGTAACTAATATTATAAAGGATGTGGCTTTTAAGAAAAGGCTTGTTCTGAGGACCACCAGGAACTCAAGTCATATTTGGTTTGGAGCTATTCTACTGAATTCTTCGATAGATGAATAATTGCAGAGTGATGTGGCTTACGCTTTAAAGAAATAGAATTATAAAAAGGCTTTGTAAGCATCAGGAATATGCAGCGACGCTAATAATGTCAGCCTCAACTATAATTACACTGTAGGATCCTCTGCTGGAGGAGATATTTTACAAAACAGATTTATTTTAGATCTTGCATAAACATTGAAAACAGAGAGCTGGGAATGTTTTCATTCTTAGTCAGAGTAAATAAATGTTATGAGTGTGTACGCACAAAAATATCATATCATGTATAGTGCATAAATAAGTACCTCAATATGACAGAGTTATAATAGACTCACATTTCAAAGGCTTATTTTGTTGTCATTATTCAAGTACAGGCTTCCACCAGAATACTCCTTCTACTTAGGATATGTTCACACATATCAGCATCATTTTGAACCATAAAAGGTTGAAAAAAAGAGACCTAACTACAGTACCATTTAAAGCCTAAAATGAGGTTCAATGTGTGAACGTAGCCGTATAATAAAGATGAATAATTTATACTTGCAACTCTATGGAGTTCATAAGTTCTTCTAGTGGGATGGTATTCGAGAATGGGATGTGAACAGATAAAGCATGGCACAAAGATCATCCATCAGTTAGCTATGGTACTGATTCTAAGGGACCAAGATTGGTGGGGTGCACACTTAAAATCCCTGGGCTCCAATAAAATTTTTCTACCCCTTTTTTACAAATATTTTATAAATATTTCAATAGGCTTCAGTTGGTTTGACGTAGTCTCATACATGGCAAGGCTGTTTATGTGTAAACTTTAGTACATCAATGGTCAGGTTTAGTCAGGAATTATAATGTACTTTTTCCATGTATGGATGCAATACATAACATATTTCATATTATAATCCCCAGCAAAATCTAAATAAATTTTATAATTTATTTAGTTCTTTCAAAAAAAAATGTAAAAGCCAGCATGGTTTTGTTACATTAACCCTGATAAGGTGATTTTAGTAGCTGTAGTTTTCTGGGGCTATTTCTTTTTCTCTTCTGTAGACTTTCTGGTAATAAGCTCCTTATAAATGCAAGAAACTAACTTCTTGGCTTATAGCGTTCTTTGGTTTTTGTATTGGTCTATTCAATAGTTTAATTTCCAGCTGTGCAGTGTACAAACATACATTCTACAAACATACATTCATACACCAGAGATTCTGGCCGACCTGGCCAGTTGCCACCTAACAGGAACCAGTTTTGCGTTAGTGACCTAGTATCTCCCCTGCACCTGAAGTCCAGTTTTTGCATTACTGAAATATTGCATTGCTGTGACTAGAGATGAGTGAATTTAAAAAAAATTCGATTTGGCTGATTCGCCAAATTTTCCCCCCAAAATTTGGTTCGGTCTGAATTTATTTGCGGCGAATCGCTATTAAAAACTGCAATTTCTGGTCTACAGAGAGCCTCAAAAGGGGTGTAGAACACTTTACCATGTCGTAACACTCATAGGAAGATTGCTGTGTTTAACCCCTTAAGGACGCAGGACGTAAATGTACGTCCTGGTGAGGTGGTACTTAACGCACCAGGACGTACATTTACGTCCTAAGCATAACCGCGGGCATCGGAGCGATGCCCTTGTCATGCGCGGCTGATCCCGGCTGCTGATCGCAGCCAGGGACCCGCCGGCAATGGCCGACGCCCGCGATCTCGCGGGCGTCCGCCATTAACCCCTCAGGTGCCGGGATCAATACAGATCCCGGCATCTGCGGCAGTTCGCGATTTAAATGAACGATCGGATCGCCCGCAGCGCTGCTGCGGGGATCCGATCATTCAGAACGCCGGACGGAGGTCCCCTCTCCTTCCTCCGTCCGGCTCCCGGCGTCTCCTGCTCTGGTCTGTGATCGAGCAGACCAGAGCAGGAGATGACCGATAATACTGATCTGTTCTATGTCATATACATAGAACAGATCAGTATTAGCAATCATGGTATTGCTATGAATAGTCCCCTATGGGGACTATTCAAGTGTAAAAAAAAATGTAAAAAAATGTAAAAGTAAAAAAAAAGTGAAAAATCCCCTCCCCCAATAAAAAAGTTAAACGTCCGTTTTTTCCTATTTTACCCCCAAAAAGCGTAAAAAAAACATTTTTTATAGACATATTTGGTATCGCCGCATGCGTAAATGTCCGAACTATTAAAATAAAATGTTAATGATCCCGTACGGTGAACGGCGTGAACGAAAAAAAAAAAATAAGTCCAAAATTCCTACTTTTTTAATACATTTTATTTTAAAAAAAATTATAAAAAATGTATTAAAAGTTTTTTATATGCAAATGTGGTATAAAAAAAAGTACAGATCATGGCGCAAAAAATGAGCCTCCATACCGCCACTTATACGGAAAAATAAAAAAGTTAGAGGTCATCAAAATAAAGGGATTATAAACGTACTAATTTGGTTAAAAAGTTTGTGATTTTTTTTAAGCGCAACAATAATATAAAAGTATATAATAATGGGTATCATTTTAATCGTATTGACCCTCATAATAAAGAACACATGTCATTTTTACCATAAATTGTACGGCGTGAAAACAAAACCTTCCAAAATTAGCAAAATTGCGTTTTTCGTTTTCATTTCCCCACAAAAATAGTGTTTTTTGGTTGCGCCATACATTTTATGATATAATGAGTTATGTAATTACAAAGGACAACTGGTCGCGCAAAAAACAAGCCCTCATATTAGTCTGTGGATGAAAATATAAAAGAGTTATGATTTTTAGAAGGCGAGGAGGAAAAAATGAAAACGTAAAAATTAAATTGTCTGAGTCCTTAAGGCCAAAATGGTCCTTAAGGGGTTAATAATACTGTTATTCAGTGACTAGTATGAAATAATACTGTTATTCAGTATGACATGCAGATTACAGGCATTGCTATTAGAATCACAGCACCCTCCAAAGAGATTGTCTCTGTTGTTGCCTTCTTGGACTCTGGTTCCACGGAAAATTTTATTGATGGCTCCCTAGTTCATAGGTATCATCTTCCTGTATCTCGCCTGTTAAAGCCCTTGTACATCTCTACAGTCAATGGAGAAAGACTGGACTGCACTGTGCTATACCGCACTGAACGGTTGTCTATGCAGGTCGGAGCCTTGCATAAGGAGAACTTGACTTTTTATGTACTCCCTCATTGTCACTGGTTGTAACTCCATGCCCCACAGTTGGATTTGAAAACTGGGGAAGTTCTTCATTGGGGTCCGCATTGCAACTACCACTGTATTCAAATATGTTTGGCTAAGTTGGAATCCTCTTCTTGTCCTCTGCCTGGTTTGCCTTCATTCCTTCAGGACTTTGCTGATGTCTTCAGTGAAAAACAAGCTGAAGTCCAACCACCACATTATTGCTATGACTGTCCTATTGATTTACTGTCCGGCTCCACACCTCCCCGGGGCAGAATCTACCCTTTGTCAGTCCTTGAAACTCAGGCTTTCAAATTACATCTAGGAGAATCTTCAGAAGGGATTTATCAGGAAGTCCTCTTCCCCTGCCGGAACCGGGTTCTTCTTTTTGGAAAAGGAAGACGGGTCTTTGCGACCTTGCATTGACTACCGAGGCTTGAATAAAATTACAATAAAGAACCACTACCCACTTCCTTTAATCTCTGAATTATTTGATTGTCTGCGGGTTGCCAGGATCTTCTCTAAACTAGACCTTCGGGGGGGGCATATAATTTGATTCGTATACGAGAAGGGGACGTGTGGAAGTCTGCGTTTAATACTCATGACGGACATTTCGAGTATCTGGTGATGCCATTTGGACTCTAATGCTCCAGCAGTCTTCCAGGAGTTTGTCAATGACATTGATACTTATTTAAGTGTTCCACACCCCTAAGGGCTCTCTATAGCCCAGAAATAGCTGTTTTAATAGCGATTTGCCGCAAATAAATTCAGACAGAAACACATTTATTCAGAAGATTTGGCGAATCGGCTTAATTGAATTTTTCAAAAATTAGCTCATCTCTTATATTGCCCGATGATAACCATGCTTTGTAAAAAAAAATAAAATTTTATCTGTTTTTGCACCCGCCTCTGGCAGTCGGTTATTCAGAAATCACTCTTCTCCGCTTTTTTGTCGGTTTGTGGACAAAAAAACTGAGTGAATTTTAAAAATTGTCGGTTTATGCCCATTTTTAATAAGCCAAGATTTGTGACAATGTAGACTATTTTTTGGTTCAAACATGTCGCAAAAAGTGACGCACAGGCGTGTGCCAAAAATTTTATCCACAAACACCGATAAAAACTGTAGGGTTTGGCTCAGAAAATGAGAGTCACTGTGTATTACACCCAAAAGTGTACTTTCTATCTCTGTCAGTGCTTTTATGCAGTGATTCGGGCTTGGGGTGAATCGCTGCTGTCAAGCTGTTTTTCTGTGCAACATACACAATGCTCTATCTCTCCCTGCAATGAAACTCTCTCTCTGAAATAAGACGCTGATGTGACTGGCCGCATGATGGCTGCCAATTATATAGGGCTGTGACAGGCTGCATGCTGCATGTGATTCAGGATTATTCCACCTACCCTTGTTCCCGCCTTCCCAGGATTCCTTGCCCCATGTCCTCACATGTAGATCCACCATTTTAGAAGCCCTGGAGCCTGGACCGCAGGAAATGCAGTTTAATGAAGCGATTTGCGCAATCGAATCACGGCGATATTCGGATTCTTTGCGGAGCAAATTTTTCTTGAAATTCGTAATGAATTCAGATTCGTCAGATTTGATTCACTCATCCCTAGCAGTGACCAATCAGTTATGTGCTCACAGAGCTTAGTATGTACAGCACATATGGCTTTGCAAGTAAATAAATGATGGCCATGCTTGTCTGGTCTTAGTGCTAATCTGAGCAGACACAGTCATATGTCAACTCTCAGGTAAGATCTTTACCAGTTGTAGAATTTTTTTTTCCTTATCGTCTTCATCTGTTCCAGATTGTTACCCAGATTAGTCTCCTTTCTCCCCCACCCCCTTATCACAAACTCCTCCTTTTTTGCCCTTATTAACTTTCACCACAATGTTCTTCTTCTATGTGGTGCAGTGATTTGACCTTTGGCTTGTGCAGTTTTTCAGCAATTTTTTCAAGCTTATTCAACAGGGGCTTCACCAAACATCAGATAGACCACAATAATGCCTGCGCCTCAGTTGACAGACCAAGGTGATGCCTGTTTTGCATTAGTATTTTTATTTTTTTTGGGAGAATGTATGCCCTAAAAACTAACAAAACTGTATGCAAACGTGCTCTGAAATGAAACTCCATACGGGTATAAACCGTATGCAGTTTAAATGAAGCCCTTAACGATGCAGAACGTAAATGTACGTCCGGTGAGGTGGTACTTAACGCACCAGGATGTACATTTATGTCCTATACATAATCGCGAGAATCGGAGCGATGCTTGGGTCATGCACAGCAGGTCCCGACTGCTGGGACCAGCCTGTAATGGCCGACATCCACGATCGCGCGGATGTCCGCCATTAACCCCTCAGATGCCGTGATTAATAGAGATCACGGCATCTGCAGAAGTGCGACACTTAATGTGGACGATCGGGTTGCCGGCAGCGCTGCCGCGGCGATCCGATCATCTGTAATGGTGGACGGAGGTCCCCTCACCTGCCTCCGTCCGTCTCCCAGCGTCTTCTGCTCTGGTCTGAGATCGAGCAGACCAGAGCAGAAGATAGCCGATCACACTGATCAGTGCTATGCCCTATGCATAGCACTGAACAGTATTAGCAATCGAATATAATTATAAAGTGCCGCGCTAAATAAGGTGACTAAATGCAAGAATTATAAATAAAGTGGCTAGTCGGGATAAAAAGTGACTAGTTGCAATGGAGATAGATTAAATAATTTATTTTATTAAATTGCTGTGCAATAAAATTAGATAAAAATTATACAAGTATGTAAGGGTTGACTGTATTAATTCAGGGCTGATCATCTGTTGCCCAAAGAGATCTTCAATAAATAGATGAAAAGATGAGGTAAGATAAAATGACCTTGTTATGTATAAGAAGTGTAACTGGGCTCGATAGATATAATAAACCCACCTACAAAGTGCTGAGTGCTCACATGTGCAGAAGTACACGAAGTGTATAGGTAATTTAATACCCAAAAGTTAGCTTTGATGTATGTACTTTCTTATGCGATGTATATAGAAGGAGTAGTGCAGATTTTCCAATGGTTGCTGATGCTTGAAGGTGTCCTATAGTATGGGCAGTATTAGGATAATTATGCTAAGGTTCCATGAATGTTCATAGCTAATTGCAATATATACTTGTAAGAAAATTACCGCAGTTCTGGTTGGAAGTCCGGGGTGTGAACCCTGCTGATATGCTTCTTCCTGAGGTGTGATCCGGTTCGCTGGGGTATTCAGATAGGTGCGGTAGGGTGCCCCGGCCGGTGGCACCTCTGCCGTATTCACTATCCAAGGGATCTGATCAGCTCCCTTGGATAGTGAATACGGCAGAGGTAGTGAATTGCTGCTTTTTGTATTAAAAAGTATTAAATGTATTAAAAGTTTTACCGTATATATGCAAATGTGGTATAAAAAAAATGACAGATGATAGCGCAAAAAATGAGCCCTCATACCGCCGCTTATACAGAAAAATGAAAAAATTAGAGGTCAGCAAAATAGAGGGATTTTAAACGCACTAATTTGGTTAAGAAGTTAGCTATTTTTTTTAAGCGGTATAAGTATTTAATCATAGGTATCATGTTAATTGTATTGAACCACAGAATAAAGAAAACATGTCTATTTACCGTAAAGTGTACAGCATGAAAATGAAACCTTCCAAACTTTCCAAAATTGCGGTTTTCTTATCAATTTCCCCACACAAATAGTATGTTTTGGGTTGTGCCATACATTTTATGGTAAAATAAGTGATGTGATTACAAAGGTCAACTGGTTGAGCAAAAAACAAGCCCTCATAGTAGTTTGTGAATGAACATATAAAAGAGTTATGATTTTTAGAAGGCAAGGAGGAAAAAACGAAAAATTTAAAATAGTCCTTAACCCCTTAAGGACCGGGCCATTTTACACCTTAAGGACCAGAGCATTTTTTGCAAATCTGACCACTGTCACTTTAAACATTAATAACTCTGGAATGCTTTTACTGATCATTCTGATTCTGAGACTGTTTTTTCGTGACATATTCTACTTTAACATAGTGGTAAAATTTTATGCTAACTTGCATCCTTTCTTGGTGAAAAATCCCCAAATTTGATGAAAAAATTGAAAATTTTGCATTTTTCTAACTTTGAAGCTCTCTGCTTGTAAGGAAAATGGATATTCAAAATAATTTTTTTAAATTCACATATACAATATGTCTACTTTATGATTGCATCATAAAATTGATGTGTTTTTACTTTTGGAAGACAATAGAGGGCTTCAAAGTTCAGCAGCAATTGTCCAAATTTTCACAACATTTTCAAACTCAATATTTTTCAGGGACCAGTTCAGGTTTGAAGTGGATTTGAAGGGTCTTCATATTAGAAATACCCCATAAATGACCCCATTATAAAAACTAGACCCCCCCCAAAGTATTCAAAATGACATTCAGTAAGTGTGTTAACCCTTTAGGTGTTTCACAGGAATAGCAGCAAAGTGAAGGAGAAAATTCAAAATCTTCATTTTTTACACTCGCATATTCTTGTAGACCCAATTTTGAATGTTTGCAAGGGGTAAAAGGAGAACATTTTTACTTGTGTTTGCAGCCCAATTTCTCTCGAGTAAGCACATACCTCATATGTCTATGTTAATTGTTCGGCGGGCGCAGTAGAGGGCTCAGAAGCGAAGGAGCGAAAAGGGTATTTTGGAGAGTATGTTTTTCTGAAATGGTTTTTGGGGGGCATGTTGCATTTAGGAAGCCCCTATGGTGCCAGAACAGCTAAAACCCCCCACATGCCATACCATTTTGGAAACTAGACCCTTTGAGGAAGGTAACAAGGAATTAAGTGAGCCTTAATACCCCACAGGGGTTTCACATCTTTTGCAAATGTAAAAAAAAAAAATATCTAAAATGCTTGGTTTCCCAAAAATTTTACATTTTTACAAAGGGTTAAAGCAGAAAATACCCCCCAAAATTTGAAGCCCAATTTCTCCCGATTCAGAAAACACCCCATATGGGGGTAAAAAGTGCTCTGCTGGCGCACTACAGGTCTCAGAAGAGAAGGAGTCACATTTGGCTTTTTTGAAGCAAATTTTGATCTGGGGGCATGCCGCATTTAGGAAGCCCCTATGGTGCCAGGACAGCAAAAAAAAAAAAAACACATGGCATACCATTTTGGAAACTAGACCCCTTGGGGAACGTAACAAGGGGTAAAGTGAACCTTAATACCCCACAGGGGTTTCACGACTTTGGCATATGTAAAAAAAAAAAAAAAAATAATACATTTTACCTAAAATGCTTGGTTTCCCAAAAATTTAACATTTTTACAAAGGGTTAAAGCAGAAAATAGCCCCCAAAATTTGAAGCCCAATTTCTCCCGATTCAGAAAACACCCCATATGGGGGTAAAAAGTGCTCTGCTGGCGCACTACAGGTCTCAGAAGAGAAGGAGTCACATTTGGCTTTTTTGAAGCAAATTTTGATCTGGGGGCATGCCGCATTTAGGAAGCCCCTATGGTGCCAGGACAGCAAAAAAAAAAAAAACACATGGCATACCATTTTGGAAACTAGACCCCTTGGGGAACGTAACAAGGGGTAAAGTGAACCTTAATACCCCACAGGGGTTTCACGACTTTGGCATATGTAAAAAAAAAAAAAAAAAATACATTTTACCTAAAATGCTTGGTTTCCCAAAAATTTTACATTTTTACAAAGGGTTAAAGCAGAAAATAGCCCCCAAAATTTGAAGCCCAATTTCTCCCGATTCAGAAAACACCCCATATGGGGGTAAAAAGTGCTTTGCTGGCGCACTACAGGTCTCAGAAGAGAAGGAGTCACATTTGGCTTTTTTGAAGCAAATTTTGATCTGGGGGCATGCCGCATTTAGGAAGCCCCTATGGTGCCAGGACAGCAAAAAAAAAAAAAAAACACATGGCATACCATTTTGGGAACGTAACAAGGGGTAAAGTGAACCTTAATACCCCACAGGGGTTTCACGACTTTGGCATATGTAAAAAAAAAAAATAATACATTTTACCTAAAATGCTTGGTTTCCCAAAAATTTTACATTTTTACAAAGGGTTAAAGCAGAAAATACCCCCCAAAATTTGAAGCCCAATTTCTCCTGATTCAGAAAACACCCCCATATGGGGGTGAAAAGTGCTCTGCTGGCGCACTAAAGGTCTCAGAAGCGAAGGAGTCACATTTGGCTTTTTTGAAGCAAATTTTGATCTGGGGGCATGCCACATTTAGGAAGTTTTTGTATTAATAAATGTACAGGGCAAAAAGGTATTTAGTCAGCCACTAATTGTGCATGTCCTCCCACTTAAAAAGATGAGTGACATAATGAGAAAAAAACTTAACTATGAGAGACATAATGAGAAACTATGAGAGACATAATGAGAAAAAAAATCCATAAAATCACATTGCCTGATTTTTAAAGAATTTATTTGCAAACTATTTGGTCACCAACAAACAAGCAATATTAATGGCTTTCACAGATCTGTAACTTCTTCTTTAAGCGTCTCTTCTGTCCTCCACTCCTTACCTGCATTAACCCCTTAATGACCACGAGCGTATATTTACGCTCGTGGCCGGCTCCCGGTATGTGAAGTGCGCTTAGGAACTGAGCGCACTTCGTACCAGTGGGGTCCCAGTTGCTATCAGCAGCCAGGACCCGAGGCTAATACCGGATGTCGCCAATCAGGCTGATGTCTGGTATTAACCCCTTAAACGCCGCAAATCAAAGTTGATTGTGGCGTCTAAACAGGGAGAAAATACTGCCGGTTAGCTCAGCGGAGCACACTCCGTGGTGTCAAAATGATCACAAGAACGGTGAGCAAAAATACCAGAATCAGACAGCGGGGGGGGGGGGGGTGACCTAGTGAATGACCTACAGAGAGCTACAAAGGCTACCATCAGTAACACACTACGCCACCAGGGACTCCAATCATGCATTGCCAGACATATCCCCCTGTTTAAGCCAGTACATGTCCAGGCCCGTTTGAAGTTTTCTAGAGAGCATTTTGATGATCCAGAAAAGGATTTGGAGAATTTCATATGGTCAGATGAAACCAAACTAGAACTTTTTGGTAAAAACTCAACTCTTCGTGTTTGGAGGAGAAAGAATGCTGAGTTGCATCCAAAGAACACCATACCTACTGTGAAGCATGGGGCAGTTTTTCTGCTAAGGGACCAGAATGACTGATCCGTGTAAAGGAAAGAAAGAATGGGACCATGTATCATGAGATTTTGAATTGTGAATACCTCCTTCCATCAGCAAGGGCATTGAAGATGAAATGTGGCTGGGTCTTTCAGCATGACAATGATCCCAGACATACCGCCTGGGCAACAAAGGAGTGGCTTCGTAAAAAGCATTTCAAGGTCCTGGAGTGGCCTAGCCAGTCTCCAGATCTCAACTCCATAGAAAACCTTTGGAGGGAGTTGAAAGTCTGTGTTGCCCAGCGACAGCCCCATAACATCATTGATCTAGAGGAGATCTGCATGGAGGAATAGGCCAAAATACCAACAACAGTGTGTGAAAACCTTGTGAAGACTTACAGAAAACGTTTGACCTCTGTCATTGCCAACAAAGGGTATATAACAAAAGTATTCAGATGAACTTTTGTCATTGATCAAATACATATTTTACACCATAATTTGCAAATAAATTCTTTAAAAATCAGACAATGTGATTTTATGGATTTTTTTTTTCTCATTATGTCTCTCATAGTTGAGATATCCATATGATGAAAATTACAGGCCTCTCTCATCTTTTTTAAGTGGGAGAACTTGCACAATTGGTGGCTGACTAAATACTTTTTTGCCCCACTGTATACTTTTTTTTGGCTAACACCTTAGTGTAATAAGTATGTGTGGTTTGCCATGTACAAGAAAACAAATGTATCCCAAAAACCGTATGGCACTATAGAGATATCTGTGTTTCATTGACTTCAATGTTAAAAAAAACTTATATAATTCTTATACGGTTTTTAAACAGAACACAAAACCATAGTAGACTGCAGTTTTACGTACGGTAAAAAAAAAAAAACACACACACACACACACACACAAAACAGTACACTACCAAAAACGAACACAGCCGGATGCATCTTGTTGCATACGTTTTTGCATGTGAGGTCAATGAATATGGCTTTCCATACTGTTGTATATGGTTTTCCTGTACAAAACAGTATAATAGAACTCTATAACAAAATTGTGATGTGAATGCATCCTTAACCCCTTAAGGACCCTTGACGTACGCGTACGTCATGACACCCTGGTACTTAAGGACCCATGACGTACGCATACGTAATAGAGAATTCTGGCCCCTGCCACGCGACGGGCGGGGACTGACCAGGATGCCTGCTGAAATCGTTCAGCAGGCATCCCGTGCAAACGCCCAGGGGGGTTACAGACCCCCCCATGTCGGTGATCGCAGCAAATCGCAAGTTAATTCACACTTGCGATTTGAGCGATTCCGGGTCATTACAGGTCTATGGTGACCTGGTGACCCGGAATATTAGGGGGATCGCGGTTGTCTAAGACACCCACAATCCCCCTGAAGCGATAGGAGTGAGCTGGCAGGGGTGCCCCCCTCCTATCCCTGCTATTGGTGGTCTAGACGAGACCACCAATAGCAGATCTGGGGCGGGGGGGTTAACTTTAGTTTTCCCCGTCCTGCCCACCCACAATAGGCGGGGCAGCATGGGGAAATGACTGGGACCGGCGCCGAACATCCACTTACCCATCCGGGCGGGCGACGGAGATCGGCGGGCGGCGATGTCGTGCGGCTGGATCGTACGGAAGCCGGTGAGTTGCCTAGCAACATCTGGAGGGTACAGTTTGAGACCACTATACAGTGGTCTCTAACTGTAACCCTCCAGATGTTGCAAAACTACAACTCCCATCATGCCCAGACATCTGTTTGGGCATGCTGGAATATGTAGTTTTGCAACAGCTGGAGGGCTGCAGTTTGAGACCACTATATAGTGGTCTCTAAACTGTAGCCCTCCAGATCTTGCAAAACTACAGCTCCTAGCATGCCCAAACAACTGTTTGCTGTCTGGGCATGCTGGGATTTGTAGTTTTGCAACAGCTGGAGGACCACAGTCTGGAGATCACTTTGCAGTGTTCTCTAAAACTGTAGCCCTACAGATGTTGCAAAACTGCAAATCCCAGCATGCCCAAACAGCAAACAGCTGTCTCGGCATGCTGGGAGTTGTAGTTGCGTACCTCCAGCTATTTCATAACTACATCTCCCAGCATGCCCTTCGGCGATCAGTACATACTGGGAGTTGTAGTTTTGCAACAGCTGAAGGCAGACTGGTTGGAAAATACTGAGTTAGGTAACAGAACCTTACTGAAGGTTTTCCAACCAGTGTGTATCCAGCTCTTGCAAAAGTACAACTCCCAGCATGCACGGTCTGTCAGTACATGCTGGGAGTTGCAGTTTTGAAACAGCTGGAGGTTTGCCCCCAAATGTGAACGTACAGGGTACAGTCACACGGGCAGGTTTACGGTAAGTTTCCTGCTTCAAGTTTGGGCTGCCACAAATTTTTCACCGCAGCGCAAACTCCTAGCGGGAAACTCACCGTAACACGCCAGTGCGAATGTACCCTAAAAACACTACACTAACACATAATAAAGAGTAAAATACTACATATACACCCCTTACACTGTCCCCCCCAATAAAAATGAAAAACGTATTGTATGGCAGTGTTTCCAAAACGGAGCCTCCAGCTGTTGCAAAACAACAACTCCCAGCAATTCCGGACAGCCACTGACTGTCCAGGCATGCTGGGAATTTAGCAATAGCTGGAGGCACCCTGTTTGGGACTCACTGGTGTAGAATACCCCTATGTGCACCCTTATGCAATCCCTAATTTAGTCCTCAAATGTGCATGGAGCTCTCTCACTTCGGAGCCCTGTCGTATTTCAAGGAAACAGTTTGGGACCACATATGGGGTATCTCCGTACTCAGGAGAAATTGCACTACAAATTTTGGGGGGCTTTTTCTCCTTTTACCCCTTATGAAAAGGAAAAGTTGGGCGTTACTACAGCTTGTTAATGTAAAAAATGTCTGACAGATTTTTGGAACAGTGGTCCATGAAAATGAATTTTTCAAAAATGTAATTTTTCATTTGCACAGCCCACTGTTCCAAAGATCTGTCAAACGCCAGTGGGGTGTAAATACTCACTGCACCCCTTATTAAATTCTGTGAGGGGTGTAGTTTCCAAAATAGGGTCACATGTGGGGGGGGGGGGTCCACTGTTCTGGCACCACGGGGGGCTTTGTAAACGCACATGGCCCCTGACTTCCATTCCAAAAAATGTTTTCCCAAAAGCTCAATGGCGCTCCTTCTCTTCTGAGCATTGTAGTGCTCCAGCAGAGCACTTGACGTCCACACATGGGGTATTACCATACTCAGAAGAGAGGGGGTTTCAAATTTTGGGGGGCATTTTGTCCTATTACCCCTTGCAAAAATTTTAAATTTGAGGGAAATCTTGCATTTTAGTGGAAAAAAAAATCATTTACACATCCAACTTTCACGAAAAGTCGTCGAACACCTGTAGGGTGTTAAGGCTCACTGGACCCCTTGTTACGTGCCTTGAGGGGTGTAGTTTCCAAAATAGTATGCCATGTGTTTGTTTTTTTTTGCTGTTCTGTAACCATAGTGGCTTCCTAAATGGGACATGTCCCCAAAAACCATTTCAGCAAATATAGCTTTTCAAAAGCTAAATGTGACTCCTGCTCTTCTGAGCATTGTAGTTTGCCCGCAAAGGATTTTACTTCCTAACATGGGGTATTTCCATACTCAGAAGAGATGGGATTACAAATTTTGGGGGTCATTTTGTCCTATTATCCCTTGTAAAAATTTTACATTTGAGGGAAAACTAGCATTTTAGTGAAAAAAAAAAAAAATCACTTTCACATCCAACTTTAACGAAAAGTCGTCAAACACCTGTGGGGTGTAAAAGCTCACTGGACCCTTTGTTACATGCCTTGAGGGGTGTATTTTCCAAAATAGTATGCCATGTTTTTTTTTTTTTTTTGCTGTTCTGGCACCATAGGGGCTTCCTAAATGTGACATGCCCCCCAAAAACCATTTCAGAAAAACTCACTCTCCAAAATCCCACTGTCGCTCTTTGTCTTTTGAGCCCTCTACTGCGCCCGCCGAACACTTGACATACACATATGAGGTAATTCCTTACTTGGGAGAAATTGGGTTACACATTTTAGGAAGATTTCTCTCCTTTTACCCCTTGTAAAAATTCAAAAACTGGGTCTACAAGAACATGCCAGTGTAAAAAATGAAGATTTAGAATTTTCTCCATCAATTTGCTGCTATTCCTGTGAAACACTTAAAGGATTAGTCCAGTGGTGAACCCAGTGGTGAACAACTTATCCCCTATCCTAAGGATTGGAGATAAGTTTGAGATCGCTGTGGGTCCAACTGCTGGGGCCCCCTGCGATCTCCTTTACAGAGCCCCGACAGCCCGCGGGAAGGGGGCATGTTGACCTCCGCACGAAGCGGCGGCCGACACGCCCCCTCAATACAACTCTATGGCAGAGCCGAAGCGCTGCCTTCGGCAATCTCCGGCTCTGCCATCGAGATGTATTGAGGGGGCATGCTGGCCGCCGCTTCGTGCGGAGGTCGACACCCGCTATCTGGCCGGAGAGCCGGGGCCCCGTACAGAGAGATCGCAGGGGGTTCCAGCGGTCGGACCCCCCGCGATCTCAAACTTATCCCCTATCCTTAGGATAGAGGATAAGTTTTTCACCACTGGACTACCCCTTTAAAGGGTTAACAAACCTTTTGAATTTCATTTTGAGTACTTTGAGGGGTGCAGTTTTTATAATGGGGTCATTTGTGGGGTATGTCTAATAAGAAGGCCCTTCGAATCCACTTCAAAACAGAACTGGTCCCTGAAAAATTTAGATTTAGAAAATTTTGTGAAAAATTGGAAAATTGCTGCTATACTTTGAAGCCCTCTGATGTCTCCCAAAAGTAAAAACATGTCAACTTCATGATGCAATCATAAAGTAGACATGTTGTATATGTGAATCAATATGTAATTTATTTGAAATATTCATTTTCCTTATAAGCAGAGAGCTTCAAAGTAAAAAAAAAAATGCAAAATTTTAAATTTTTTCATCAAATTTTGGAATTTTTCACCAAGAAATGATGCAAGTATCGACAAAATTTTACCACTTACATAAAGTAGAATATGTCACGAAAAAACAATCTCGGAATCAGAATGAAAGGTAAAAGCATCCCAGAGTTACTAATGTTTAAATTGACAGTGGTCAGATCAGCAAAAAATGGCCGTGTCCTACAGTGAAAATTAGCTGGGTCCTTAAGGGGTTAAAGGGGTACTCCGGTGGAAAACTTTGAGGATATCCCTAAAGGGGTACTCCGGTGGAATGAACTGGTGCCAGAAAGTTGAACAGATTTGTAAATTACTTCTATATTAGTACTTATTAGCAGCTGTATGCAAAAGAGGAAATTATTTTCTTTTTGAATTTCTTTTTTGTCTTGTCCACAGTGCTCTCTGCTGACACCTCTGTCCATGTCAGGAACTGTCCAGAGCAGCATAGATTTGCTATGGGGATTTTCTCCTGCTCTGGACAGTTCCTGATACGGGCATTAGGTGTCAGCAGAGAGCACTGTGGACAAGAGAAAAAAGAAATTCAAAAAGAAAAGAATTTCCTCTGTAGCATACAGCTGCTAATAAGTACTGGAAGGGTAAAGATTGTTTTTAATAGAAGTAAATAACAAATCTGTTTAACTTTCTGGCAACAGTTGATTTAAAAAAAAAATTCCACTGGAGTACCCCTTTAAGAGGAAACTGCATCCTAATAATAAAAGGTCTGCTGCTTGCTGCCACCTTGTCACTCTCAATCAGTCAGCAGCTCCCCTTTACTATTATGTATTTGTGCTCAATGTTTAGAATACATTACGCCGTATCTTATTATCCTATTATCCAGGACTATATAGCACTCAATAAATGTCAGGTCAGCACATGTGGTAATCATTTTTTGCGGCATCCACAAACCGGGGCTTGGAGATGGTGTGTGGAGTAAAAGCAACTAAGCAAATAGAATGTATGAAGATTAAAAAGCACAGCGATGATAGAAACACCAAGTACAGTTAACTTGTTGTATATATTACATGGAAAATATCTATAAAAGACTTCTTAATATGACAATTCTCTAAGGTACAATATTAGTAACCACTTACTTAAAATTAATAAAGTAGCTAGTACTATATGACTATATTTTCTTGAGCTTCTTTCTACTTTGCTGTTTGGCTGTAACCATGCCGTACCCTATTTAATTCAATGAGCCGAATGGAGTCAGCTAATGACTCTGGTCAGGTCATTTTAAGACCGTATCTGGCTTTTGACTGGACCGAAAAACATTTGCACCCTGACAACAGAAACCATGATGGCAGTGCCAGATCGATTGAATGACCGACAACAACTGTGCCCAACTGACCCAATTGACCTAAATGGGATCAATCAGGTTCTCTAGATGTATCTGTTGTTTTTATAGGAGGAATAAAATAATTCTGTGCTTTATTTTCCTATTAACTCTGACAAAATACTGACAAAGGCGCTGTAGTATGCCTCTGACAGTAGTGTAAATGGAGACTTAGGTTCCCCATACACTTTAGTCAAAGTGCTAAAGTGTATAGAGGCCTCCTGACTCTCCCCAATAGATCATATCACTCAGAGAGAAGAGTTAGGCATGCTAGAGTTCAACTACACAGGTTTTGTTTGTAGTCAGTAACCATGAAGCCTTATAGATTTTCATATGGTCTGTATACACTAAGGCCTAGATTTATCGAACTGTGTGAGAGAAAAAGTAGAGAGATTTTCCCCCATGAACCAATCACAGCTCAACTTTCACTTTACCAGAGCTCATTAGCTGAGCTGTGATTGGTTGCTGTGGAAAAAGCTCTCCACTTTTTCTTTTACATACAGTAGTTTGATAAATTTGGGCCTACATTAGTATTTTTAACTATGTATGAAAAGCTGTTTCTTTTTTATGCTCTTGTGCATGCTTCAGAGCAATAGAATGGTTGTACATAACCTTCAATCAATTTTTTTCTGATATACGATTCCTTTATCGGTACTCCTACATGGGCTGGATGCCTTGCTCTGTTTAAAAGCAAAATAATACATTTTCTTACAATACTATAGTGAATGTAATGCTTATCCTGCATTAAGTCTTGATAGGATTGTGACACAGTGAATCATTATTCCCCCAAGTACACAACCTAAGCACAGACACAATTTAAGGCTTTTTCTATAATGTTTTAATGGAAACCTCTATAAATCAGCATTAGGCATTGTTCCATGCCTGTTTATAAGACAAAGGAAGGCACACTGGTTTAATTATTTAACTCATCATTGCCATAGTCATATACTGTACTGTACTGTTAATGAATTGCTGGGATCATGGTTATAAAATAGGGTTAAATTCCAATTGTTAGGTCTGCCCACAGAGAAAGTCAAACATTTCATCAAAAAGCTAAAATTCTTTGAAAGGAGAAACTAGCCAGTCTGTAATTAGCATTTTCCTCTCTTAAAGGCAGTTACTGCATACACAAAGGGGCACAAAACCTAAAATTGGCATTTAGGTACTTGGTGGTATCGAACTTGCTGCCAGAAAGTTGATTTCCCTCTGAGAAGCGGTTAGTCCTACGTGTGGGACATTAGCTTGCAAGTTATCTGTATGCTGTAGGTCTGAGTCATAACAATAGGCTGTGTTTGTCGGAGAGCTGAGTATTATCAACTACCCCTTTATTAGCGGCCGGGAAGAATGCACTGCCAGGAATTTTTCCTAATATTTTGTAATAAATGGCATTTTTCAATTACTCAGTTTTTATATGAAGAAATTGTAAAGTTCAAACTGACCACAAAGCTGGGATGACAAATACATAAACTGCGGCACTAAAAAAAAAAAGTTTATTTTAATAAAGGACCTTAATTAGGGAAAAACTTCATGGGATAAATGTTATAAAGGTTACTTTCCCGACCAATTAAAATGCTCCTTTGTGACGTGAAAGACTTAAAGGGGTACTTCATTGCCCCAGTGTACGGAATATTTTGTTCTGAATGATGGGTGTGGGTTGCAGGGGTCGTGACATCACGACCACGACCCCTCAATGCAAATCTATGCAAATTTCTAATGAAGAAAGATGTTGATCGAGCAATTCCATTAAAACATAGGCTTTATTTGTATCCAAAGTTTAAAATGTTGCAACAGACATAGCACACACGACTCACCACCTAGCCAGTGTTACACTGTAAACATGGACACGTTTCGGGCGCATGCGCACCTTTGATCACCACTGCACCTGTACGCACCTACTCCTCCTTTATACAGAGTCTTGAGGGAGGCGTAACCAACTGTGAGTTAAGTACAATTTAAAAAAGCAAAAATCTTGAACTAAAAAACAGGTATGTACACAGTTATGTTGCATGTATTCTAGAAAAACTACTTGTATGGGACTTGATGTGCGGTATTCTTCTAATGTGTCAGTATTCGTATGGTTCATTTTTCATAGTCACTGAGTGCATGCAAATCGCTTGAAAATCGCAGCTGGCCCTTAAAAATGGGCACATGTTCCAACACTTTATTGCACGAAATTGCGGAGCCAGAGACAATAACACTCTGGGCTAAATTTCATAGATGTGCACAGAGCCGGATGACTGCGGATTTAAATGTGCTACCGCATGCATTCAATGAATTCAATGAATTGAATGCATGCAGTAGCACATTTAAATCCGCAGTCATCCGGCTCTGTGCACATCTATGAAATTTAACCCAGAGCGTTATTGTCTCTGGCTCCGCAATTTCGTGCAATAAAGTGTTAGAACATGTGCACATTTATAAGGGCCGGCTGCGATTTTCATGCGATTTTCATGCGATTTGCATGCACTCAGTGACTCTGAAAAATGAACCATACAAATACTGAAACATTAGAAGAATACCGCACATCAAGTCACATACAAGTAGTTTTTCTAGAATACATGCAATATACCTGTGTACATACCTGTTTTTGAGTTAAAGATTTTTGCTTTTCTAAATTGTACTTAACTCACAATTGGTTATGCCTCCCTCAAGACTCTGTAAAAGGAGGAGTAGGTGCGTACAGACGCAGTGGTGATCAAGGGTGCGCATGCGCCCGAAACGCGTCCATGTTTGCTGTGTAACACTGGCTGGGTGGTGAGTCGTGTGTGCTATGTCTGTTGCAACATTTTAAACTTTGGATACAATTAAAGCCTATGTTTTAATGGAATTGCTGGATCAACATCTTTCTTCATCAGCCTGGGCCCGGCCTAGGATCTGTGAAAGACCAGTGGGAGGTGAGCTGAAAATTTCTTTTATATCTCATTATCCTATGCAAATCTATAGACTTGCATTGAGGGGGCGTGATGTGACATCACGACCCCCGCACCCAGTGTTCAGAACTAAATGTTCCGAACACTGGGGCAGTGGAGTACCCTTTAAGGCTCATAGAACTGTTTTACACGATTACTTTTACATGTCTACCTACCCAAACCCTTCACATGCAGGCTAGGATTACAGGTGACTTTACACACACTACACATGTCACATGGCCAACGATTGTAGTGTTGGGCTGCTAGTATCACAATGGATCGTAGCTAATGATAGTGAATGTGGTCACTTACAGCACGTAGATTACTGCAACCGAATAGTTAGAACATGCTAAAAGACAGGCACATTCAATTTTGTTAGCTGTAGTGTACTGTCATATAGGCAGTACAACACACTGAAACCTTTGGCAATTTGTCAAGGCCAAAGTCACCATGTATTCTTAAACTGTATGTATGTATGTATATATATATATATATATATATATATATATATATATATAAGCTTATTATTATTGAAAGTTTGATGGTTTGATGGTTATTAATAAGGTTGATGATTTTTTAATATTATAATTGATCACTTATTATTGATATTACAAAACCAGAGCCACTGAATGAAGTGTTCATCTAACTATGCCACCATTATCAATAGACATGATATCAGTCATGATATCGGTCACCATGGACATTCTTATCTTCAGCATTGGGGAATAATTTCTTTAGTTGATGCTAGAGATGAGAACTTCCTGAAATTCATTTAGGATGATTTGTTGTAATTTGTCTGTCCATTCATTTCAGATTTGACAACTCATTTTGGTTTGGTCCTACACTCATTGGGCCAGGTGCTGAGCCCAGAGTGTGCTTAGTTGGCTATGCATTACATTGCCATTTACACTCTGGTTGTCCAAGATAGTTGAGCAGCGATGCGTATAGATACGTTGCTCTTTGTAGAGAAGCAGGGACTCCTGTCTTTGACATTGTATGCCTCTCTGCTTAGGGAACATTCGCTGAGCCCAGCAAATGAAAAGTATAGGTGGCAAGTTGGGCTGGTAGAGTGTCAGAGTATGCCTCACTTGTCAGAAAAAACAGAAACAGGGATGCAGGCCTTCGACAGGGGTCCCTGACCCTCTACTGATTCATCCAAAGCGAATCACAAAAAATAGAAGTTTTTTTTTTAAATTAGGAATGAATTCAAGTCGTATCAAATCAAATTGTTCATCTCCAATTACACAAATTGCTTTGTTAGCCCGCACACTTAAATTGATCCCTGTTTAAAAATTAATAAAAAATTTGTTATAAAAAAAATGAATTTTGTTAAGTACAATTTTTTCATCACTACTGTATCTTTTTTTTTTTTATTTTTATTTTTTTTAATGTTACCCTACAAAATGTTATTAACTCCTTAAGGACCAGGACCATTTTGACCTTAAGGACCAGGCCAATTTTATTTTAGCATTTTTGTTTTTTCCTCCTCGCCTTCTAAAAATCGTAACTCTTATATTTTCAGCCACAGACTAGTATGAGGGCTTGTTTTTTGGCGCGACCAGTTGTCCTGCATAATGACATAACTCATTTTACCATAAAATATATGGCGCAACCAAAAAAAATACTATTTGTGTGGGGAAGTGAAAAAGAAAACCGCAATTTAGCAAATTTTGGATGGTTTCGTTTTCACGCCGTACAATTAAGGGTAAAAATTACATGTGTTATTTATTCTGTGGGTCAATATGATTACAATGACACCCATGATTTTATACTTTTCTATTATTGTTAAGCTTAAAAAAAATCGCAAACTTTTTAACCAAATTAGTATGTTTAAAATCCTTTTTGACAACCTATAACTTTTTCATTCTTCCGTACAAGCGGCAGTATGAGGGCTCGTTTTTTGCGCCATGATCTGTACTTTTTATTGATACCACATTTGTGTATATAAAACTTTTATACATTTTTTAATACATTTTTTTAAAATAAAATGTGACAAAAAAGCAGCAATTTTTCGCATTTTTTTTTTAATGTTCACGCCGTACACTGTACGGGATTAATAACATTATATTTTAATAGTTCGGACATTTACGCATGCAGCGATACCAAATATGTGTATTAATTATTTTCTTTTACACTTTATGGGGGTAAAATGGGAAAAAAGGACATTTTACATTTTTATTGGGGAGGGGATATTACACATTTTTACACTTTAATAGTCCCTCATAACGGACTATTTATAGCAATCCTTTGATTGAAAAATCATAACCCTTTCAATTATACACCAAAAAATCCATTGGTGACTTATTTTTTGCACCACCATTTCTACTTTGTAATGACATCAGTCATTTTACCCAAAAATCGATGGCGAAACCAAAAAAGCAATCATTGTGCAACAAAATTGAAGAAAAAATGCCATTTTGTAATTTTGGGGGCTTCCGTTTCTACACAGTAAATTTTTTTTGTAAAAATGACACCTTATCTTTATTCTGTAGGTCCATATGATTAACCCCTTAATGACACAGGACTTATATTTACGTCCTGCGCTGGCTCCCGCGATATGAAGCGGGGTCGCGCTGCGACCCCGCATCACATCGCGTCGGTCCTGGCGCTCATCAACGGCCGGGACCCGCGGCTAATACCACACATCGCCGATCGCGGCAATGTGCGGTATTAACCCTTTAGAAGCGGTTGTCAAAGCTGACCGCCACTTCTAAAGTGAAAGTGAAAGTATCCCGGATAGTCAGTCGGGCTGTTTGGGACCACCGCGGTTAAATCGTGGCATCCCAAACAGCTTACAGGACACTGGGAGGGCCCTTACCTGCCTCCTCGGTGTCCGGTCGACGAATGATTGCTCCATGCCTGAGATCCAGGCAGGAGCAGTCAAGCGCCGATAACACTGATCACAGGCGTGTTAATACACGCCAGTGATCAACATGAGAGATCAGTGTGTGCAGTGTTATAGGTCCCTATGGGACCTATAACACTGCAAAAAAAAAGTAAAAAAAAAGTGTTAATAAAGGTCATTTAACCCCTTCCCTAGTAAAAGTTTGAATTACCCCCCTTTTCCCATAAAAAAATAAAACAGTGTAAATAAAATAAAAAAATAAACATATGTGGTATCGCCACGTGCCTAAATGTCCGAACTATAAAAATATATCATTAATTAAACTGCACGGTCAATGGCGTACGCGCAAAAAAATCCAAAGTCCAAAAAAAACTATTTTTAGTCACTTTTTATACCATTAAAAAATGAATAAAAAGTGATCAAAAAGTCTGATCAAAACAAAAATCATACCGATAAAAACTTCAGATCATGGAGCAAAAAATTAGTTATAGGGGTCAGAAAATTACATTTTTAAAGTATAAATTTTCCTGCATGTAGTTATGATTTTTTCCAGAAGTACGACAAAATCAAACCTATATAAGTAAGGTATCATTTTAACCGTATGAACCTACAGAATAATGATAAGGTGTCATTTTACCAAAATATGCACTGCGTAGAAACGGCAGCCCCCAAAATTTACAAACTGGCGTTTTTTCTTCGATTTTGTCGCACAATGATTCTTTTTCCGTCTCGCCGTGAATTTTTGGGTAAAATGACTAATGTCACTGCAAAGTAGAATTGGTGACACAAAAAATTAAGCCATAATATGGATTTTTAGGTGGAAAATTGAAAGGGTTATGATTTTTAAAAGGTAAGGAGGAAAAAAACGAAAGTGCAAAAACTGAAAAACCCTGAGTCCTTAAAGGGGTACTCCGCCCCTAGACATCTTATCCCCTATCCAAAGGATAGGGGATAAGATGTCAGATCGCCGGGGTCCCGCTGCTGGGGACCCCGGGGATCGCTGCTGCAGCACCCCGCTATCATTACTGCGCAGAGCGAGATCGCTCTGCACGTAATGACGGGCAATACAGGGGCCGGAGCATCGTTACGTCACGGCTCCGCCCCTCGTGACATCACGGCTCCACCCCTCGTGACGTCACGGCCCGACCCTGTCAATACAAGTCTATGGGAGGGGGCGTGGTGGTCGTCACGTCCCCTGCCATAGACTTGCATTAAGGGGACGGGCCATGATGTCATGAGGGGAGGAGCCATGACGTCACGCTGCTCCGGCCCCTGTATCGCCCGTCATTACGTACAGAACGAACTTGCTCTGTGCAGTAATGATGGCGGGGTGCCGCAGCGGCGATCCCCAGGGTCCCCAGCAGCGGAACCGCGGCGATCTAACATCTTATCCCCTATCCTTAGGATAGGGGATAAGATGCCAGGGGCATCCCCCCTTTAAGGGGTTAAAATGATACCCTACTTATATAGGTTCTATTTTGTCTTACTTCTGGAAAAAAAAACATGCACGAAACTTAACCCCTAAAACTTTTTTATTTTTCTGCATATGGGGAGGTGTGAGGGCTCATTTTTTGAGCTGTGATCGGTACTACTGTTGTTTTGATCAGACTTTTTGATTGCTTTTTAGATTTTTAATGGTATAAAAAGTGACCAAAATTACACTATTTTGGACTTTGTAATTTTTTTTTCGCGTACGGCATTGACCGTGCGGCTTAATTAACAATATATTGTTATAGTTCGGACATTTATGCATGCGGTGATACCACATATGTTTATTTATATTTGTATCCACACAGTTTCTTTTTTAAATGAGAAAAGGGGGGTGATTCAGACTTTTATTAGGGAAGGGGTTAAATCATCTTTATTAATTTTTTTTAAGCTTTTTTTTTTTTGCAATGTTATAGCCCCCATAGGGGACTATAACATGCAGTACATTGATTCAATACACTGATCATTGCCTTGCATTGCATTGATCAGTGTTATTGATCAATTTTGTAAAGCCTGGATTTCAGGCTTTGAGCAATCAATCACCAATCGGATGCACAGGAAATAGTTAAGGCATCCTCCTGATGCGTCCTAGCTTATTGGGACATTGCGTTTTCACCGCGATTATCCCGATCAGCCTGACTGAGCTTTCACTTTCACCTGAACAACGATGTCCGGCATTAGCCACGTGTCCTGGCTGCTGATAGCAGCCGGGACCGTGCGGGTATGATGCGAGCTCAGCTCATAACCCTGCTGTGCCTCAGCGACATTTATAAACGGCATTTTGCGGCAAGGGGTTAACCTTGGATGTACTGTACGTCCTGAGTCTTCTCCCGTTCTACAATGCGGGGCCACGGCCGGGACCTGTGGTCAACAGCGTGCGGCACTGCGATCAGTGCTATTAACCCTTTAGACGCGGTGTTCAAAGATTGATCGCCACGTCTAAAGTGAAACTAAACTACCCCCAGCTAGCTCAGCTAGCCCAGCTAGCTCAGTTGTAAGTCCCTTACCTTGCCTCCTGTTGTCCGATCGCCTCCTGTTGTCATGAGATCCAGGCATTAGCAGTCAAGCGACAGAATCATTGATCAATGGTTTCCTATGAGAAACGTAAAAGATCAGTGTGTGCAGTGTTATAGCCTCCTATGGGAGCTATAACATTGAAAAAAAAGTTTTAAAAAAAAGTGAATAAAGATCATTTAACCCCTTCCCTAATAAAAGTTTGAATCACCCTGTCACGATCACACCCTATCGGTCCAGCCAAGATGCTAGAGAGAGTGTGATGGTGCAAGTATTAAAGCCGCCACACCTCTGGGTATCCACTACTAGTCCCAGCAAGTCACCAAATTAACCCTTAGATAAACGTGTTTCACCCGAGCTGCCTTCAGAAAGGTGAGCTCATATATTTAGAGTTCAAAGACCAGAGCTGATTAATTAAACATTTAATCTGATAAAAGGTATCACAGTGCTATGCATAAAAATAAACAAATGACATACAGTTATAAGAATATATATAAGAGTTTAGCAAGACAAGTTCAGAAAGCAAAAATGAAGTTCTTACAGCACGATGATATTAGCAGTCCATGAGAGAGAGTGAGGTTCCAGCTGTTCTTAGGATGGTCTTGTCAGCTTGTTCCACAGCATTGAACTCCCAACTTTTAGTCTAGCATTGTATAAATATATCATAACTGCTTTCTTGGGAGGGAGACTCCATTCCCCCCTCCCCTCTGATCCCACCAGGGGGTCTTCTCTCTTCCTGGCCCCTTATCTGTTTGATTATATGATGGGACCAGAGTGCAGACTTCAAAGAAGATGTAAACACACAGCCAGACCCCCAATAAACTGCAATACACAAAAGAACCGTCTGAATGACCCCTCACCCATATCCTGGATAATACATTACACACAGTACAATTATAATACACATATATGATTTAATACTCAGGCCTGGACCTGACACCCGCCCCCCCCCCCCCCCTTTCACATAAAAAAAACTGTGTAAATAAAAATAAACATATGTGGTGTCGATACGTGCATGAATGTCCGAAATATTAAAATATATCATGAATTAAATTGCATGGTCAATGGAGTACGCACAAAAAAATTCCAAAATAGTATATTTTTGGTCACATTTTATATCATGAAAAAAATTTATAAAAAGTGATCAAAAAGTCTGATCAATACAAAAATGGTACCCATAAAAACTTCAGATCACGGAGCAAAAAATTAGC
Organism: Hyla sarda; assembly: GCF_029499605.1. Lineage (NCBI taxonomy): Eukaryota > Metazoa > Chordata > Amphibia > Anura > Hylidae > Hyla > Hyla sarda. The sequence continues at coordinate 93,341,402 of NC_079196.1, read as the reverse complement.
CCTCATACCGCCCCATACGCAGAAAAAAAAAAGATATAGGGGTCAGAAGATGACAATTTTAAATGTAGAAATTTTCCTGGATGTAGTTATGATTTTTTTCCAGAAGTACGACAAAATCAAACCAAGAAAAATGTACCGAGTAGAAACGGAAGCCCACAAATTTACAAAATGGTGTTTTTTTTTTCTTTAATTTTGTCACACAATGATTTTTTTTCCGTTTTGTCATACATTTTTCGGTAAAATTACTGATTTCATTACAAAGCAGAATTGGTGGCGCAAAAAATAAGCCATCATATGGATTTTTAGGTGCAAAATTGAAAGAGTTATGATTTTTTAAAGGTAAGGAGGAAAAAAATGAAAGTGCAAAATTGGAAAAAACCCTGGTCCTTGAGGGGTTAAAGGGGTGGTCCACTGGAAAACATTTTTTTTTTATCTTAAATCAATTGGCGCCAGAAAGTTAAACAGATTTGTAAATTACTTCTATCAAAAAATCTTAATCCTTCCAGTACTTATCAGCTGATATATGTTCCACAGCAAGTTCTTTTCTTTTTGAATTTCCTTTCTGCCTGACCACAGTGCTCTCTGCTGACACCTCTGTCCATTTTGGGAACTGTCCAGAGTAGGAGCAACTCCCCAAAGCAAACCTCTCCTGCTCTGGACAGTTCCTAAAATGGACAGAGGTGTCAGTAAAGAGCAGTGTGGTCAGACAGAAAGGAAATTCAAAAGAGAACTTCTTGTGGAGCATATAGCAGCTGATAAGTACTGGAAGGATTAAGATTTTTAAATAGAAGTAATTTACAAATCTGTTTAATTTTCCGGCACCAGTTGATTAAAATTTTTTTCCAGGAGAGTACCCCTTTAAGGAGGAATAAAAATTTTTCTCTTTACAAACCACAGCTAACCATGGTGAATGAATCCAGCCTAAACCTTTTCCCCACATTCTAAGGAACACTGTTTAATAGTGACAAGCACTATTTGTGCTGGATGGGGCTTCTGACTTTCTTGTAAACTATCCATTCTTAAATAAGAATATACACAGAGTACGGCAGCCACTGTAATATGATCCTAACAAGTGTTACAAATGATAGTTTCCTAATTGGTGCAAAGTGAGGCAAGGGTGCCTATTCGGTGTGTTTTGTACAAGATCATACCAGAAAACTCAATTTAACATCATGAAAATAAATCATTTGTGCACATTTCGGAGAGAGGTTGATACGTCTGGACTCCTTTTTCTAGTGTGTCCGCCATAAATAAAATAAGCCTTTTTATGACCAGTAACTATATACACATGTGCTACTAACATTTCCTGACAAGCAATCATATGTGGTTTTTAATTATAAACAGAAAATATTTGTGGGGAATGAAACAGAGAAGAAGAACGGTGCTTACTGAAGTCAAGAATTATTTATAATTATTTGCAGTTATATTTACTAGTGTACAGTGGATTCTCCAGCAGGAGACACTTAGGTAACCCATGTACCTGTGTTTATTAGGAAGCTTTCATATCCAGTGCAGGGTGTGCCAGCTGAGGTTTCTCTATTTTCAACACTGTCTTCCTAAAATATTCCACTAAAGCTGTAGCTCTTAAAAATTAAGCTCTCAGAAATAGTACCTGCTGGGCCTTGTTGACATTGAGAGTCCTGTTGGATTTTTGGAGAAATTGACTAACTTGCATTATTAGTAATTGGGCATTTATTTCCCTTAAAGAGGTTCTCCAATTGGAAAAAAAAAAAAGTTCAAATCAACTAGTGCCACAAAGTTAAACAAATTTGTTAATTATTTCTATAAAAAAAATCTTAATCCTTCCAGTACTTATCAGCTGCTATATGTTCGAGAGAAAGTTGAGTTGTTATTTTCAGTCTGACCAAAGTGCTTTCTGCTGACACCTCTGTCCATGTCAGGAACTGTCCAGAGTAGGAACAAATCCACATAGCAAACCTCTCTTACTCTGGACAGTTCCCGGAGCACAGAGCACTGTGATCAGACTGAAAAGAACAACAACAAATAATTCAACTTCCTTTGGAGCACACAGCAGCTGATAAGTACTGGAAGAATAGAAGTAATAACAAATCTGTCTAACTTTCTGGAACTCAATGATTTAAAAAAAAAAAAAATGTTTTACCCCTTTAGCCCCTTAACCCCTTAAGGACTCAGCTAATTTTCACCTAAAGACCCGGGCATTTTTTGCACATCTGACCACTGTCACTTTAAGCATTAATAACTCTGGGATGCTTTTAATTTTCATTCTAATTCCGAGTTAGTTTTTTCGTTACATATTCTACTTAATGTCAGTGGTAAACTTTTGTCGATACTTGTATCATTTCTTGGTTAAAAATGCCAAAATTTTATGAAAAATTTTAAAATCTTGCTTTTTTTTTACTTTTAAACTCTCTGCTTATAAGGAAAATCGACATAACAAATAAATTATATATTGATTCACATATACTATATGTATAATTTATATTTTCATCATAAAGTTGACATGTTTTTACTTTTGGAAGACATCAGAGGGTTTCAAAGTTCAGCAGTAAAATTTTCCAATTTTTCACAAAATTTTCTAAATCCAAATTTTTCAGGGACCAGTTCAGTTTTGAAGTGGATTTGAAGGGCCTTCATATTATAAATACCCCAGAAATGACCCCATTATAAAAACTGCACCCCTCAAAGTATTCAAAATCACATTCAGAAAGTGTGTTAACTCTTTACGTGTTTAACAGGAATAGCAGCAAAGTGAAGGAGAAAATTCAAAATCTTCATTTTTTACACTCTCATGTTCTTGTAAACCCAGTTTTTGAAATTTTACAAGAGGTAAAAGGAGAAAAAGCCCCCAGAAATTTGTAACCCAATTTCTCTCGAGTAAGGAAATACTGCATATGTGTATGTAAAGTATTCGGTGGGTGCAGTAGAGATCTCAGAAGTGAAGGAGCAACAATGGGATTTTGGAGAGGGAGTTTTTCTGAAATGCATTTTGGGGGGCATGTCACATTTAGGAAGCTCCTATGGTGCCAGAACAGCAAAAAAAAAAAAACAAAAAAAAAAAAAAAACAACATAGCATACTATTTGGGAAACTATACCCCTCAAGGAAAGTAACAAGGGCTACAGTGAGCCTTAACACCCCACAGGTGTTTGACGACTTTTCGTTAAAGTCGGATGTGTAAATGAAATTTTTTTTCACTAAAATGCTGGTAATAGGAGAAAATGCCCCCCCAAAATTTGTAATCCCATCTCTTCTGAGTATGGAAATACCCCATGTGTGGACGTCAAGTGCACTATGGACGCACCACAATGCTCAGAAGAGGAGTCACATTTGGCTTTTGGAAAGCAAAATTAGCTGAAATGTTTTTTGGGGGGCATGTCACATTTAGGAAGCCCCTATGGTGCCATAACAGCAAAAAAAAAAAAACATATGGCATACTATTTTGGAAACTATACCTCTCAAGGAATGTAACAAGGGTTACAGTGAGCCTTAATACCCCACAGGTGTTTGACAAATTTCCGCAAAAGTTGGACGTGAAAATGAAAAATTAGATTTTCTTTCCCTAAAATGCTGGTGTTACCCCAAATTTTTCATTTTCACAAGGAGTAATAAGAAAAAAAGCCTCCCAAAATTTGCAACCCTATTTCTTCTGAGTATGGACATACTCCATGTGTGTATGTAAAGAGCTCTGCAGACAAACTACAATGCTCAGAAGAGGAGCGCCATTGAGCTTTTGGAGAGAGAATTTGGTTGGAATGGAAGTCAGGGGCCATTTGCGTTTACAAAGCCTCCCGTGGTGCCAGAACAGTGGACCCCCCCCCACATGTGACCACATTTTGGAAACTACACCCCTCACAGAATTTAATAAGGGGTGCAGTGAGCATTTACACCCCACTAACGTTTGAGAGATCTTTGGTACAGTGGGCTGTGCAAATGAAAAAATAAGTTTTTCATTTTCATGGACCACTGTTTCAAAAATCTGTCAGACACCTGTGGGTGTAAATGCTCACGGTACCCCTTATTACATTATATTACGCTGTAAAATCAGCCACCCCTGTGCAAATCCCCAATTTAGACCTCACATGTGCGTGGTGCGCTCTCACTTCTGAGCCATGTTGTGCGCCTGCAGATCACTTTACACCTACATATGGGGTAGTTTCGTACTCAGGAGAAATTGCATTACAAATTTTGGGGGTCTTCTTTTCCTTTTACCGCTTGTGAAAATAAAAATATGGGGCAACACCAGCATATTAGTGTTAAAAATAAAAAAATTATTTGCACTAACATGATGGTGTAGACCCCAACTTTACCTTTTCATAAGGGGTAAAAGGAGAAAACCCCCCCAAAATTTGTAACGCAATTTCTCCTGAGTACGGAAATACCCCATCTGGCACCAAACTGTTGCCTTGAAATACGACAGGGCTCCGAAGTGAGAGAGCGTCATGTGCATTTGAGGCCTATTTTGGAGATTTGCATCCGCCACCAAAATACCCTACAGCAGTGTTTCCCAAACAGGGTGCCTCCAGCTGTTGCAAAACTCCCAGCATGCCTTGACAGTCAGTTTCTCAACAGCTGGAGGCTCCGTTTTGGAAACAGTGCCCTACAAGACGTTTTTTTTTTTTTTTATCGGGGGAGAGGGGGAGGGGACTGTGTAAAGGTATGTGCAGTGTTTTACTTTTTATTTTGTGTAGTGTAGTGTAGTGTTTTTAGGGTACATTCACACGGGCGGGGGTTTACAGTGAGTTTCTCGATGGGAGTTTGAGCTGAGGTGGAAAATTTGCCGCATCTCAAACTTGCCGCAGAGAACTCGATGTAAATCCCCTCCCATATGAATGTACCCTGTACATTCACATGGGGGGGGGCAAACCTCCAGCTGTTGCAAAACTACAACAAGAGCACCCTGCCGGCCCCAATCACCGCCCAACAGGGCAGTGATTGGTCGCTGCTGGGTAAGGGTGAATGGGGCTGTCTCGGACAGCCCCATTCACCCTTTTTTCCGGGTCACCAGAAACCCAATATGTCTACTTTATGTTTGCATCATAAAGTTGACATGTTTTTACTTTTGGAAGACATGAGAGGGCTTCAAAGTTCAGCAACAATTTTCCAATTTTTCACAAAATTTTCAAAATAGGAATTTTTTTGGGACCAGTTCAGATTTGAAGTGGATTTGATACCCCATAAATGACCCTATTATAGAAACTGCACCCCACAAAGTATTCTAAATGACATTCAGTAAGTGTGTTAACCCTTTAGGTGTTTTACAGGAATAGCAGCAAAGTGAAGGAGAAAATTCAAAATCTTAATTTTTTACACTCAAATGTTCTTGTAGACCCAGTTTTTGAATTTTTACAAGGGGTAAAAGGATACAAATCACCCTAAAATTTGTAACCCAATTTCTCTTGAGTAAGGAAATACCTAATATGTGTAGTGCTCTGTGGGGGCACTAGAGGGCTCAGAAGGGAAGGAGCGACAATGGGATTATGGAGAGTACATTTTTGGTGGGCATGTCACATTTAGGAAGCCCCTATGCTGCCAGAATAGCAAAAAACCAACAACATGGCATGCTATTTTGGAAACTACACCCCTCAAGGAATGTACAAATGGGTACAGTGAGTCTTAACACCCCACAGGTGTTGATGACTTTTCGTTAAAGTCAGATGTGTAAATTAAAAAAAAATTCACTAAAATACTGGTTTTCCCCCACATTTTACATTTTTATAAGGGGTAATAGGAGAAAATGTCCCCCCAATTTTGTAACATGGAAATACCCCATGTGTGGACGTCAATTGCACTGCAGGTGCACTATAGTGCTCAGAAGAGAAGGAGTCACATTTGGCTTTTTTGAAAGCAAATTTTGCTGAAATAGTTTTTGGGGGGCATGTCGCATTTAGGAAGCCCCTATGGTGCCAGAACAGCAAAAAAAAAACACATGGCATACTATTTGGGAAACAAGGGGTACAGTAAGCCTTTACACCCCACAGATGTTTGACAAATTTCTGCTAAAGTTGGACGGGAAAATGAAAAAGCAGTATTGAAATACCCCATATATAGATGTAAAGTGCTCCACGGGCAAACTACAATGCTCAGAAGAGAAGCAGTGCTATTGAGCTTTTGGAGAGAGAATTTGTTTGGAATGGAAGTCAGGAACCATGTGCGTTTACAAAGCCCCCTTGGTGGCAGAACAGTGGACCCCCCCCCCCCCATATATGACCCCATTTTGGAAACTAAACCTCTCACAGAATGTAATAAGTAGTGCAGTGAGCATTTACACCCCACTGGCGTTTGACAGATCTTTGGAACAGTGGGCTGCGCAAATGAAAAATTGCATAGACCGCTGTTAACAAAAATCTGTCAGACACCTGTGGGGTGTAAATTCTCACTGTACCCCTTATTACATTCCTTGAGGGGTGTAGTTTCCAAAATGGGGTCACATGTGGCCGCACTGTTCTGGCACCATGGGGGCTTTGTAAATGTACATGGCCTTCAATTCCAGACACATCTCTCTCCAAAAGCCCAATGGTGCTCCTTCCCTTCTGAGCATTGTAGTGCGCCAGCAGAGCACTTTGCATCCACATATGGGGCATTTATATACTAAGAAGAAATGGTGTTACATATTTTAGGGGGGCCTTTTTCCTATTAATCTTTGTTAAAATGAAAAATTTGGGATAGTACCAGCATTTTAGTGAAAAAATACTCATTTTTAATTTTCACGTTCAAATTTAACAAAAATTCTTCAAACACCTTCAGGGTGTTAAGGCTCACTATACCCCTTGTTACATTCCGTGAGGGGTGTAGTTTTCAAAATGGGGTCACATGTGGGTTGTGTTTTTTTTTTTGCATTTACGTCAGAACCGCTGTAACGATCAGCCACCCCTGTTCAAATCACTTCAAATGTACATGGTGCTCTCACTCCTGAGCCTTGTTGTGCGCTCGCAGAGCATTTTATGTCCACATATGGGGTATTTCCATACTCAGGAGAAATTGTGTTTTTTGGGGGTCTTTTCTTCCTTTTACCTCTTGTGAAAATGAAAAGTATGGGGCAACACCAGCATGTTCGTGTAAAAAAGTAATTTTATTTTACAATAACATGCTGGAGTAGACCCCAACTTTACCTTTTCATAAGGGGTAAAAGAAGAAAAAGCCCACAAATTTTCTCCCGAGTATGGAGATACCCCATATGTGCCCTTGAAATACGACAGGGTTCCAAAGTGAGAGAGTGCCATGCGCATTTGAGGCCTAAATTATGGATTTGCATGGGACGGACCCAGATGCCAGAATTACGCTTGCCTCCTCTGATACCAAAATTATCCTACAGCAGTGTTTCCCAAACAGGGTGCCTCCAGCTGTTGCAAACTTAAAACTCACTACATGCATGGTCTGTCAGTGCATGCTGGAAGTTATAGTTTTGCAACAGCTGGAGGCACACAGGTCGGGAAACACTGAGTTAGGAAACAGACAATGTTTCCCAACCAGCGTGCCTCCAGTTTTTGCAAAAATACAACTCCAAGCATGCACTGACAGCCGGAGGGCATGTTCGGAGTTGTAGTTATGCAGCAACTGGAGGAGAACAGTTTGGAGACCACTGTGTAGTGGTGTCCAATCTGTGCCCTTCCAGATGTTGCAAAACTACAACTCTCAGCATTCTCAGACAGTCCAGGCATGCTGGGAGTTGTAGTTCTGTAACATTGGCCATTCACATGTTGCAGAACTACAACTCCCAGCATGTCTGGACAGTCTCGGCATGCTTGGAGTTAAAGTTTTGCAACATCTGGAGGGCTACAGTTTTTACACCACTGTATAGGGGTCTCCAAACTGTGTCCTTCCAGATGTTGCAAAACTATAACTCCCAGCATGCCGAGACTCTCCAGATATGCTGGGAGTTGTAGTTCTGCAACATCTGAATGGCCAATGTTACAGAACTACAACTCCCAGCATGCCTGGACTGTCTGAGAATGCTGAGAGTTGTAGTTTTGCAACATCTGGAAGGGCACAGATTGGAGATCACAGGGGTTTGCACGGGGTGCCTGCTTGATTTCAGCAGGCATCCCAGTCCGGTACCCGCCGCTCGCCACGGGTGTACAGGTGCACTCTGGGTCCTTAAATTCCAGGGCGTACCTGTACGTCCTGGGTCCTTAAGGGGTTAATATCATGTGCCACACAGATACGGTAGATATGTCTTGGGGAAGAATGACACAGGTTCCGGAGCTGAGGCTGCTCTTAAAGGGGTTTTACGGTGGTTAATTTTTTGACTACATGGCATCTCCTTTGTAAGTTTTGTTTTCTTGCAAGTACACAGCTGAGTACACAGCTCCTCACCTCCCCTCCCCCCTGCTCTGTATTCTAAGGACGCAGGTCTGCACAGGAGAAGGACCTCACAGAGAAGATAAGTGTTATCTGAAGGGGAGGATGAGAAGATGCACGGGCTGGGGATGTATGGACTGCAGGGGAATAAATCTCATACTGGGAATGATCTCTAAGGGGGAGATTTATCAAAACCTGTGCAGAGGAAAACTTGCCCATAGAAACCAATCAGATCGCTTCTTTCATTTTTCACAGGCCTTCATAAAAATGAAAGCAGCAAGCTGATTGGTTGCTATGGGCAACTGGGCAAGTTTTCCTCTGCACAGGTTTTGATAAATCTCCCCCTATATGTGAAGGGGGAGGGGGGACTCCTGAATGACACATGCTGGGAGTTGTAGTTCCTGTTGTGTGTGTGTATACTAGTGTCTACAAACCAGTGTGCCGCCAGCAGTTGCAAAACTACAACTCCCAGCATGTCCTGACAGACTTTGGGCATGCTGGGAGTTGTAGATTTGCAACAGCTGGAGGTACACTGGTTGGGAAACACTGTTCTAGCCTATTCAGCATACACATCATGTTACACCAGTGTTTCACAACCATTGTGCCTCCAGCTGTTGCAAAACTACAACTCCTAGCATGCCCAAAGGCTGTCAGGGCATGCTGGGAGTTGTAGTTTTGCAACACCTGGAGACACCCTGGTTGGGAAACACTGGTGTATGCCCTACAGAGGTGTGGTTAACTACAACCCCCAGGAGACTACAGAGGCAGCATGCTGGTGTTATACCACAGACTGAAAACTCCTGAATGACACATGCTGAGAGTTGTAGTCCCTTTTGTGTGTGTGTGTATGACAGTGTATCCCAACCAAGGCTGATTATATTAGCGTGCTGTGTATAAGGGGGCTGACCCGGGAAAATAGTAGGATGGGTAAAGGGCGGAACAAAAAAAAAAAAAAGGACCCACCCCAAACCACAAGGCATGTGGCATGCTGGGATTTGTAGTTTTCAGCACAGCAAGAAACAGGAAATAGAAGCAAAGATAGGAAAACAAAGTGGGGGATAAAAAGACAACAAAGAACAGAAATAGAGTAGGCTAAACAACAATGAAACAAAACAAATAGGGTAAGTCAAAAACGGAAAAACACGTTGACCACCGGAGTACCCCTTTAAAAGGGTACTCTGTCCCTGGACATCTTATCCCCTATTCAAAGGATAGGAGATAAGATGTCTGATCGTGGTGTTCGGCCACGGAGACCCCCGATCTCCGGGCTGGCATTCCGGGAATTCTGAACAATGGTGTTCAGAGCGCTGGGCTTGGGCAGGCATGGTTGTGATGTCACACCGCACTCTGTCCATTTATGCCTATGGGAGGCGGTGTGACCAGCACCCACAGCCATCACGCCTACTCACCGTAGACATAAATAGGGAGGGCATGGTGTGGCATCACGACCACAGCAACCTGAACCCAGCATTTTTGGAACATAGATGTTCAGAACGCCGGGGTGCAGTCTTGGAGATCGCGGGGGGTTCCAACAGCCGCACCCCCCAGGATCAGACATCTTATCCCCTTATCTTTTGGATATATATATATATATATATATATATATATATATATATATATATATATATATTGATTTTACTGCATTCCAAAAGCCATAAATGTTTTCTGTCAAGAGCTTCTTTTTTTTTTTCTTCCAATTTTGGTGAACATTATGGATTAAAAGGAAAAAAAGCATTTTCATTATTGGTCGTGTATTTTTTTTTAACATTGTTTACTGCGAGTGTTCAGATCCCAACCAATTTTGAGAATAGGCTGCGAGAAATGTGCGCTTAGTGCATTCTCTCCTGGTTCTGTGTCTCGTCAACTGAGTAGACTCATATGTGAGATGCATCAAAATTTATCCAGAGGAAAAGTTGCATATAGCAACCAATCAGATCACTTCTTTTGTTTTTGAAAAGGCCTCTGAAGAGAAAAATTAGGGATTTGATTGGTTGCTGTGGGAAATTCAGCAACTTTCCTCTGGAAAGATTTTGATACATCTCCCCCTCTTAATGTAAGTGTGGTAGCCCTTGGGGGGTGTATGGTATATGAGGGGTTAATATTAACCCTATAGTTTGTGACGCCAGGCTGAGGGCTGGTATGCTGAATTAATGTTCCAGCCTATCGCCGCCCTTCCCAGTAACGATAGGTGCATGAAATGAGTGAAGGTCCACAAAGAGATTGAACTTGAATAACTTTATTGAAGTGCTTGCAATATCCACGGCACAGTAACAGTCTCATATAAACAGTTCTTAAGTTACTTAGTGACTGACAATTGTTGCGGACCTTGAGTTAATGATACAGTCTCTGAATTTAGGAAGAGATTCGCAGATCCGTCCGGATTTAGGGGAGTTATTAGGTCCGGTGATGCTGCAGAGTGTCTGGTAATTGATACACTCTATAATTAGATTGTTCAGCCATCGCCGCAAGGCTCGGCCCTAACTCACTGCGTTAATTACTGCGCAGATCCTTCTCGCATGACAGCCCATGAGGTAAGAGAGAGAAACATGGCCGCCGCTCCCTTATATGGGCAGGGGGCGGGGTGAATTTGATTGGTCCGAACATCTGCCATTCACCATTACATGGTGTGATGAGATTGCTTACGTCACAGGGCCTCCAAAGGTCCTTAAGTTTAATACCATAGAGTTCACCGAGTCACATGACCCGCAGGTCCTGCAACGCTATGGAAACAAGTAATTTACCATTTATTTACATATATGCTATTCTATTTACATTAACCTTTGCATAAAATACCGATCTATAAACTGAAATAGAGGCGACTAGGGGTAGACTGGATGACAGGGATCCCTACGTCCTAGGGACCCTGGCTATGGGGACCCATACATAAATAGGTACCGTATAGAATGCGGTACCAGGACACCACATAAGTCTATGAGGTCATCCTGGTCTCATAGACACAGAGCAGGGAAAGAAGCAGAAGGTAGCATATATAATGTATATACTGATATAATGCTTTGGTAAACCAGTGAACCAAAGCATTATTGCTTCTCAGTGGTAAACTGACAAGCAATCTATTAGGTCATGCCTTTGGCATTGACTAACAAGCAGCCTGCCATGTTAGCCAAACAGAACACCTCAATCATGTCAGCAGGCCACTGATGGGTGCCAATGGGAAACCCCTCTGCCAGAGTTTGTGGGACAGAGTTATCTCTGATCCCTGGAATTACAGTGGGAGCTCAGCTGTCATCAGGCTTCCATGGTGATCACACAGTTATAGCTTTTGTGTTCACACTATCACCTGAATAGATATTTAAATCACAGAGGTTAGCTGGGCATATTGGCGTTTCTGGGATACCTGTCCTGCCAACACTAAGGGTCTGTTCACACTGAGGAAATTCAGTAAAGAAATTTCCCTGCAGAATTTTCTTAGTGAATCTGTAATCTTTTGTATGGACCAGATATTATCCTGAATCAGCACATATATATACATAAGCGCTGTCTCATTGTCAAACCAGATGTGCGTGGGCTAAAGGGGAGATCTGCTATTGCTACTAGGCAATGAGAGAAGCTTAGGGTTCTGGGATGTTAACTTACTCAGGGGTCTGAAGACTTAATAAATTCAGCGGTCTAGAAAATGTATTTACTTTATTTAATGCAATGGGATATTAATTTACTGTATTTTTGTTACATCCGTTATTGTAATAATTGTATTGCCCAATAGATAACAGTTCTGGAATAATTTTATTTAAAATCTGTGTTGGGCCTTTCCTCTGTTATGCGTCCTGGATACGTATGAATTAGACCTGGTCTACATGGAGACTTTTAAAGTCAATAGTCAATCAGTAGCTACCCAAATTCTCCATGTAACCCAAGCTTAATTGACATCTGGGTGTTACCAATCCACTGGTCAGTGGGATGTGTCAAGGAGGAATGGATTGTATCTAGGGACAAAGGGAATGGTAACTCCTGGTCCTCAAGGCATATACAGATTTTTAGGAAGAAGCCTCCAGAATTATTTTATCAGCATAACTTTAAGATGCCTTCCACAAAGAACAAACAAAATAGTTTACAGGGTAAAATCCATTATTATTATGAAATACTTCTTGGAGGATACAAGTATTAACTAAAACAGACATGACAAGAGAGCGGAAAGATCATTTATAATAGGTATGTACTCTGTCTGTGATCAGAGCTTTTTTCCTTTTTTGTAGTATGCAGGTTGATGATGCATTACAAAGCCTATCATTATATGGTTCTGGATCACTAACTATGGTAACATTAAAAGATTGGTTCCATCAGTTCTCCGAACTCTGGCAAAAGATTCTGGTTCTGACCAAACTAAATCTGTCTGAACTTGTACTTCACCAATAGCCCAAATTGTATGAATAATTGTCTAAGAGCACTAAAAGCCCTGTATAATACTGTTAGGTCACATAGGAGCGTATTTATGTACTTCTGAGTTGTTTTCAAGGCAATGTTAATTTCAATGTTACAGCAACATTTATGGCTATGGGTGAACAGATGGTATTTAGTGGTTACTAACAGGTTGAATAAAAACACTGCACTAGTGGATTTTTAATGTTTTTTTTTTAAATTAACGTCCAAAAATTATAACTTTTTGGAGGTAGATGACTACTGGTGTTTGTAAGCACACAAGGGTATCAAAAGATGTTATGCAATGTTTTTAAGGGTCCAAAAATATTCCCTTTATGGAACTAGCAACAGGTTTTATGCGTAGAAAGTACACAAAGTGACCCAAACCGCTCTGTGCATGGCTTTTTTCACAATTAGTGTAAAACTATATAAAAAAAAAACTGTCCCACTTCATATAGTTGACCACACCTACTTATGTTGACTCTACCTACTTGTACTGACATACCTACACCCTGGAGTCCCTATTTTAGGACCACTTTAAAGGGGTACTCCGCCCCTGGCATCTTATCCTCTATCCAAAGGATAGGGGATAAGATGTTAGATCGCCGCGGTCCCGCTGCTGGGGACCCCGGGGATCGCCGCTGCGGCACCTCGCCATCATTACTGCACAGAGCGAGTTCGCTCTGTGCGTAATGACGGGCGATACACGGGCCGGAGCAGCGTGATCTCATGGCTCCGCCCCTCATGACATCACGGCCCATCCCCTTAATGCAAGTCTATGGCAGGGGGCTCTTCCCATGGACTTGTATTGACGGGGGCGTGCCGTGACGTAACGATGCTCCGGCCCCTGTATTGCCCGTCATTACGTGTAGAGCGACCTCGCTCTGCGCAGTAATGATAGCGGGGTGCTGCAGCGGCAATCCCTGGGGTCCCCAGCAGCGGGACCCCGGCGATCTGACATCTTATCCCCTGTCCTTTGGATAGGGGATAAGATGTCAAGGGGCGGAGTACCCCTTTAAGTTCCTAATCTCCCACTTTGTTGATGTGCAGTAGTCAGATATCTCATAGACATCTAGGAGTGACAGTTGTGTGCATGTGAGCTCTGCAAAGGTCATTTGTGTAAGAAGAGAGAAGAGGTGGGCTGTGACTATTACCTAATTTCAATGATGTGATACTATTATATCTGCTACCATCTATTAAATAGTGGGGTTACAATTATAGGTCTACTCTCTGATAATATTGATGACTTTTGACACTCCCCAATTTAAAAATCCCAATTCAAAGGTGACAGGGACTATAAGCATATTGTAAGTGTTTAGTGGCCAATGCCGCGGACTTAAGAAATACAGATAAACACACACAAATAACTGATCAGTCAAATATCTGCAAACTGGGGCCTCTGGAGATCAAAATGAGTTGTTACAGTAAATCAAAGAGATTCCTATTTACCTACAATTAAGAAATACTGTTGTCATGAAAGTGTGTGCTTGGTCTGGTATTCAGTATGTGTTGATGTAACATCCTCATGAATGCCAGGACCCATGGTTTGCCTAACCAAACATTGCCTAGAGCATTGCACTGGCTCATCCTGCTTGCATTCCATTCATTATTTATCTTGGTGCCATCTTTTCCCCAGGTTCATCCAGGCATCCAGATACCATAAAACAAACCATGATTCATTAGACTGGAGAATCTTCTTCAATTGTTTCATGGCCCAGTTCTGAGGCTCATTTGTTTATTGAAGGCAATGGGCTCTTTGACTGGTTTATGGACATGCAGTTTTATAAGTGGCAAGTTGTGATGTGCTCAGACACCTTTCTTGTCATACAAGGGGCCAGAATTAAATTGAAAGTTGTGCTATAGTAGCTTTTCTGTGGGACTGGACCAGACCTATGTGAATTTAAATCACCATATCAACGAATCTTTCTTAAAAAAATAAAATAAATAAATAAAACTTCCACATGATAACATCTTTATTATTAAGCGATAACCAAAACAAAGTATGGTAAGCAGCCTAAGTCAACAAAAGGTTTATGTGTGGGAAGAAAGGTTTAAAATGTGATGGATGAAGGTCATTCTGGTCTCCCATCAACATAGAAAACATCGACAGGATGTGATTGGAGAAGACCGACATCTCAGTTGGTGCCCCAGTAGGCTACACATTTAGATATCAGCTACGGCTCCACATTTTCCATAACGCATGATGACTTGGAATACAAGAAAATCTCCTAAACAGCTTACTGATCTACACATGCAACAGCTGCACCATAACAATGCATGTCCTCATACAGCAGCAAAATACAGCAGCACAGTACAGACTTCAGCGCATGCGTTCTGCATACAGAGCGCTGAGCTCAGGAGGCGTGTGACTCCCCATCACTAGGACCTGGAGTTTAAGAAAATAAATATGCAAATAAGGGGGGCGGGCTTAGGCACCAAAGCTTAGGCACCAAAGCATGACTGCCGGCGGGGGACACGCCAGCAGAGCGCAACTGAGGAGGTGAATTACAGAACTTTAGAGGACAAAAACTCGGCGGCAACAAAACCAAAAAATGTAAGTGACCCGTGTTTGGACTCCTGTTTACCCACACTATAACCCAGTGTATTGGGTTTAGTGTGGGTGAACTGGCTGACTGTTTTCCTTTAAAAGCCTAATGCTCATTTGGCTTTGGGAGCATTAAAAAAAAATTGTAAAAATTTAACATATATATATATATATCTCTTCAAAGGCATTGATCAATTTTCAGTCAAATGTTTTAGAACAAAAATATACATAATAGAAATAGGTAACTGAATATGATTATGAAAGACTTTATGAAAACACTCATAAACATTTTGAGATAAGTATTCTCATAAGACATGATAACAGAAATATCTTACTGTCCTGTGTAATGACCTTTCCGATTCCATTAGAAAGTAGAAATACTGCAATGAATGGTGTCTTTGTGACAGGTTACAAAATATTTTTTCAATGGATCAACTTAAATTTATTAAGTGAGAATTACTGGCATAGTACAAAAATGTATGTGAAGCCATTTTCACTTGAATGAGCTACTTTCCAATCTATGTTTGCCTGAGGACAGCCAGCTGTAGGTGCCAGAAGCACAGCCCCAGGGGTGTTGAGTTCCATACAGAACCTCACAGGCTTCACCCAGAGACTCTGACAGGACTTGTAGGCACAGCTGCCTGGTTATGAAGTGTCTCTATAGAGGATAGAATAGCTATCATATTGATTATAAATCAAGTAGTAACTGCAAAACTGGCATTGTAGAAGAGCTATTAAGTAGGTGATACCTAATGTACCCAAGCTGTGTTATCTAACAGCTAAAATGCCTTTCTATTACCAGATATGTGATATGCTCTGAGTATATAAAAGAAGCAGTATATGGACATGACATTAGCATTAGTGTGAAAGAATAGCCTAACATTTGGTTGATACTTATCTGAATTGTAAGACTGCTGTGTTCATATCACTTTTTTAATGTCCGCTCAGTGTGTCCCCCTAGAAATCTCCAGAGATGCAGTGCACTTGGAAAGTTTACAGATCCTTTCACTTTTTTCCCATTTTGTTCTGTTGAGGCCTTGTGCAAATATAAAACAAATGCAAGTTTTCCCCCAGTCTGCACTTAATACCCCATAATGACAAAGTGAATACAGGATGTTAGAATTATTTGCTGATTGATAAGGAAATACTAAAATATTGTATTGACATACAGTACAGACAAAAAGTTTGGACACACCTTCTCATTCAGGAGTTTTCTTTATTTTCATGACTATGAAAACTGTAGATTCACATTGAAGGCATCAAAACTATGAATTAACATGTGGAATTATAGACATAACAAAAAGTGTGAAATAACTGAAAATATGTCATATTCTAGGTTCTTCAAAGTAGCCACCTTTTGCTTTGATTACTTCTTTGCACACTCTTGGCATTCTCTTGTTGATATTCAGGAGGTAGTCACCTGAAATGGTTTTCACTTCACAGGTGTGCTGGTGTGGAGGAGGAGGTGTGATGGTGGTGGTGTGGGGGGGGGTGCTTTTCTGGTGACACTGTTGGGGATTTATTCAAAATTGAAGGCATACTGAACCAGCATGGCTACCACAGCATCTTGCAGCGGCATGCTATTCAATCCGGTTTGCGTTTAGTTGGACCATCATTTATTTTTCAACAGGACAATGACCCCAAACACACCTCCAGGCTGTGTAAGGGCTATTTGACCAAGAAGGAGAGTGATGGGGTACTGCGTCAGATGACCTGGCCCCCACAGTCATCAGACCTGAACCCAATCGAGATGGTATGGGGTGAGCTGGACCGCAGAGTGAAGGCAAAAAGGGCCAACAAGTGCTAAGTATCTCTGGGAACTCCTTAAAGACTGTTGGAAGACCATTTCAGGTGACTACCTCTTGAACCTCATCAAGAGAATGCCAAGTGTGTGCAAAGCAGTAATCAAAGCAAAAGGTGAATAGAACCTAGAATATGACATATTTTCACACTTTTTTGTTATATATATATATATATATATATATATATATATATATATATATATATATATAATTCCACATGTGTTAATTCATAGTTTTGATGCCTTCAGTGTGAATCTACAATTTTCATAGTCATGAAAATAAAGAAAACGCTGAATGAGAAGGTGTGGCCAAACTTTTGGTCTGTGCTGTAAGTATTCAGACTCTTAAGGTCTCCTTTACATGTATCAGTTGTCTGGCAGCCTTTTCCTTCTGCGTGCACCAGAGGGAAACTGATAGTAGAACTGATACCATTCATTTGAATGGGACAGTTCACAATCAGCTGGCGTCTCATTTTGGATACCGAATTGGCACCAGACAGGGGAAGTCATCTTGCTGTGCTCGCCCATCCGGCGTTCAGAAAAAAATGGACGCTGGATGCTACACAACTGATGACAACTGGTGCACATTCTCATCAGTTGTGGAATCAGTTGTGTCGAGATTTAGGCTGGGATTAAGCATGCCGGACACTGGACTTGTAATCCTTGCCTTACTCAGAACTTAGATGAAACATCTTTGGCAGTGATTACTGCCTCCAGTCTTCTTGGGTATGATGCTACTAGGTCTGATTCGGGATTTGGAGATTTTCTGCCATTCTTCTCTGCAGATCCTCTCAAGCTCTGTCTGATTGGATATGGACATGAGTGAAAGCCATTTTAAAAGTCTTTACAGAGGTGTTTGAGCACAAGACCAAATAGCACTTTGATTCGTGTCAAGTCAGGGCTCTGGCTGGGCCGCTCAAGGAGATTCACAGAGTTGTCTCTAAGTCACGCCTGTGTTGTCATGGCTCTGTGTGCTTGTTTTGTTGACAGGTAAATTGCCCGTCTGTGGTCCAGAACACTCTGGAGCGGGTTTTCATTTTTAATATCTACAGTGGGGTAAAAAAGTATTTAGTCAGCCTCCAATTCTGCAAGTTCTCCCACTCAAAAAGATGAGGGAGGCCTGTAATTTTTATAATAGGTATACATGAACTATGAGAGACATAATGAGAAAACAAAAACCAAAAAATCACTGTCTGATTTTTAAAGAATTTATTTGCAAATTATGGTGGAAAATAAGTATTGGGTCACCAACAAACAAGCAAGATTTCTGGCTCTCACAGACCTGGAACTTCTTTTTTAAAAGTCTCCTCGGTCCCCCACTCGTTACTTGTATTAATGGCAAATAATGTCCACAACCTCAAACAGTCACACTCCAAACTCCACTATGGCCAAGACCAAAGAGCTGTCGAAGGACACCAGAAACAAAATTGTAGACCTGCACCAGCTGGGAAGATTATATCTGCAATAGGCAAGCAGCTTGGTGTGAAGAAATCAATTGCGGGAGCAATTATTAGAAAATGGAAGACATACAAGACCACTGATAATCTCCCTCGATCTGGGGCTCCACGCAAGATCTCACTCCATGGTGTCAAAATGATCACGAGAACAGTGAGCAAAAGTCCCAGAGCCACACAGGGGACCTAGTGAATGACCTGCAGAGAGCTGGGACTAAAGTAACAAAGGCTACCATCAGTAACACACTACGCTGCCAGGGACTCAAATCATGCAGTGCCAGACGTGTCTCCCTGCTTAGGCCAGTACATGTCCAGGCCCATCTGAAGTTTGTTGGAGAGCATTTAGATGGATTTGTTTGGAGGAGAAATAATGCTGATTTGCATTCAAAGAACACCATACCTACTGTGAAGTATGTGGGTGGAAACATCATGCTTTGGGGCTGTTTTTCTGCTAAGGGACCAGGACGACTCACCCATGTAAAGGAAAGAATGAATGAGGCCATGTATCATGAGATTTTGAGTGAAAACCTCCTTCCAGGAGCAAGGGCATTGAAGATGAAACGTGGCTGGGTCTTTCAGCATGACAATGATTCTAAACACACCACCCGGGCAACGAAGGAGTGGCTTCATAAGAAGCATTTCAAGGTCCTGGAGTGGCCTAGCCAGACTCCAGGTCTCAACCACATAGAAAACCTTTGTAGGGAGTTGAAAGTCCATGTTGCCCAGCGACACCCCCAAAACATCACTGCTCTAGAGGAGATCTGCATGGACCAATGGGCCAAAATACCAGCAACAGTGTGTGAAAACCTTGTGAAGACTTACAGAAAATGTTTGACCTCTGTCATTGCCAACAAAGGGTATATAACAAAGTATTGAGATTAACTTTTGTTATTGACCAAATACTTATTTTCCACCATAATTTGCAAATAAATTCTTTAAAAATCAGACAATGTGATTTTATGGATTTTTTTTTCTCATTCTGTCTCTCATAGTTGAGGTACCTATGATGAAAATGACAGGCCTCTATCATCTTTTTAAGTGGGAGAAGTTGCACAATTGGTGGCTGACTAAATACTTTTTTGCCCCACTGTATATACTGTTATCCATTTAGCTTTCCTTTAACCCTGATCAGTCTCCCTATGTAAACCCCTAAAAACCTTTCCCACAGCATGATGCTGACTTCACGGCCAGCCGCCTTAATGCAAGTCTATGGGAAGGGGTGTGACATCACGAGGGGGCGGGACCATGACATCACGATACTCCAGCCCCTGTATCACCTGTTATCAGGCACAGAGCGAAATTCGCTCCGTGAAGCAGATGAAACAGGGTGCTGCAGGTCCTTGTATGACATCTTAAAAGTATTTTATTTTTTACAGTGACATGAGGTTCCTTAACATTTACAGGAAACCTGAAGGCAGATAAAGTGGAAATGCAAGTTGCTACAAAGTGGTGATCCTTGAACCAGTCGTGGTATGCATACTGTATATCCTTTTCACATAACTAATACTTGCTGAGGAATGCAAATTAGATCAAAAACACTTATTTTTTAATATTTGTCTACTATATTATTTTACCATTTTTTTAAAATTTTTGTTAAATGTTGAACAACATTTTTCAATTTATTAATAGAATAAAGTTATATAAACATTTGCTAACTTTGAAAACATAAGAAAAAAATTAATCTGCTTGCGCCAAAAATCTGGACTTGAACTTACATGACTTGCACCACATTTTCAATGCATTTTAGAAACATTCAGACCTTGCTTGATAAACAGGTAGAACTTATCAGAAAGTGAATGATGTGGCATAGGTAAAAAGAGGTCAGGGTTTACATTTGCCAAAAATGTAAGCCATCAAGTAGATGGTGCAAACTCAGACTAGAGAGTATAGGCTGGGCCAGATTTCAAACAGAATGAGTCACTGTTAAAAAAAAGCTGGTGCGTTTGTTTACACAAATTTTAATAAAAATGCATGGTTTTTATTCATCTCCCCATTGTCTTATTAGTCCTTAACCCCTTAAGAACCACGGGTTTTTCCGTTTTTGCACTTTCGTTTTATTCCTCATAACCTTCTAATAATCATAACACTTTCAATTTTGCACCTACAGACTCATATGAGGGCTTATTTTCTTCGCCACCAATTGTACTTTGTAATGACATCAATCATTTTACCACAACATTTACGGTGAACCCAGAAAAAAATATTTGAGGGGCAAAAATGGAAGGAAAAAAAACTAAATTTTGTAACTTTTGGGAGCTTCAGATTCTACGCAGTACACTTTTCGGTAAACGTGACACCATATATTTATTCTATAGATCCATACAATTAAAATGATACCCTACCTATATAGGTTTGATTTTGTCTTACATCTGGAAAA